>NC_081414.1:474058555-474370519 GCF_030272615.1 Cryptomeria japonica
TTGGGTTTTTCTGGGTTTTTTGAGAGCTTCACGATGGTATAACATGCAAATCAGTCTGAAGACTTTTTTTGGACTTACTATTTTTAGTAAGTTGTGACAACTACTTGGAATGTGGTTAAAATCACTTTGGAAACACTTACTATTTTTAGCAACATGCTATTTATAGTAAGTACTATTTTTGGTAGGTCCCTGTGTTTCAACTTAGATGGCTATTTTTAGCAATGTAGTTCAGTACTTTGGCCTCAGCTCAACATTGGCAGTTGTTAGCAATTGAAGATGGTATACTTTAATGGTTAAGCCTTATATATATTTTATTTAGACTTGGACAACTTGGAGAGGAGAAATAATATTTTTATCCTAAGTCTATTTGGCGAAATATTTCTCTGGGTTTTTTTGGGTTTTCTGAGAGCTTCGCAATGGTATAACATGCAAATCAATCTGAAGACTTTTTTCGTACTTACTATTTTTAATAAGTTGCGATGGCTGCTTAGAATGTGGTTAAAATCACTTTGGAATTTTTAGCAGCATGCTATTTATAGTAAGTACTATTTTTGGCAGGTCCTTGTGTTTAAGCTTAGATGGCTATTTTTAGCAATGTAGTTAAGTACTTTGGCCTCAACTCAACATTGGTAGTTGTCAGTAATTGAAGAAGGTATATTTTAATGGTTAAGCCTTATATATATATTTTATTTAGACTTGGACAACTTGGAGACGAGAAATAATGTTTTTTTATCTTAAGTCTATTTGGCGAAATATTTCTCTGGGTTTTTCTGGGTTTTTTGAGAGCTTCGCAATGGTATAACATGCAAATCAATGTGAAGACTTTTTTCGGACTTACTATTTTTAGTAAGTTGTGACAGCTGCTCAGAATATGGTTAAAATCACTTTGGAAACACTTAATATTTTTAGTAAGCATGCTATTTATAGTAAGTACTATTTTTGGCAGGTCCCTGTGTTTCAGCTCAGATGGTTATTTTTAGCAATGCAGTTCAGTACTTTGGCCTCAGCTCAACATTGCCAATTGTTAGTAATTATAGAAGGTATATTTTAATGGTTAAGCCTTATATATATTTTATTTAGACTTGGACAACTTGGAGAGGAGAAATAATTGATGAATACTAAGAGGGGGGGGTGAATTAGTATGCCAAAAATTACTGTACTTAAACACTTTACTAGACTACCAGTAAACCGGTAAAACAGTTTAGCAGACAAACCGGTTAGCACACATGCAAACCAAATAGAAAATAATACATTCACCCACAGAAGCACAAACATCATAACACGAGAGATTTTGACGTGGAAACCCAAATGGGAAAAACCACGGTGAGATGGAACTTACAAGTAACTATCTGCAGAATAGGAACCAGACTGGTTAAGGTCAGACCGGTTAAGGTCATATAATGTTCTTTACCAAAACAGATCCTGTTAGGAATCTCAATCTCTGCTAGGAGATGAGTTCGGTTAAAGACTACCTTGCTAGAGGATTTTAGATCCATAGATGTGAACCACCTTGTTAGAGGATTTACAAAAGGCTTTTGGGCCTACCCAGTTAAGGGCTTCAGACTTGTCGAAGATGTGAGTAATCAACAAGTGACTAATCTAGTAAATAGCATAGATTGCTTAGTTAGATCCTTGATAGCTCGTCTCTAATGCATTCCAACATTACTTTAGTCTCCAACACATTCACTCTCTTCCTCTTCTCGCAGACCTGAACTTTTTTTCTATCTTTTCACTCACAAAAACTCTTTTTCCACCTTAAACCCTAGCAACTTCCAAAAACCCTAGACATGATGTCCTTATCAAGGAATCTGATTTCATGTTAGTCCAATAGGATTACATTACAATTTCCTAGGTTCAATGCATCTAGACATATTCTGTAACACGACACAAAAAGCACCGTTAAAGTGTCAGCACCATCAAACAATCGGTGGATGGTAACTCATCATAGAGTATTATCAGTTCATACAAAATACCGATTAAAGCAAGACTGGGAAATATGGGTTGTGCCACTTTGTTCCTTCATACCGCTTGAGATCCTCGAACCACTTGAGGTCTTCATACTGCTTCAGATTGGTAAACACTTTCTGAAAAACACCGATAGTCTAAAGACTATACTACATCATACCGATTGGAACAAATACCGGTTGAGCTTTAACTCATACATACAAAAAGTGATCTCAAATCAAGTGTGTGTCCATCAATGACAATCATAGCATTAATCATCAAAAATGCCAACAATAATGTTTTTTATCCTAAGTCTATTTGATGAAATATTTTACCTTCATAATGGGGTGCCAAAATGCAGTTTAATTTTATAACTTATGGTTGAACGCCTTTGGAGGAAATTCTCATTAAAAAAGGTTTATACTTAGTGTTATTTTAGCATTGGCTAAAGTTGGCGTCCACTTGAGGGAATAATGTATTTGTTGCCAAATAAAATATTATTATTCCTTGGGTGATTTATTGTTGAAGAAAAATACTTTATAAAGTGAAATATTAATGAGGCAAGATGGATGCCTTATGGAGAAATAAGTTAATTTTATAATATATTTCACTTTGGATGCCACATTATGATTTTATTGTCATTTTTATAGTATGTTTTCTTCTAAGAGAAGGCTGACTTGGAGAAAGGGGAAATGAAATGTAATTTCAAAATAATGTGAAGTGAATGTGCATTTCAGTTTGGTGTTCATTTGGAGGGAATGTGAATTTGAATTTGGAGCACAAAGTCTATAAATAAGAGTGTTGGGATCTTTTTTTTGGTATCCATTCTTGTTTGATAACGAAGTGTTGTCGAAAAGTTGTTAGGATTTTTACTTCGAGGGATGCTTACCTCATAGTGCTTCAGTTTTGTGCTTGAGAGATAGTGCCTAGCTGAATCTGAAACTATTTCTCATCCAGAGGAGCAGATTTGAGCTTATTGAAGATGAAGATTTTTGTGGTGTTATAATTTTGGAGTGCTGAAGTGTGTTTTTCCATGTTGTTGGTTTGGTGTGGCTGAAGCGTGTTTTCATTCGTAGTTCCTTGTGTGTGCATTAGATCATTCTGGGTACTTTCTCATTCATTTCCTATGCCTTGGGTGATTCATCCTGTAAGTTTTTATTGAATATCTTGAAGTATTAGATTTTATATAGCAAGTTTAACTTTTGTGTTGTAGGCATCCTTGTTGGGAGGTGTTTGGGGTTGTGTGTTATTCTGGTTTTGATTTGTTGGTGTTATTTTCTTAGTGTAGCCTTAGTCGCTTTAAGCCTAGGAGCCTTTGGAGTGTGTTAAGAGATAGTTTGGGTGTGTTGGGAATGATTTAGAAGTGTTTGTAAGGATTTTAATGTTGTTGGTCTATATTTCCAGTTTGTTGTTCATTCATATCAGAATTAGTCTTTTGGGGTTTGTGTGGGGGAAAAGTGACACTAAGGAAACATGCCCTAATCTCACTTTCAATCACACACTTGTGGAATACGAAAGAGCCTAGAGGTATCACACAATTGGCTACTTCTTTTTGTGGAAGAGAGAGCCATGGGCTACCTATTAGGATTTCTATTCCTTTCTTGCAAATGATAGATAGAATGATGCAAGTTCAACTATTAACCCTAAAGTGTAAGTATGAACTAGTAACTTTGAGCACAAGATTGTAGAATTGAGATTTAATGATGAACAATTGTAAGGATAAGAGGAGAAATGTAAATGTGTACCTTGAATGGATTTGATTCTGCAAGATTTTCCGCTAAAGCCAGAAGCCTGAAATACTGAAGCTGCTACCTATGAAACTGCCAAAATTCACTAAAATGGACAGGGACTAGGGCACCCAGTGCCCCTGTCCCAGGGACCAGGGCACCCCATGCCCCTGTCCTAGCTTTTTGGGTTGGAATTTGGTGTGAAGTTCTGTCTCGGTCCGCTTCCGTCGGATCTGCAACTTGCGGCGTCCTTCGAATTCAGAAATCTGCACTTATATCTGAAAAGGGTTGTAGGTGGCTATATAGGGTTTTGCCTTAGTCAAACCCCCACTTTGGTGATTTCCACCTCCACGAATAGCCAAGTTGTATAGTAAAAGTTGTGTGTGCAGACCTTGTGTGTGTGCAAGATCCTAAAATGAAAGTAAGCAAACTAGAGCAACCTAGAAAGCAAACCCTAATTGCTTGTAAATGATAATGTAAATGCTCCAAATCAAGATGCAAAGTGATCTAAAGCATGAATACAAATGATATAATGAGGCTTATGCAAAGACATGAAAACAACATGAAATCATACCCAACCCCAAGGGAGGGGTACAAGCCAATCTTCAGTCGGTGATCCCCTATTGCTCTTCAATGCCTTCAAAGCCCTAAATGGATGAATGAAATTGATGAATGCTTGATGGATGGATGTTGAATGTTGTTGAAGTCTTCAAAGATCTGCTCTTTCGCTGCATAGAAGGCCCCTCAAAACCAAAATTTGGATCCTTTCAAATGAAGAAAGAGAGCTCTTATATATGAAACCCTAGGTCGTAATTTCAACTTTTGGCCGACCTAGAGATTGAATCTCCCCCCAATTTCTTGGGGTTAAGCTTTATTTTATGATTGGATCGCACTCCTAAAATTTCGGGAGAAATGTCCAGGACCATGTGCACTTCGGGCGCCATGGTCCTCTCCGGGCACCATGGTCCCGATAACTTTTCACCAAATTTTCAGGGTCATCAGATATGATGATTTTAGAGAGAATCCCGAAGTTACAGCTGATTTCAATATGTTTTGACCCCCGAAATCAAGCCTTAAAGTTCAAAATAGGACCTAATTAGGGTTTTTGATTAAATGATGTATTGGAGGAATAAAATGAAAGGGCCCAACTTTATGATGTGGAAGATGATGAAATAGGACCTTAGACCTAATTAATTTAGTTAATTAAGTGCTAAAGGGGAAATGCAATGCAAAAATGCAAAATGCGCCAAGGCAGGTGCTAAACTAGGTGTGAAATTGTACCACCCTAGCAAGTGCGTACAATTTACGACGCTACAGGGTTAAAGCTGGTTTTCAAGTGTGTGAGTTTATTGGAGTGGTGTAAAGAGTCTTGGAAATAAGTTGCAGATGTTAGTTTGGGTTTTGGCATTTGAATATCTATGATGAATCTTATTGTAATGTTGGTTAGTAGTACTAACATCAATTTCATTTGATCTCTCTTAGTCCCACTGCATAAGTGGAAAAGGTTGGCCTTGCTGCCTAGTTTGGACAGTGATTCTAGTAGTTTTGTAATCCATGTTTGCATTGTAAAGTTGATTAGTTGTACTAACAACAATATAATTGGATTGTTTCTCTTTGTCCTACTGTATAAGTGGTAGAGGCTAGCTTGCTGCCTTCTTATCTATTGTAACATTTTCCTCCCACTAAATAAGCAGTTGAGTTGATTTTTATTCCATTTCTAGTCCTCTCACTGCATAAGCGAATGAGTGATAAGTGATTGTTGTTCTTTCAGTTTGTAATCTTATAATTGGTTGGTTGCACCACCATACTGTTGTAGAAGTTCTTACACCCATTGGATAAGCGAAAGGGGCTAGGTTGCCGCCCAGTATTGTATTTGATGATTTCATTTTTTGCAGTTATTTGAGCTAACAATCCTCTTGACATTGTATGCTCTCACCCTCCCATACTGGGCTCTCGGTGATAAGAAAGTGAAAGGGTTACTTTCCACATTTCCTTTTTGTGCAAGTTGATTATTCTAACCTGAATGGGTGAACCTTGTTGTGCTAAAAATCAAAAAAATTAAGGGGTATATTACAACATCCCTTGTCATCCTACCATCCTCATCCCAGCAAGTGACATGAGCAATAGAATAATTTTAGTTGTTGTTGAATTCATCACCATGTAACAAGCTCATAGAGATAAATGTTGAAGGTTAGTGGATTTTGGTTGCTGAAGATTTTTGGACTCCTCTCTAAAATTTCTTGTAACTTTGTTCTATAATATCTCCAAGAGAAGTCATTGTGGGACAAAAGTTATTGCCTTTTTAGCACTTTTAATTTAATTAAGCTTATTTTGCTTCAATTGTTCTCCCTATTAGTCATCAAATAACCATAGTATGTTAGGGAAATGCTAGGAGTATTGTAGACTTTGTTGTGTGTTGTTTGGACATTTTTTATGCAAATAAGCACATAAGCGCCTCTAGAAGGAAGTTATTTATTGCAAAAGCTTATGAGATATTGGCCAATGGAGGAGATCCTTCACTTTTAGAGTTCTCTCATTATGTCTTTCTACAAGTCAATTTGTAATAAAATAACTTGCACAAGATAAGAATATAGTAGAAAATATGCTACAAATACTTGATAGTACTTAAAAATAATAAGCCACTTTGAAAAGACAAATCTCCAAAATTCTCCAATAGGAACACAATTTGCAATATAATGCTAATAATTTAACCCCTAACTCCCATATATACCAAAATTATTAAGCCATGAATGCCACTCAAAAGGTACTCCCTATATAAGACCATATCAATAAACATATAAATTAATTAAAAGTTATTGTAGCCACAAGTTGACTACTCATATTCCCATGCACACTATAGGATTATGGGTGGACCATGCCCCCCCTTTACATAAAAATTGTCCTCAACACACATCAACTATGGATGCTTCTACACAAAATCTTCATCTTCCATTTAGCATCTTCAACCAACAAATTCTTTGACTAAATGAGGTATTTTGTAATAATTCTAGTCCTCGGACCTCAACTTCTTTGTGCATGTTTGGACGATTAACTATAGATCCAAGATGATTATTCCCTCTTCATCTAGTTATGGTAACACTATATATGTTATAATTTTGTATTGATCCACATACCTCTTTATTCTATTACGTGACTTTGCCTTATTGTCCTTGAGACTAGAGGGGGTTTCTTGTTAATGTTGAATGTGTTCTTCCCTTAATAATTAAGAATGGTATATGGTACCATAGCACTAATTGAATGTTCTTATTTGGATATCTTAAGAGAGGCAATTCTTTTGGCATGTCCCTCAAAATAGCTTGTAGATTCAATGATGTAGGTACCTTTGACTATTGCACTTGAAGAGGTAATGATTGAGTCAACTTATTGTTGATGAAGTTATAGTATTGCCTAAGACAATCAATATTTTTACCTTTTGTTGTTAAGGAATCCCAATTGACTCAATACTATTACCTTCTATAGTTAATGAAACCAAATATCTTAAGGGTTTGAAAGGTACTAATATTTGACATTGCATGGCATGAGATGGCTGGACATCTTCTAAGCTTTCCACAACTAGTACTACATCTTCTTCATTTTCTTTGTCATAGGTGCCTTCAATGTAGAACAATTTCTTCAAAAATATTTTCCAAAATAGTTGAAACATAACCTTTTGCCAATTTTTGAGGCATTAGTTGCAAGGTTAAAGAAATGATGATGCAAGGTCCTCTAATATTTGCTTCTAGGGAGTTCCTCCCTTTTGTTGGTCAAAACATTTTCCACTACCTACCTTTTAGTAATCATTACAAAAGTTGGATTGAAAATGCATAACTCATATTTGGTGTAGTCTTTTAACCTCTATAAAAAATAATTCAAATTTGATTCTATAACATGCTCAATCTTAAAGAAAAAGTTTGGAATTGTTGAGTGCAGTCCTTGACTATACCTATTTTATTTAATTTGGTAATTTGGCCAAAGTAGTTGTCCATAAGATTATCACCATAGTGTGTGGTGAGTTCCTCTTGGAAAAGAAACCATGTTGCAACAAATCCCTTATTTTCCTTCCCTAGAGCCAACAATGCCAAATGAATTAGTTTGGTTCCAAGTATGCTATCACAACCTTTTGTTGACATAGAACATGATGAAGATCAAAGAACTGATCCATTGGGTAGAGCCAATTGGTTGGATCCTTGCCGTCAAACCTTTGCACATCCATTTTTGGCATGAAGTGTAAAATCATAAATTATTTGGGCAATAATCCACCCTTAGATTTGAGTCAAACTCAAAGAATCGTGTCCCTTGAAGACACATATTCTTTCCAAATCTTATGTTGTGAATCCATTCCCTTAGACTCAATAGTACGCACAAGAGAATCAATTATTTTTCAGAACGATAAGGTTTAAACTCTAAGTGGCCTAGCACCCTACACAAGGAAGCATTGAAAGAGCTCAAGTGAAAAAATACTACTCTTAATGGAGCAATGCTCTATGAAGTCACTTTATAAGGTTCACTTAAGTGATTTATTGAATATGAATGAGTTGTGAGTGGGGAAATGGGACCCATTTCTTCCTAACATGTATGCTCTAATAGTCTGTAATATTCATGTGAATATTTGAATACCAAATGGGCAAATCACACAATATCTCAGTTCTAAATTTGTTCCAGCTGAGCATGCACCTAGAAGACACCTCCCATGAGTGTGATTGGGAGATCAAAGCCCATAATAATGCTTTTCATTCAAACCATAAAATCAGGTCATAAATTTTCCAACAAGTTAAAAACATCTACCTTATCTATTGGGCTCAAGACAAATGCTCTCACCATATAAATCACATCTAAACCCATCAACAAAATCTGAAAAACATATACAGGTGAATCTAAGATTGTAAAACTAATACATATCCATCCATGAGAAATCTTGTGATGCATAATCCATCATTGGCTAATCATTTGGTCATGCCATTAAATGCCATTTCAAGTTGCACTCCAACTGAAGCTATTGCATCATCCACATCAATGATTGATGGTATGATGAAAGAATAAGTATCCGATAGAATACTGAGAGGGGGGGTGAATCAGTATATTGAAAAACTGATACAAAGTTCCCAAGCTCAAACTCAGTCAAACAAAACAAACATATCTCAGTCAAGATCAATATTCTTAGGAATACTTGACATTAACCGGTTTAACTATTATGATAACTTTTAACAGTAAACACCTTCAATCTTGTAAACATCAACAATGCTTAATCTTAACTCAACATAATCATCTCTCAATGCTTCTACTTAACATACCTTATTAGAAGTTAACCAAATCAACAAATAAGATCACAATCACAAAAGCATTCATCACTTGACACAAATGTTTATATGTGGAAAACCCAAATAGGTAAAAGCCATGATGAGATGGGACTCACAAGGATAGCTATCTGAACTCTTTCGAAGTTTGCCCTATTAGGAGCGAAAGCCTGTTAGAGCTTTACAATAAATCATGTTAAGGACTAATTCCGGTTAGGAATCACCCGGTTAAG
Organism: Cryptomeria japonica; assembly: GCF_030272615.1. Lineage (NCBI taxonomy): Eukaryota > Viridiplantae > Streptophyta > Pinopsida > Cupressales > Cupressaceae > Cryptomeria > Cryptomeria japonica. The sequence continues at coordinate 474,067,754 of NC_081414.1, forward strand.
GGATTTACAAATATGCCTTGTTAGAAGCACAACACCCTGTTAGGAGTAACCTCGCTTGAGGATTTAAGAATCCAAGCTAATGGACCACCTTGTTAGAGGATTTAATGAGTAACCAAGCTTGTTAGATCTTACCCAGTTAAGGGATTTTACTTCTATTGTAATTGTTAGAAAACAACAAGCACTAGTACATTCAGAGTTGATTTTCGAAGGCCGTTTGTCGGATTTTTGACGAATTTTCTTCGAAGTGTCGACAAAATCCACCATCGAAAACTCGGCGTCGGATTGGTCGACGATGCCATCCCCATCGGAAATTCGACAATCCAATGGACTCTGCCGACGGTCAAAGAAGTCATCGAGTGAAAGCTTGGTATTCGTCGTAATTCCGACGATGACCATTTTTATAAAAAAAAGTAATAATTATCATCGATATAAAAAAAAATAATACATGAGAAAAGCCCTTTTGGTTTCTAATTTGGCATTACTGTACTATTCACTTAAGTGATAGGTCCATTTATCATAAAAGTGTTCTCCCCTTGTCATTTACCTAGGCAGTCCCTTTAAATATTTTATTTGTTGTTCACTTTTAATCTGCCTTTTCTAATGTCCGTCGGGCCTTATAATTATCATGCAATTTTCTATTGATCCGACAGTCCGCGTTGATTCGTGACCAAAAAGTGCTCGAAACTTAGTTTCCGCAAAGTAGCGAAAGGCGAAGGTGGACCCAACATATAGGTTTGGACCAAAGCTAAACACCGATCAAGTTTCATTTGATCAGACGGACAGCATGGTTTCGTGAGATCAAGCTAAATGTGTTTTAACCTTCGCAAAGTGGCGAAAGGGTTTGGTGGGTCCCAGAGACAGGCGGTCTTCTTTGGTTAAAGAATGATCGGGTTCGAAAAAGATCAATGGCTTCTTGTTGTTTCGTAGTCAAGAGATGCATGAGCTATACCTTCAGTGAAATAGCAAAAAGGTGGAGGGTCTCGCTAAGAGTGGTAGTAAATGTGGTAACCCCAGTTGGCAATGACATGGTGGTGACAAGGCACTGAGTTGGCGGTATGCAATGGGTCTGGGAAAGGTTGTCATAAAAAGAGTAAACAATGAGCAAGTTCTTGAGATCTAACGACTCGCTTGAATTCGTGAAGATAAGATGCTAGCAAGTTAGTCATTGCAAAGTAGCAAAAAGGCCGATGGGCCCAAGGGACAGGCATGGCATGAAGTTAAAAGTAGATCAAGTCTATTTTGATGTAACGGTTCTCATGGTTTCGTGGCTGCAAGCCAAATGAAGAATAATGTTTGAGAAGTCGCGAAAGATAGGTGGAAATCACACGGAGGAGTGACATGGCATAACAGCTCCCACTTTTTGTAGAGCTTGGAAAAAGATCAATGGCTTCTCGTTATTTCGTGGCCGGGAGATGCATGAGCTATACCTTCAGCGAAATAGAGAAAAGGTGGAGGGTCCCGCTAAGAGTGGTAGTAAATGTGGTAACCCCAGTTGGTGATGACATGGTGGTGACAAGGCACTAAGTTGGTGGTATGCAGTGGATCCGGGCAAGGTTGTCATAAAAAGAGCAAACAACGAGCAAGTTCTTGAGATCTAACGGCTCACATGAATTCGCGAAGATAAGATGCTAGCAAGTTAGTCATTCCAAAGTAGCGAAAAGGCTGATGGGCCCAAGGGACAGGCATGGTATGAAGTTAAAAGAAGATCAGGTCTATTTTGATCTAACGGTTCTCGTGGTTTCGTGGCTACAAGACAAACAAAGAATAATGTTCATGAAGTCATGAAAGACAGGTGGAAATCACACGGAGGAGTGACGTGACACATGGTTTAAAAAAGTGGTTGAGGACCCGCCTAGGTGTAACCGGCAGTTATGTGGGAATAGTAAAAGGAACATGTGGTGGATTAAGGGTGGAACCAAAAGGAGTTTCCAGAGCTAATGGCCGATTGCCATGTGGCATTTATTAACTGGATAACAAGTGGGGTAAGTAATTCCCAGATAAAGGGCCCACTTAAAAGGCATTCATCTCAAGATTGATCCAACGCTTCTCGTTGTTTCGTGACCCAAAGATGCCTGCAGATTAACCTCAATGAAATGGTGAAAATAGTTAGCCATCAAGATGAGGCGTGGTTAGTTAAAAGGATTGACGGTCCCGGTTAGAGTTAAAGGCTGGGTGATTTGAGTTTGATCTAACGCTTGGCACGGCCTCGCGAAGGAAAAGTGCACGACTGTTAAACTCCGTGAAGTGGCAAAAAGGAGGTAGGGCCCGACACTAAAGAAAAGAGATTAAATGGAGATAAAGGTGATGTAAGTTCTCAAGATCCAATGGCTAACATTTTTTTGTGAAAGAAAAGAGCACGGGTTTTATGTTTGGCGAAGTAGCGAAAGAGCGAAACAGAGGAAAGACTTAGAGAAATTATGACCCATTGGAGCCAGTTTTGAATTTGATTTGGCGAATTTAATTCTGAAAAGAAAGCCGAAGCATGCGGAGTTAATTTCTAAAAACTTAAATGCCAACTTGCCCTTTTCAGTTCGCATCAACTTGATTGCTAAGTATTGTTTCATCGAAGTTTGTTGTAGAGCGAATTGTTGCAGAGCGATTTTCTTTAGGTGAATAATCAGGTTTCTTGTGCTTTTCTTGATAACTCTTGGTTTGTTCTCAAATACTGCTATGTGAATTACTTCATTAGAGGTCTGTGCTAGCTTCTAGTGGTATAATTGTTTGACCATAATGGCACCCAGAAGAGAATTTACAGGGAAAGTGAATTACCAGGACCGAAATATCTATGATGATTTTTTAGAGCAATTAACCATGTCCACCAATGTTGGGGCTAAGGCCAAAGAGCTAGTACCTAAGAACCCTCATCTAAAAATTGGAGATGGCCTTTATGATAAGGGTAATTGGTTGAGGGACCCTGAAATAGGATTGTCAGGCTTAGGACTCTTCAAAGTCAGTTTTGGGTAGAGGAATTCCCCAGCTCCTTTGAATGGCATATGGGACCAGGATGTAGGAAAGCTTGTGGTCCCAGGTGTTTTTATGGATGTAGATCTATTAGCCCTAATTGCACAAAATTATGACTCTGTGGCAAGATGCATCAGGAACATAAAGGGATCAATCTTGATTGAGATAAATGAAGATGAATTCAAGAAAGTGTTTAAACTCAGTGAGTCCTCCAATTTGTTAGAACCTATTGACTTTGAGTCGTTAGCCCAGGTTTACAACACACAAAGGGATCATCTTAGAATTGGCCCATTGAAAGAATTCTTTGTAAAGATAGGGGGGTTAATAGTTGTAGGCCCCAGCACAATGGAACCATTCTCTCTCAACCTATTCACTCTAAGAGCTAAGGGTATGTATTGGGCATTATGCCAGATTTTTGGAGAGGATGCTGAAAAGAATATGCCAACCCATTATATGTTAATGATTGCACAAATTCTAAACCCCTCCCTAGCAATAACATTTGATTATGCCTCATACCTTGCTGATGCAATTCATAAAGGGCTAGTAGGAATAAAAAATGGTAAGGTGGATAGGCCATTTGGATGGTACTCCATGTTAATGCATATGTTTCTATTCAAAGGGGCTGATTATTTTGGAAAGGAGATGGACCTGATTAAGGTCAAGGATAAAGAGGAGATGCCAGTGTAGTTGTGGAGTACTGTTCTATCTTGGGATAGAGAAGATGCAAGTTATTTAAAGTTTGATAGATGCTTTGCATCTAAAATTAGGATTCTTCTATGCAGAGAAAACCCTAGAATTCCTAAGGCTCTTTTGGAGTTTCTCAGACCAAAGGAGTTTGTAGAGGATATCAAGATTGTTCACAATTAGGGAGACATATATTTGTGCCCTGTGTCTACTATTTTTAGAGTGTTTGGATTTAGAGGCACCCCCTTTTTACTACCCTATCAAGTCCCATTGAAGATAGGGATTGCAGAAGTCCTGAGACAAATTAGGGGAGTACAAGAAGCAAAGCTAACCAATAGAGGTAAAGGGACTATTTTCCCAACTATTACCATGGCTCACCATTTTGTGAGCACTAAGGGTGGATGGATATTTTTTGAAGAATTTTTTAAGCCATATAGGTTGTCTATTGCAATGTCAAGATGTGCAGACCCTGAGGATTTTTTCAATGGCATGTTCAGAAAAAGAGTAGTGTGCAGAGGTAGGCCACATCAATTTCAGTTCCTAGAAGATCTGATTAGAAATGAATTCAACTTAGATGAACAAGAACTGAGTAAGGAGAAGTGGGTGGCATATAAGAAAGCCCTTAATTTTATCCATCAATTTGACACTGGCTATGACCCCCTTTCTAGCTTCAATCCATTTGAGGAGAAAATAAAATTCCTGATTCTTTATTTTAAAGATCTCATGCAGACCTTAAAAGAAAAGAGGGATGACATAATGCAAAATGAGCCTAATAAGGCTAAGATGGTATTGGCTAAGCCTGCCTTTGCTAGAGATATCCCATGTGGTGACTATGTAATGCACAAAAGGCCAAAGTACACTGTGATAATGCTAGTGATAGGTGAGCCTTCCACTTCAAAAGGGAAGAGGAAAATTGAAGATGTCATTGACATCCAAGATTCCCCTAAGAAGCAGAGAGTGGGAAAGGAAATTGAAACTGATGAGCCTCAATATTCTCCATCTTAGTCTCCTATCCACATTGGAGATGAACAAGATGTGGCTAAACAATTATTGTAGTTAGGGAGTCTCGGTGAGATTGCCTATACCTATAAGGAGACCCAAGAGGGGATGCCTGAAGAGCCACCTAATGCTGAAATGGATTTGACTGATGGTGAGTTAAAGGGCCAAGAAATGGACCTTACCATTAAGAAATCTAGTGAAGAATTCCTAGCTGACAGTAATTTTGTCACATCAAGAGCTTTTATATAGTTTCTATGGAAGCAAAATATTGATCAATTCAAGGCTAGATGTGAACAGAGGAAAAGTGAACAACCTCTTAAAATTACAACTCAAGTAGAAGAAGAGGTTAAGAAAGAAATGATGGAGGAGTTCAAAGCAATCACCCCTGAGAAAGGAAGAGAAATGGTAGCAAAGGCTGGTGTGTTGATTCTCCCTGAATGGGATATAGCTAATGCCTTGGTGCTTGATGCAGTGAGGAAAGAAACAAAGCCTATGGAAGGAGTGACATTCAGCAAAGATAATGTTGCTCTTGTCATGTGGTCTTAAAGAAGGATGAAAACAAAAGAAGGAAGGATGCATTAGATTCTAGCCTCTTAGGAGGCATGATAGTTAAAAGAGTCCAAGACATAAGGGTAGTGGAAGCTGCAAGCACAGTCCTAGAGACTGCAAAATTCAGTGTTACGGTGGCAGAGAAAGAGGCACAAGAAAAGGCTAATCTCCAATTGAAGTTGGAGACTATTTTAAAAGCTTACAATGATGCTAAAGAAGGAATAGCCAATAGAGACAACATAATTGCTAGACTCCAGAGTCAACTGGCAGGTCAATATCATCTCGATGAATCTTCTACACTCATGATAGCCTCCTCTCCAGCAAGACCCCCTCCTACTAGTCCCATCATTGAATATCCCCCTTCTCCTATGCCTTCTAGATCCCAATTACCTGAAAATGTCCAACATGAGTTGGAAAAATTGAAACAAGCTCAGACATTGTATGCAAACAAATATGAGGAGATGGTGAAAGCCACCATCTTGAAGTTTGTTGACTTAGTCAAACCCTCCAATGTATACATAAATATGAAGAGGATTCTTGAGATTTTGATCAAATTGAGAGAATAAGAAGCCACTTTGGAACCAATCCTGAATAAGTGGGTGCCTAGAGGTAAAGAGTTAGAGCTCATGTGTTCTTCCCATGCAGATGCAGAAGAGAATGACAATCTAAGGTCCACATGTGAGTTTATAAAAGAGATGAATATTCCTTTAGTGGAAGGAGCAGGTATAAAAAGAAAAGCCCAACTTTATAGGAAAGAATATGCAAATCATAAATTTGAAATGTTTCCAGGAGGTTTCATTGGTCCTGTCCAGCTAAAGGAAGAGAAGACTTGGTTAAAGGAGGTGGACCACAATTTGTCCCTAAGGATCAATCAGATTATTAGTACTGATGACACATCCTTATTTGTCCAAACAATTGAGTAAATTGAAAAAGTGAAATCTCATTATGGTTTCATAGAAACAGAGATTGGGCATGTACGAATCACTTGGAAGTGGCTAGAAGATATGAAACAAAAGATTGCTAGTTTTACTTGGCCTAGTGATGATGTGTATCAGGAGTGGAAAGATAAGTATATGGGACAGAAAGAAGATGCTCAGGAGCACTTAAAAGAGGTTGCAATAGAACAACAAGTAGAGGAAGCCATAGATGCTAAAAAGGACTTATAACCACTTCTTGAAAACGACCGGTTGTTTGTAACAAACTTTCTTTTAAAGGGTCCAAAGCTTGTATGCATCCATACTATTATAAATGGATACCAGGACTCCTAAAAAAATGATTGCAAGTAATTGTAAGAAAACGCTGCAAAAATTTATCTGAGCTTTTTTCTAGTCTTATGGAGAATACTCTAAGTTTTGTAATATTTTCTCCAAATTAATATCAATATACAGACCAGAAATAGTGTATATACATAAATGTGCATAGAAGTCATAGGGAAACTCATGTCAAATGTGCAACTCAATACAATAAATAATCTTAGTTTGTAGCCCTATAGCATCATAATGCAGTCCTTGACCAAGTATGCATACAAGAAACATCTAGTTCTATTAAGGCACAAGCATCAAAGTCAGAGGTTATGACAACTAGTGAAAAACATCAAGAACAAAAAGTTTAGTCTCAAGAATTAGGAGTTGTAATAAAAAAACTTACAAGGATGAGGCATATTCATAACTTTTGCAGTCCCACCTTGGATATCAACACTAGAAGCAACTCATATTGTTCATGTAAAGACAAGGCAATATGGGAGTTCATTATACCCAGCAACTCATGGTGTTGTTGTTCATGTTGGCTCTGTTGGACCCTGCAATTAAGATTCAATATACATTATTCAATAAGATTAACTGTGCAACATAATGAAATATTGAAAAGTGTGTTACCTTGTTGAGCTTCGCTTGGTTTCAAGAATAGTTTAATATTATCTACTTAACAGGGCCAACCACATGAAGGTGGAAGCTCATTTGGCCCCTCCCCCCCCCCTAACATCACTCTGAATTCCCCATTAACATCTTATAACATTCATTCATTAATTCTTTCTACCATTAATAAAATATAGCATTCATTCATTAATATCACATAACATTCATTAACACATAACATTGATTAACATTAATTAACACGCAACATTCATCAATATTAATTAACACATATCATCCATAACCATTAATTAGTACATAATTACATTCACTAAAACATAAAAATCAGTCATTATCAAATAAGTTAGATTACAATCATTTCTTTCTTTGTTTTTTCTTTAAAGATATGAAAAGACTAAGTGGAACATCGGTGTCTTCATCATTTCCCCCCTCTGTAGATGTTCTGCCAACTGCTCATGATCTCAATGTATGCCTAGTCCTATACTGAGGATGAGGACACTGAAGCGAAGGGGGGTTCTCTGCAATAACAAAGAAATGGGTTAAATTCAAAAAAAAAAAAAATTATTGTTACAAGTATTTCATTAATTTAGAGAACATAATTGTTGTGCTCTTTACTTGATGGGGCCACATCATTTTGTGTAGCCTCAACCTCAACATGCTAAACACCATGTTCCTCTTCACCTGAGTGGGGAACATTACGTTCTTGAGGTTGTGTACCCAGATCATGCTCCACTTGCTCACCACTGACTACATGCTCTAAAATATTAACAAGAAAGGTTACATTAATTACTACTCTAATTACAAATTAAGATGTTTAATTGTATTAATAGCTAAATAAATAAATTTGAATAGCAAATGAATACCTCCACTACTGGGATGCACATTTGGACCTTCATGTGCAGGTGGTGTTTCACAATTAGCAGGCTGCATTCTAATGACATGCACATTGTCATCAATGCTTGCTTATTTAAAACAAATATAGTTACTTTATGTTGGAACTCAACATCAATTAGATTATTGGTAAAGAATTCAAATTGAAACAACTTCCATTTACCATATCTACCTATGTGATGGATGCATTTGAATGTTGTGTATACCCACTCAATTCTCGTAGTCGATCAGCCATGGCTAAATAGCCTTGCTGGTAGGCAATTCTCTTGTCATCTTCTGTGGGCGATCTATTGAATTCAAAGCCCTGCATTTTTGCTTGGTACCGTGAATTTTGCTTGCATTGTTTGATAAAAACAAATGTTTGCAATTTATTAATATTTTGAGACAATATGGGAGTTTACAAGAGATACTTACAATTCGTGCAACAAGTTTCATGTAACCACTAGAGTCGAGTTTGTGTTGCCTGTGCTTTTCTTGCCTTGCCTTGGTTGCCTTTGACGTGTCACTCAGTCTATAAAAAGTTTGAAATATGTTAGATTATATAAATATAAAGAGTAATTAATTAGTACATAATTACATTCTTAATAGTATCCCGTACCTTCTTTTGGCACCTACTGGTGTATTTCCTTTTTTCCTTTCAATTCTCTCCTTGCCATCCAAAATCAAATCCTTCCACTCCCTCTCTGGAATCATGGGGGGACGCACGTACTTTAGGTTCCTCTCCAAATGGATCCTGTATTGGTCCCTCACATACTTTAGATATGTGCCAGCTTTTTCAAGGAGCTTGGTTTTGTCAAAGGTGTCATTTCCAAACCACTCAACCATTTGGTTTGTCAATTCATCTTTTAACCTTTTTTCTTGGTCATTCCACCTTTTAAAGCAAAAACAAACCTGTTAGATTCAGAAATGAACTGAAGCTACATTTATTACACTTCAAGAAATGGATCAAAGGAAAAGTATTCTAGCAATGATATGAAATCAAAAGTGGATAAGGGTTGTTCACATATGATGTACCACCTTTTACGTATGGTGGGCCCAAATATCTGCAATGCAATGTCACTAAGATGTTTATAGAAAATATCATTGCCTCCAAAAAAATTCATGGGATCAATATTAGTCCAAAATGAGTGATCATAAAGTAAATTACAATTAGAGTATATATAATAATAATTTTAAAGTACCTAGAACCTTTTGTATCTTTAAGGGAAGCATTTCTTTGTCGCTCACCACGAATGTGGCCTGCAATGTTCTCGTGCTAGCAATATGAGAAGATCTAGGAAATGATGCTATGTTATCAGCAGTAGTCGACTGTGGCACATCCTCATGTGCATCTCCTCCTACAAAAAATGAATCCACTATGAAATGGCATTAGAATTCAAGAAAGAATGCTTGAAGGGAAATAAACACATGATAGAAGATAGAGAAAAAGAGGGATCTACCAACAGTGGGCGGGCCAATATGACGTGCACTAGAGGATGTCTGCATGCTACATGTTTCTGACATTGCAGTCGGCAATACAGGTGAGGGTGACCTCTGATGAGGCGGCATCGGCATCATTTGCATAGTAACATTGATAGCACCTAAAGAATAATACATTAAATATATCAAACATTAAATATATGAAAAGTGCAAGAATTGTAAACAAGGATGAACCTTTATTTTGAAAATTGACAGTATCAAGTATGATGTGTTTTGGGTACTCAGAGTGATAAGCCAAGCAAGTGATGATTACCTCATGTATTTTCCAAGATCATATATGACTTGCTTGACATTATTGTCGAAGTCGTCTGGAAGAGATAGAGGTAGAACATACTGCAACAATTATAAAGTTATCTTTTCATTTTTTTCTAACATAATACAATGAAAAGTACATGCATAGTACTTAAATATATAGTAAAAACACAAGAACATGAATTACCTTAATGAAGGTATGTCAATCATGCGTTTTCATCCCTGGCCCAAATTCACTTTTCTTTGATATGAGATTGTTTATGTTCATAGCAAATCCTGTGGGAAATCAAATTTTTCGTATGACTTCTTTTATAGCATTGCTTTGCTAGTCCATTAATAACCAAGGAAGCTCACTTATATTAATCTGGTCTCCATGGCTATTCGATTGAATGACATTTTTCATTGCATGATTGGAATCCTGAATGTCACTACAAATTTTGACATTTTTTTCTTTGTCACGCCTTCCATCCAATATTTTCCATAATGTCTTTGTTATATTCTTTCCAATATGCATAGTATCAAACAAATGCACAATTTGTAACTGCTCGTAGTAGGGAAACCTACTAAATTGTCAGGGATAACTTTTTAGTCCCTTAGAAAGGTGGTCATTTATGCCTTCATGACCTTCACGATCATCAATCACATCATCAGTAAACAAAACACAATAGAAAATATGTTTTATGACATAAACCATTAGATGGAATGCATTACCTTGACGATTAATTCTATTATATTCCAACTTCCACAGGTGAGGTGTCATTCTTCGTGGCTTTGATGCATTCTCTTCTTTCCCATTGAAAAGATGTTTTTCAGTATTTCGATACTTATGATTTTTGTGGAGAAAGTGCCTATACTCATCAAACACCTGCTTTCCTAAACTTCTTGAATGACGAGATTTCATCTTTGGACCACAAACAGGACATGCAAATTTTCCCTTTGTTTGAAGACCTACAAGATAATGTATAATTGGATTAAATATGATAATTTTTTGAATTATAATGTTCATGCACAACTTAAACACTATAACATACCACAAAAATGTGTTATCCCCGAGGCATCGTGTATTGTCCATAGAATGGCATGGAATTGAAATTGTCTTTGTCCTATTGGTCTAGAGACATCATACATAGTGACACCATTCCATAACTCTAGCAACTCGTCGATAAGAGGCTCAATATATACATTCATATCTTTAACTTGGTACTTACCTAATCGAATGAACAAAAACATTACATAATTATTATGACCATTTTACTGCAATATTTATAATTAAATTTAGATGACTATATTTAAATGATAAAATACCTGGAACAATCATTGCCAACATTATGTGCTCCCTCTTTATTGACATCCATGGAGGAATGTTATTGTTGATAACAAAAACAGGCCACACTGAGTAAACAGATCTGATCTCTCCAAATGGATTGACACCGTCCGCTGCCAATGAAAGCTTGAGATTATGAGGTTCTTCTTTAAAGTGTGGCCACTTTTCCTCTATGTCCATAAATGTTGAACCATCCATAGGCATTCGAATAATTTCATCTCGACTTCTATTGCATGCATGGTAATCCATAAATTGTGCCAAGGTAGTGCACTTGAATAATCATTGCATACGTGAAATAATGGGAATATAGTGAAGAACCTTGCGAGGAACCCTTTTTGTTATTTGATCTGTTCAATATCTACTGATATGACATTCAGGGCATTTAGTTAGAAATTCATGTTGTTTGTGATATATAATATGATCATTGGGACAAGCATCTATTGCTTGATACTCCATTCCAATATCTTTCATAACGATAGATAATTCTTGGTATGAGCGAGGTAGAATATTTGATGGTGGTTACAAAAACTCACCTATCAATCTACAACAACAAAATATAAATTTTTATAATAAAGAATATTAAGGGTACAACATATTCACATTTTATTATGACATATATGACATGCCTTAACATACGTGATATTGTTATGTTGGATAAACCATTCATAACCTTCAACAATACAACAGAGAGAAGAGTTGCCTACAAGCCTTCATAAAGGGCCTCAGATGCCTTCTCAAGTAGAGGGACATCATGAACAACATCATGGTCATCTTCATAATCATGATCAGCTGCGTGAGTACTAAATGAGTCATGGATCAATGTATTTGTACCATCATCTTCAATTGTGTTTTCTGGCTCATGATCATCATCTTCCATGGGATCATTATCTTTAGCTTCAATATTCACACCTCCATGTTCATCCACTTTGAAAACCATATTCTTAGGGTTGTGTTGATCCATACCATGTGCTCCAAGGTGCTCGACCTATATAAAATTGATATACATAAATAAACCGTGATCATGATCTCATCATCACTTGATTTATTATGTATATAAATTGTCAAAATGATATAATGAAAAACTTACCAATGGATGATAATCATGTCCACCTTCAATGTGACCATGTAGCCTACAATGTTTCTTCGCTATTTTGATTAGAAGTCTTCTAGTCTTTAACCCCTTACAAATTTTGCACGAACAATAACATTTTCCATCACCTTTTCTTTTCAAGTTAGACCACAATCTAGCAATTGTCTCCTTATTTTGTTGTTCGTTGATATTGTCTGGCATGGTCTTTCTTCACAGGCAAGAAAATAGAAATTATTGTCTGACATGGTCTTTCCCTCAGGAGTTGGCAGATCCTGCTTCCATACTTTAATTCTATTTTCTCAAAGGACAATCCTAAAAATCTATGCATTGCAAACAACTTTTTACACCTTTGTTGGTTGTGGTGGCGTCACAGAGAGTTTACATCAATAAATGAAGAACATGCCAATGCTTTTAATGCAGCAGTAGAAGTCTATCTCTTATTCAATATCTCTAGTGAAACCCCCATGATCTTTTGTTAGAGTAGAATTTGTTATATTCTAGAAAGGGTCTTGTCCTTTGTTGATGGGATATTCATCTACCTCAAGAAATAACTGTTCTTATCTCCAACAAGAAGTGGAACTAAATGAAGATTTAGCACCATGAAATTAATCCTCAAAAGGATTACTATAGTTAGTTTTGGTAGATAATGATCTAGGTAAAATACTAATGTGGCTTTACGAAACATTATGTACTAGCCGTTGGCATTTGGCATTATAACAGACAATGGGAGATTGTTGGCATTTCAATAATGATATTGAGAAGGTTGTTGATGATTATGGATATAACTGATTAAGGATGTTTACTGTCTTGATATTATTATTTTGTCATTGATGTCAAGAAATTGATTTTCTAATTTAGTATGATGTTGCCATATCTTGAGAAGTATGATTTGAAGAGTATAAAGATGTTGGTAAAAGACACAGAAAGAATATGATGAATAAGGGGATGAATAAGGTATTCAATGGGAAACTATTACCGAGTCAGACAATGATGAGATCATGATGTTTAGATTGTTTTAACATCATACATATGTTGTAAATTGTAAGGATAATACTATACTATGTTACCGAGCAAAGAACCTAGTAGGTAAACCCAAAGAACCTAGTCGGTAAACCCTAAGGTTATCGCTATCGGTTAATGAAGGTAGAATGTCTACCGAGTGAAGTTTAGTATTTATTGAGTTGTAACCGAGCTATAACAGAATACATTAAATGGTTACATGCGTTATTTAATGAAGGAAGCTAATGAGCTAGAACTAATTAAATGATTGGTATGTCATGCATGAAGTTTGTTAATGAATCTATGGCAAAGGAAAATCGGCGTGAAGATCTACAGCTCAAATTGAACTACAATACCCTAGCACAAGTTCCAAGAAATGTATGCAAGTTCCAAGGCAAGGTAAAACATTTTTAGATCAAAGGATACATTGAACCTAGTCAAAGTTTGAAGATCTGATGGCTATGATTGATCATGGGAAATGTGATCAAGGAGATTGAGTGGTTAGCTAATTGTTTATAAATAGGGAGTTGTTGATAAACAATGTATGCGGGCAAATGTATGCACAGGGATGCTACAGTATGATTACCGAGCATAGAAGCTTGAAGACCTGTTTGAATAACAGAGTATAGAAGCCTAGCAGATGGACAAGATTAGTTCTATGTCTAGATTGTATTGAGCAAATAAGAATCTGCTTTAGCATTTTAGATGTGAAGTTGCAGATAGATTTTTATTACTGTTATTTTGTGAAGTGATAGAAAATCTCTTAACCAAGTGGACTTAATAGTCTTATTTGTAAAACCCTCTAGAAAGGTGACATTCTAATTGAGTGTTTGAAATCCTTTAACAAGGTCACTTCTAACAAGGTGAAGATCCTAATAGATCTGAGGGAAATCCCTTAACTGGGTCACATCTAGCAATGTGTTTGTAATCTTTAACAAGATTTGCTTTTAACCGAGCATACTCTAGAAGAGTATATTTCTTAGTGGGTCTGAAATCCCACAGTGGTTTTTCCCTATTTGGGTTTCCATGTTAAATCTGGTGTTATGAGGTTTATGATGTTTATATGCTTTTGAGTTTGCATGTTTAGTAGTTTTGGTTATATTATTGAAGTATATGTTACCAAGGTTGAATCTGATGTTTTTATGGAAGGTTAAGTTTGTATGATTCACCCCCCCCCCTCTCATCTTGTTGGCTATTGGATCCATACTTACATTAAGTATCAGAGCCTTGGACTCCAGAAGAAAAGTTTAAAGGTACTTGAGGCAAAGATCCAAAGATGTATAAGAGGGATGCACCAAAGCTGAACAAGTCAAGTTTCTCTACATGGCAGAAAAGGATGAAGTTGCACCTATCAGGAGTTGGAGAATATGTTGTATATTATTTGGAGAATGATTTCATCACACCGAGAACCTATCCATTAACAATGGAAGAGATAAAGGCAAAGCAAGAATATATCCAAGCAATGATTGAAATAACATCTGCATTGACCGACTCAGAGTTTAATGATCTAGAAGGCTACAATGATGCAAAGGCTATGTGGGATAAGCTCATATCACTATATGGAGGAGATGAACATGTTCAAAGAGCAAAATTAGACAATGTAAGAGGACAACTTGAATCTATGAGGATGAATGAAGGTGAGAACATAACCCAGTATAGTACAAGACTAAAGGAGATTGTCAATCAAAGCAAAGGAGTAGGTGGAACTATCGAAGAAAAGGATATAACAAGTAAGTTGTTAAGAACCCTTCTACTGGCTTATGCAATCTGAGTCTCTACAATCAATGAATTGAGGTCTGTACCTAATATGCCAGTTTCTTTAGATGCTACTATTGGTAAGCTACATGCATTTGAGTTAAGTAACTTTGATAATAGTGGATCTTTGGCAAATAAAGTTGAATCTGCATTTAGTACATTCATCTTGATGAATCTAATGATTACAATGAAAGAAAGTATAAGTACTCTGATGGAGATCACAGTGGAGCAAGTGAAAGATTTCATAAGAACATGGAAGAAGTACACAAACTATATGAGGAAATCAGAAAGCAGGAAGAGTTTGAAGCACTATTAGCCAGAAGGTTACCGAGAGGCAAAGGTAAGTCTAAAGGAAAACTACCTTTGAAATGTTTCAATTGTGATAAGATAGGACATATGGCTTCTAACTATCCTGACAAAGAATCTACTAAAAAGAGAGATTACCGAGATGACAGACAGAAAGACAATCATTACAGAGGACACCGAGACTTCAGAAGAAGAGATAGAAAGACATGCTTAATAGCCGATGAGGAATCCAATGATGATAAATTAGATGAAACTGATACAGAGGAAGTAGTTTATGTGGCTATCAAAGATGGATCAGATGAAGAAAGGTATGAAGAAAAAGCCCTAATATCTCACATAAATACTAATGATTCTTGGATCATAGATAGTGGATGCTCACATCATATGACAGGTGACAAACACAAGTTTGTTATGTTAGAAGATTATGATGGAGGCTATGTGAGATTTGGTAATGATGCACCATGTCCAGTAAGAGGTAAAGGATCTATAACACTTCTTGAAAATGCAAGATGCAATGATGTTTATTGGGTTGAAGGTTTGAAATACAATTTGTTGAGTGTAGCACAACTAAACAATATAGGTTACCGAATAGAATTTCAAAAAGGAATTGTCAAAGTTCATGACAAGCATGGAAAGTTAGCTGCTACCAGGACACAAACAAAAGGTAATACATTTCACCTTGACTCAACTCGGAACAAGTGTCTATATGCAAAGATAGATGATACCTAATTATGGCATAAAAGGTTTTGTCATGTAAATTTTAATAATCTGATCAAAATAAGTAAGAAGCACCGAGTGATGAAGAAGATCATACAGAGCCTACCGCACCTATATTGGCCAAGTATGTCAGAAGACATCATGCACCAAGTCAGATTATAGGAGATAAGGATGATCCAGTGATGACAAGGAACAAACTGAGACAGAACACATGTCTGATATCTGAATTTGAACTGAGAATAGTGAAAGAGGCATTTAACAGTGAAGATTGGATAAATGCTATGAAAGAAGAGATTGATCAAATCAAGAAGAATGACACATGGACACTAATCCCAAGACCAAAGGACAAAAATGTAATCGGTACAAAGTGGATTTTAAGAAACAAGCTAAATGAAAAAGGTGAGGTCATTCGAAATAAAGCAAGACTAGTTTACAAAGGTTATGCTCAAGAAGAAGGAATTGATTATGGTGAAACTTTTGCACCTGTGGCTAGACTTGAAGGAGTAAGAACATTGTTGGCATATGCTACTTTCAAGAACTTCAAGGTATATCAAATGGATGTCAAATCTGCATTTCTGAATGGAATATTAGAAGAAGAAGTTTTTATTGAACAACTTGAAGGATTTGTTGAAGACAATAATAAAGATCAGATATGTAAATTGAACAAAGCATTATATGGTTTGAAACAAGCACCTAGAGCATGGTATGAAAGATTGCACTCTTATTTGATTAAAATTGGTTTTATATGGACAAGTGAGAACAACAATATGTACATGAAGAATTATGAAAATGGAATACTGATCTCAACCATATTTGTTGATGATATTACATTTTGTGGAAATGACTCTTTATGCAAGAACTTTGGAAATGAAATGAGCAAAGAATTTGAGATGTCATTAATCGGTGAGATAAAGTATTTTATAGGTTTACAGATACAGCAAATGAAAAATGAGATTTTCATTACTCAATCCAAGTACATAAAGGAAATCTTGAAGAAATTTGGAATGGAGGATTCAAAACCAATAAGTACTCCTATGACTACCAACTGTAAATTATCAAAGAATGATGAATTTGCATCTGTTGATGAGACACTTTACTGATCCATGATTGGAAAGCTACAATATGTTGTTCACAGTAGACCAGACATAGCACATGCAGTAGGTATAGTTGCAAGATTCTCTGCAGATCCTAAGGAAACACACATGACAGCAATCAAAATAATTTTTAGCTACTTGAAAGGCACAAAAGATTATGGCTTAGTATATCAGAAAGGAAATGATTTTGATTTAAAATTTTATACTGATGCTGATTGGGTAGGCAACATTGATGACATGAAAAGCACAAGTGGAGGAGCTTTCTTTTTAGGAGAAAGACTAGTGAGTTGGCTTAGTAAGAAACAAGGATGTGTTTCACAGTCAACAACAGAAGCTGAATACGTTGTTGTAGGATTGAATTGTACCAACATAGCATGGATCAAACAATAATTGGAAGGAATAAATGAGAAAGTTACCAAGCCAGTAACTATATTCTATGACAATACTAGTGCCATTAACATTTCGAAGAATCTTGTTATGCACTCTAAGACAAAGCACATCTCTATCAAATATCATTATCTTAGAGAAGAAGCTCAAAAGAAGAAAGTGGTGTTGGAGTATGTTAGCACAAAGGAAAAAATAGTAGATATCTTTACCAAGCCACTACCAAGGGACACTTTTGAATATCTCAGAAGTAAGTTAGGGGTCCTACCCCTATCTTCTACTCACTGACCGAGTTCGGTGAAAGCATTAATTCAATGACTCTATCGAATATCTTTTAAGAGTTGATGCTGATTTACACACTTTAGGATGTTTTCTAAAGGTGTGCAGGAAATAATACAGGATACAATACAGGGAATAGGAATTGAAGACAAAATGCTCTGACTGAGACTCAGTTGATACACAACAGCAGGAAATCACTTCCTGTAGGAAAAAATTATGTTTTAGTTCTTTACTTTTTAGCATTTTTGTCAAAGGGGGAGAAGACTAATTGAAAAGACTAAAACTGAAGATTGAAAAAAGGGGGAGAAGACTGAAGAAAATAGGAGAAGTCTATTGAAAGCAACAGAGCATTTCAACATTTCAGAATCATAGCAATCTGAATCTTTTTAAGGTCAGATCAATTGGTTTTGCTATCAATGCCAAAGGGGGAGATTGTTGGCATTTGGCATTATAACAAACAATGGGAGATTGTCGGCATTTCAATAAGGATATTGAGAAGGTTGTTGATGATTATGGATATAACTGATTAAGGATGTTTACTATCTTGATATTATTATTTTGTCATTGATGTCAAGAAATTGATTTTCTAATTCAGTATGATGTTGCCATATCTTGAGAAGTATGATTTGAAGAGTATAAAGATGTCGGTAAAAGACACAGAAAGAATATGATGAATAAGGGGATGAATGAGGTATTCAATGGGCAACTATTACCGAGTCAGACAATGATGAGATCGTGATGTTTACATTGTTTTAACTTCATACATATGTTGTAAATTGTAAGGATAATACTATACTATGTTATCGAGCAAAGAACCTAGTCGGTAAACCCAAAGAACCTAGTCGATAAACCCTAAGGTTATCGCTATCGGTTAATGAAGGCAGAATGTCTACTGAGTGAAGTTTAGTATTTACCAAGTTGTTACCAAGTTGTAACCGAGCTATAACAGAATACATTAAATGGTTACATGCATTATTTAATGAAGGAAGCTGATGAGATGGAACTGATTAAATGATTGGTATGTCGTGCATGAAGTTTGTTAATGAATCTATGGCAAAGGAAAATCGGCATGAAGATCTATAGCTCAGATTGAACCACAATACCCTAGCACAAGTTCCAAGAAATGTATGAAAGTTCCAAGGTAGGGTAAAACATTTTCAGATCGAAGGATACACTGAACCTGGTCAAAGTTTGAAGATCTGATGGCTATGATTGATCATGAGAAATGTGATCAAGGAGATTAAGCGGTTAGCTAATTGTTTATAAATAGGGAGTTGTTGATAAACAATGTATGTGGGCAAATGTATGTGCATGGATGCTACAAAATGATTACCAAGCACAGAAGCTTGAAGACCTATTTGAATAATAGAGTATAGAAGCCCAGAAGATGGACAAGATTAGTTCTATGTCTAGATTGTATTGAGCAAATAAGAATCTGCTTTAGCATTTTAGATGTGAAGTTGCAGATAGATTTTTCTTACTGTTATTTTGTGAAGTGACAGAAAATCTCTTAACCAAGTGGACTTAACAGTCTTATTTGTAAAACCCTCTAGCAAGGTGACATTTTAATTGAGTGTTTGAAATCCTTTAACAAGGCCACTTCTAACAAGGTGAAGATCCTAACAGATCTGAGCGAAATCCCTTAACCGGGTCACATCTAGCAATGTGTTTGTAATCTTTAACAGGATTTGGTTTTAACCGAGCATACTCTAGAAGAGTATATTTCTTAGTGGGTCCGAAATCCCACAATGGTTTTTCCCCATTTGGGTTTCCATGTTAAATCTGGTGTTATGAGGTTTATGATGTTTATATGCTTTTGAGTTTGCATGTTTAGCAGTTTTGGTTATATTACTGAATTATATGTTACTGAGGTTGAATCTGATATTTTTATGGAAGGTTAAGTTTGTATGATTCACCCCCCCCTCTCATCTTGTTGGCTATTAGATATGTACTTACATTAAGTATCATAATTATCACTAGCTTAGCATACTCTAACAACTTTGGTGCGACATGCTACATCCAATTAAGTCTCCATCGGTATCTCTATTGTGTTTATGGATTGGGATTCAATGTACTCTTTTTATACACAAATTTTACTTTCAACTGAGGAGGTTTGTATGTACTTGTCTTTCAATTGTATCCCTATTTCAAGAATTTCTTCTATCAACAAATCATTTGTTATAAGTTGTACAAGTGGAAGCTTGAACATGCCTTCCATGCTAGCCTTATTGATACGTTCAACACCATCTTGTGCAACAAATCTTTAGAACTCCATTTTTCCGAATTGAAGAGTGAGTAGTAGGGACAATCTAGGACACTTACAGAGGTTTTGCAAGAGAGATAAATAGACCTAAATATTATGGCTTAATAATGATCAATAGGTAAACAGATAAGAAACTCTCAATATCAAAATGACTTTCTCAATTGTCTTTACTAGAAATGGATAGATCTACTAATAATGGCTTTATGATTGTATGTCAACTTTAGACTCGATCCAAGAAGAGCTATAACTAACATGTGATATGTAGATTTATGATCTCTATAATATAACAATCCAATAATTATGTTTCCACATATCTATACCACAACACAAACATCATGCTAGTGTTCAGCCATAGCAATTGATATCCTAATTATAGAATGTGAAATATGCACATAACTATGAATAAAGATTAAGAAAAACAAAGAATGATGCTTATTGCAAACATAAATGACTAATGGACAAGAATTGAATTCATTGTAGATAGTTTTGAATATCAAATTCACTTATTTGTGTGCATTTAGTAACTCGTGTACTTGTGGCCAACCATTTATCTCTTTCATAAATTAAACACTTATTAATAACATTAAATGGCTGAGTAATTATGTTTTAATTGAAATTGAAAATAAAATATTTTATTTTAGGATAGCTCACACTATTCCCTATCATTTTTTAGACTCTCAGTTTTGTTAGTAGTGGTTTGATGTTTTTGGAGCTGATCATTGCATTTCTTTAGTTACGTTTGCCAGCCTACTCCCAGCCTGTGCCAAAATGGGAGCTTTGGAACAGGCTATGGACATCCATCAAAGCATAAAAGATAGAGGAATTTTGTCAGATGTAGTTGCAACTGCACAAAATGGATTTGTTGAGAAGGCTTTAGAAACTTTCAAGCAAATGCAATCGGCAGGTGTAAAGCCAAATTCCATGACCATTGCTACTATCCTCCTTGTCTATGCCAAAATGGGAGATTTGGAACAGGGTATGGACATTCATCGAAGCATAAAGGATAGAGAAATTTTGTTAGATGTTGTAGTTGTAACTACCTTGGTAGACATGTATGCAAAATGTGGAAGCATAGACAAGGCACGTGAACTATTTGATAGAATGCTTGAAAGAAATGTTGTCTCGTGGACTGCAACGATTGTTGGATATGCACAAAATGGATTTGTCAAAAAGGCTTTAGACACTTTCAAGCAAATGAAATTGGAAGGCATAAAGCCAAATTCCACAACCTTTGCTAGCATCCTCCCTGCCTGTGCAAAAATGGGAGCTTTGGAATAGGGTATGGACATCCATCAAAGCATAATGGATAGAGGAATTTTGTTAGGTGTTGTACTTGCAAATGCCCTACTTGACATGAATGCAAAATGTGGAAACATGGACAAGGCTCATGAATTGTTTGATACGATGCCGCAAAGAGATGTGATCTCATGTGAACAATCAACACACATGTATATGGGAGGAAGGGATTGCTGATACAAAATTGAACGCTCACTCCTCAATCATAGTTCTATGGTTTTATGAGATTAAACTAGGACAATTAACCACCACATGTATATTTTTTGCAACATGAAATTAAAAACTAGGGAAAATTGAATCTACCTCATGTGTGGGATTGCCTTCAACACGGGTTTGATGTTCTTGGGGGTTGAAGTCGCCACGGACACCTACGCGGGATTGCAATTCACAAATGAATTCCCCACCTCTTTTTTTATTTTGTAATGGCCGTTGTTGTCGGAATTACGACAAACTCAAGCACTTTTTTGAAAAAAAGAAAATTCTCATTGCTAATACCTTCTTCGTCGAAAAAAAATGGGTAATTTCCATCGGAATTACGATGAATGCGGGCATTTTAAAAAAAAAAAATCAAATTTGGCCACAATATACCTTCTCCGTCGGAAACCTCAGTCGAAAATCTAGTCCAAATGTATTAGTGAGGTTTTCTTGATCTGTCTGAGTAGCACTACGTTTGCTTGATCAAATCCTTCTAAGCTTCAATCTACCTTCACTCAAAGTGCAGATCCATTCACTGGTTGGGCAACCACACACTCAACAGGTTTTCTACCAATCTTGCCAACAACCTTTACAAACAACTTCATCAATCTTAAATACAAATCAATTAGGTCGGTAACACAACAAAAACCTAATTCTCATCATTAAGATTACAAACAAGTCGATTTAATCTTGGTCGTTAGAAATCATAACAATCTCTTCACATTCTTCAAGACAATTCCAACTGCTCCATGATCACCGCTCAATTGGACTTTGTAACTCATCACATGTTGTGTATTAAATGCAATCCCCTTTGTTGCTTCCATAGACAATAAGCAAACTTGTCAAACCAGTTTGAATTTGTCCTCATACAATGATCACACATGTCTCCATCATTACCGCTCATCAAATTATAAACCAACAAACTTGATCGGTTAGGGTTTACCGGTTACATTACATAGAAAGGTTTGACCCTTTACACCGGTTCAACTCACAAACTTTACATACCGGTTACAACATCTTCTACAACTCTCTTCTTACTAGTTACTAGCCAATATCAAAAACAACAATATCAACAATAACATGAATACCATTTACCGGTTCAATTGACATCAATGACAACATATCATTAATGCAATCTCTATGCAAAATTCCAATAAATTCAAAATGCCAACAATGATAGCCTTTCCAACCCCATTTATTTTCTAAAGTTTTCGTAGATCCTACATAATGATAGGGAGAAATTCTAATCACAAGCAATAGCCCCCCAGGTTTCTACAGTTGGAGAACCCACCAAAGGAGTTTGAGATAGTAGAAAAGTATCAAGAAATAAATATCATGTGCAGTCAAATCCTATAATAGAAGTGTATCAAGGCCCTAGGAATGGGCAATGAACCTAATTTCATTTGGACCCCTAGGAAATTCATTAGCACCTTCCTTTATTCATGTCAAATCTACTTCAAAAAGGATAGACCCTAAGTGGTTATTGAGGACTTCCTCTATTTACACCCGATCAATCTCAACTACAAACTCCATTTTTGTATCCTTAGAATTCGAGAAATAAATGGAAATCATCTATTGTATCAAATTGTTGCTATGTCCCCTTGAGGGTGTTGATGTTTGTAGCTAGGTAAGATCCCTTCTAGGGCTGACCTAGTACTCTTGGCAATTAAGTGACCTATCAGCCTTAGGCTTATTATTTATTCAATTTGACTTTGTCTAAGTCTAGCCCTAATTGGGCGTCATATGTAACTTGTCATTAAGCAGGACCTATATGTAACTTTTAATTAAGAAAGACATATATGTAGCTTGTAATTAAGAAAGACCTATATGTAACTTGTAATTATATTGGACAAGACCTATATGAATGTAGCTTGTAATCTATAGGTCTGATCCTATTCTTGGCACCAAAATAATAAAGCCGACCTAGGTAAATTGGGAGGCTATGCCACATATACATACAAAGCATCATTCATGCTTATGACACATTCATTCCACATAATGATCTCCTTCAACAATATTCAGAGAATACATTCATTCACCAGTGATCAATGAATAGCATATACAGTTAGCAAATGTCTTCTTAGGACAATGAATTCTCTCCTAAGGACAATGAACTACCTCTTAGGGACATCAAACTTCTTCCAAGACAATGAGTCCATTCAGAGGTTGTGAATCTTCCTCATTATCAGCAAATGGTGTTTGTCTTCCCTGATCAACATTCAAATGTTTTGCAATAAGTCCATAATACTATTGTGCCCTAGTTTTGAATCTATCACTCTATTGTGCATATTCTGTTGATCAAGTGCTTCAAGTGTTGAAGCAGACTTGTAAAGATTTATACTAATTTTGCCTAATATGATATGAGATTATTGTTGGGTTTTTCACCTCCAAGAGGGAGGTTTTCCTAGGGTATTTTGGTATTCTTTATGTGCATTGATTTTTGGTTTTTTGATTTTGCTATCTATATATTACAATCTGGTCCTACAACTAACAAAGGGTATGAGTAGGACCTACAAAAGTAGGCTACACCAAGACTATATAGCCCAAAGACAACAATTGAGGGAGGTGAGATGGAGTATAGTAATATAAACTAGGTTGGCCCAAGTTCACTTGGTCTTTTGTGAACTATATATAGTTTGGATTGACCCAATCATGATCAAGTTTTGCATAAGATTTTCCATATTGATCACTTGTACATTCAATCTTTACCTTTTCCTAAAAGAGCTTCTCTTGCCAACCCCCCCTAAGCCCCTCTAGTTCCCCCAACTCTTAACTCTGGTCTACATAGGCAATCAATACATTAACCATTAAAATGAGCTTTCAAGCAAGGCATGCACAAAAGAATGGTTTGGAAGAAAGGATCTAGCTGGATCTAGCTTTGGATTCACAAGATGTGTGTATGTGAGGCGAAACACTATGAAATAAATAGGGTCACCAACTAAATCAAGTTGTTTAGGATCTCTTGCCATTGAGGCTTATCCAATGAGGCTATAGCAAGTGTAAGCAATGAAATAAGAGTGTTCAAAAGTGAGTTTTTTTAGGTGGATCGATTCATAGTTCACAAACTCTATGAGTTCTCACCGAGTTTTTGAGTACTCAATTTTTTTAATGCACAAGGTTTTACAAACACAGGAAAAATGTGAGTAAAAACACCAATGCAAGTAAGAAACTAGTTAAAACACATTTTTCACACATTTCTTTTGTTATAAATTTTTTTATCTACACCCCCTATCATCAAGGTTCTTCAAAATCTTTCAACCCTTCCTCATGGTTTAAATTTCCCAGTTTTTGCCAAAGTCTAAAATTTTGGGCTTGTTGAGTTCTCTCCAAACCCGAGTCTGTGAACTAGAGGTTAGTTCACAATATGAGTTCAAGAGGGGCACTTTGGTAACAAATCTCTGTAGAATCAGGTGTTAAAAGTGAGTTGGCACTGACTTTGAGTGCTCAAATTTGGGCAAGGTGCACCTACCCCCTCCCGATAGTGAATTTAGAGTGAGTATACATAGGGAACCAGTGATCCATCAATGTATAGAAAATTAATGGGTCATAATATGGGATAAAAAGTGCCCCATGTATGCAAGGTCTACATACAAATGTTAATCAATTTTGAGCTGATCAATTATAATAGTTGGGAAAAATGACATAGTCTCACCCTTTAAAAATACAATCCAATTATATGATTTAAACTTTATTCTCAATCCTCAAATTGTATTAAGTTTTATAACTTTCCCCTTGGAAATTTTGAGAAAGTCAAAAGGGCACACAAGAATGAGGTATCATTCAACTATAGAATTTCACATTTTGAGCTAATATAGCTAGCTAGCTAGTTCTCTCTTGCATTCAATTATTTTCACTAATGTTGACATCTCCACCTTCAATGTCAAAATAACACCCTTAATATTGGCGTTTCCTTACCTTTTAAATTCAATATCTATGGAACCCACCTCCTCAATTACTACATTTTCCTTGTCTACAGATTTACCAAGTGTGATAAGATTCTCGGTTGCCTCTTGTTGAAGCCCTTGTCATTGTGTGGAAAAATAATTCTGCAATAAATTAAAAATAAAATAAAAATCCAAGCAATTTGAAATATTTACTATATCTTCACACTAACTCCATTTTGTTAGAAGTATGGTTGTCGTTGCACCAAAAGTTTGACCCTATTGGAGTTGAGGAAAAATCAACTCTATAGCTCTCAAAGATCACCTGCATGCAAACTTGCCATAAAAAGAGAGAAGCAAAATAGCTATGGAGGCCAGGATTCAGAGATCCAAAAAAGAGGAGTCATATTGATTGTGCAACAAGAATGCAATTCAATATTTACAGTTATTATTAAAATACAAAGAGAGAATCCTTATAAGAGGATACTCAAAACCCTAAAGAATTATAAGATTCCTAAGTTTAGCTTAAGCATAGAGTATAATAGACTAATAATTAAATAAATAAGTATTAGCTAATAAAAGATAACTCTAACACCTCCCCCCCCTTAAGATGAACTTAGGGAGTAGCTAAAAAACAACTAAGGACTAAAAAAGCATGTAAAAAAATGCAGGAAAGCAATAATGGGTTTCGGCAACTAGGCCTGATGAGGTACCCAAGTATAATAAAATCTTTCTAAAGTGGATAAAAAGGATAAAACCCCATGGGAACAAAAATCCTCTCCAAGAAGAGATGAAAGCTCAAGTGAAGGACTAAGAAGCCTCCAAACAAGAGTGTTCCAGAAGATAGGAACAAAAAATAGAGAATAAAGAACACCACTGAAGCATGAAATAGCTGCAAACACTATTGAAGAGTAATTGCTGATCTGAAGAACCTCCACTGAAATAAAACATGACCAGGTAGAGAAGACTATAATCTGCACGAGTGTCCTCAAATGACACTACTTGAATTAGATGGCAAGCAAGGAAAATAACTGAACTCAAAGATACAGATGGCATGAAACACCAAAGCCTGAAGAACTGATCAATCAAACCAAGGAAGCATTAGAACCAACAGGACAAACCCCCCCATAATGCTAAAAAGGGAGAGGGACAAGTACACTAAAAAGAATGACCAACAAGAACTGCATGATGAAGAACCATGAACATCGAAGGTGCAAAGAAAGTACACAATGTCATGGAAGGAACACTCACTTGACACACATCATGAGGCTAATGTCGTGAAAGGAACACTCATGTGACAAAGGTAGATGGCAAACAAAGGCAAACATCAACCCCCCCCATGGCACTTTATAATTAGTGCATGTACAATAAAGCACAAGATGGGAAAGATCCCAAGTATACAATGCATGGTGGCACTTTATCTCAGTGCGTTTGCATAAATAGAATTGCTAGAATGACTAGAAGAGATAGAAGAATGGAAACAGAAAGAACAACCAAAGACAAGACATCCTACTCAAAGGAAAAGGAGATCCTAGGACCTAAAACATCCAAGATATTCACCAGAGTGTTGAAAAGCAAAAAAATGAATTAAATGTACCTGGAGAAGAATCTGGAAATAAAACTCATATGAATGGAAAGAAAATAGAACAATTTTTCCAACAATATAAAGTTTTCGAGAAATGGAGTTCGGATGCTCAAGTTATGTCTCTCGGAGTGAAAAAATGAACCTCTAGCTTTGACAGCAAAAAACACCATCAAAAAAGAAAAATCAGAAGATCAAACCTCCAGATCTGGATAGAGCTCAAAAAGAGATTTCTGACGATATAAGGTTTGTCAAAAAATGCCTCCGTATGACCAAGTTATGACCAAAAGAAAAAAACCCCTCTTTTAGGGCATAAAGAGGGTAAATTTTATTTTATTTTATTTTTG
Source organism: Cryptomeria japonica (assembly GCF_030272615.1). NCBI lineage: Eukaryota > Viridiplantae > Streptophyta > Pinopsida > Cupressales > Cupressaceae > Cryptomeria > Cryptomeria japonica. Next base: position 474,094,952 of record NC_081414.1, read on the forward strand.
TCAAAAAATTTCTGACGCATTTGCAGGTACAACCGTACGGATTTTTGTGCCTCAAAAAACATGTCAATAAAAATCATGCCCTAGATGCCCCTTTCATCGAAAATAGGTAAATTATATAACAAAATTCATGGAATCGGCCTTCTGAATCCAACTGTGAGGTCCTTTTGGCACCAAAATGTACCAAAAAATAAGCTACCTCTAAAAATGGAAAAATTCAATTGCACAAACCCCCGAATACACAAATCTGAAAAACAAGGTCCAAAATCTCTCATGAAGAGAATAGGGGCATGCAGATCTAGAGCTCTGATACCATATTGGAGTTGAGGAAAAATCAACTCTACAGCTCCCAAAGATCACCTGCATGCAAACCTGTCACAGAAAGAGAGAAGCAAAATAGCTATGGAGGCCATGATTCAGAGATCCAAAAAAGAGGAGTCATATTGATTGTGTAACAAGAATGCAATTCAATAATTACAATTATTATGAAAATACAAAGAGAGAATCCTTATAAGAGGATACTCGAAACCCTAAAGGAGAAAACCCTAAAGAATTATAAGATTCCTAAGTTTAGCTTAAGCATAGAGTGTAATAGGCTAATAATTAAATAAATAATTATTAGCTAATAAAAAATAACTCTAACAGACCCATTAATACTCGATACAACCACTAGACTTATAGAATCCACAGGAGGCAGTTAAGTCATGTCACAAAACCAAGCACTGCATTGCACAACACAAGGAGACCAAGGGCACACACCTTGCAACAATCCCCCCAGTGCAAGTGAGAGGGTTTGAACCTATGACCCAGGCTCTGATACCACTTGTTAGAAGTATGGTTTTCATTGTACCAAAAGATCAACCTGTTAATGCCCAATACAAGCACTAGACTTATAGAATCCACAGGAGGCAGTTAAGCCATGTCACAAACCCAAGCATTGTGTTGCATAGCATAAGGAGACCAAGGGCGTACTTGACAAGGGCAAATTTAAACATCATACACAATCCATAAAGTTCAGTCACGGTTATAAAAGAAGAGATTGTTGTCAATAAAAAAGCTACAAGATGGTTCATGGATGTCAGATAATAGAAAATGGAGATTTATACTAGCCAAGAGTATAAATATAAATGGATGAAAGAATGATCAAACCTAATCATAAACCTTTAGAAGATAAATCATAAACATGGAGTGAGCAGTCATAAGCATCAACTCACAGTGATTCAATAAAACATGGAAGAAATTGAATACCCTACAAGCAATTATTTATATACGAGTCTTCACTATCATAAGGCCAATGGTAATTTCAGGTCTACAAGTCATCAAGGACAACATAATGAAGACACAGATGACAGTAGAGGTTTAATGACAAAAAGAAGTAACATGATTTAGAGGTTTTTGAAAGCATATATTCGTAAATCCAATCCTTTATGAGGACAAAGATATAATGATAGTCAATGAAGAATAATGGAAAGATCAATCAAGATTCCAATAAAATGACAACCTCACCAAACAATGATAGATCATGGCACAATGCAGCCTAGTCAAAGCATGGTTAAAATTATCATATCAAGCACAAATACAATGTGTCAAAGATAGTGAATTATTTGTGAGCACATCAATTCCACAAAAAAATAGTGACAGTAAAGCCTCAAGAACATAAAATATTCTAAAGCTAAGCTAAACCATGGAGGACACTAAGCATCAATAAATATCAGGATGCAATCATAATAGAAAAGTGCATTCATAGGTGGTGTGGTGATAGTCAGAGAAGTATTGAACATCCATGATAGTCATATCATCATGAAGATACAAAGTATGAGAAAGTAATTCAAATGCAATCAATGCATAATGAAAAGTACAGTATGACAATCGTCAATGCACACACAGGCAACAATTACCATTGATAGATAAGGGATAACAATTATGAGATACCACAAATTAGCAAGGACATTTGAACCTCAAAAGATAAATATATGGTTGGTCATCATGAGCATACTTTAAGCATGATTATAAGAAGACCTAACAAAGAAATCCATGATAAGAACATAGGAGCAGACCTAAAAACAAAAAAGAGCACCTACTAACGTGTGAAGATAATCTTTATGTAAAGTAAGACATAGATAAATCCCAAGATCAGTCATTCACGGTCCACAATAATAGTGAAAACAACTACAACATTCACAAAGAGGAATGAGATGATAAAGGATAGTATGGCTAGAATAAGAGGCTATCCTAAGCATTGATACAATCATAATGGACATATATAGTCTAATTATTGAGATAGGTTTCTATGCCAAAGTCACACACACATTGAGATCTGATTGAATGGGCAGCCATTACCACTATACACAAATTTATTAACAATCATTAGTTGGTTTGTAACAGTAAGACATAGATAACAATATTATCTTGATGAAACCTTGTGCACAAAGGGGGATTATGATAAGTCAAAAGAAAATCAAAGAATAGTGAGCATTCACACACGACCAATATAAATATGGACAAAGAAGCCTATAGCAGCATCACTAAAAGCTACTATCATATAGAAAGAAGATCAAAAAATTATCACAGGGGTCTGAACCCAGAACAAGAAGGACAACCATTGTCAATATTGAAGGAAGTTTGTCAAAAAACTTGTGAATAGCAGCCTACAAGATGGTCAAGTTTGAGTTTATAACAGCCACAGTGAGCATTCAAAAGCAAAAAATCTTGTTGCAAAACCAATTAGACATAGTTAAAAGCATAGAGTTATAAACCAAAACCAATATTAGAAGTCCTAATATTTGCATGAGTTATTAAATCATAGCATAGAAGCATTACAAAGTCATAGTAATAATGGCAGAGGTATCCATTAAGGATAGTATGAACAACAAATTACAACATCATCATGAAGAAATAAACCATGCATCCTACTCTTTTAGGTATGGTATATAGGAGTCTATGGAAGAAAGAGTTTTGATGCAGCCATAACACAAGTATGGTAGCGAACAAAGTAAGACTCCAATGTATATCAGTCATGGTCCACATTGAAGATAATTTAGCAGCCTATACAAGGACATCAAAACAATGCCAATACTTTGGGCTTGCAGCCTCATGAATTACAATCTAAGAGCAACATGAAGGAATAAATACACTCATCCTTAGGAGCGGCAACAAAACTCAAAACTACAATGGCCATCAACAAGAGATCAAAGGATTGCGATGGTAACAAGATGTCATAATCTTAGACTAGATCCATGCCATGAATTCCATGAATAGGGTATTATCTTCAAAGAAAGCTATAGACCAAGATACATACACAAAGGAAAAAAGTGCATTAAAGAGCAAAGAAACGGTATTAATGTTGAATCTCTATCAAGAGCAGACAAAACAATTCACTGTCTAAAAGATCTAACTGCCATGAACAGCATGAGAAAACCTTTACCAAAATAGTCATAGTGCACACAAAATATTAAACCATCAATATTCACTATCAAACAAGAACAATGGCAGATATCATATACAGAGTTTGCATAAGGAACCTTTATCCTTTTCTCAAAACCCTAGCAATACCTTGCACAGAGCTAATATTTCCAAACCCTCGTATTTTTAGAATGCAAAATAGAATTAGGGTTTGAGAAGAGAAAAGAAAAAATGTAAACACATGAAACCCTAATGTCGAATGAAGAGATTTTACATAGCATGTAAAATACGCGACAACATGTAGAGAGTTATTTCACATACCACACAAAAAGAGGTTCTAGAAAAGTCTGAATGCATGCTTAAGTGCAGTTGAAACCATCAGTAGCCCTATTTTGAACTCTCATAGAGTACATGGTGGCATAGCAGTGTCTTCTTCAGGAAGACAAGCATAAAATACAATCTTTTAGGGTTCAAAGCTTCTCTTTGTCCACATGCCCTAAATTTAGGTTTTTTTTTCTTTTTATTTGTTTTTTATAAAACAAATTTGGCATGCTATGAAGGTCGTGGTCAAGACTTATAGTCTTCGACTTATATTATAAAGGCCTAAAGCTTTTTACTTTTGTTTTATTTTATAATATAATATAACTTAATTAAAGGTTTTGTTTTATTTAAAAGAAAAGCCTTAATTAAATTATATTATATTATAAAAAGAAAGTTTTGGAATTTAATATTTTATTTTATTATTTATTGAAATTAATTTAAGTAGATTATTTTAATAAGTATTTAAATAAAATTATTATAAAAGAAAAGAAAAATGAATATTTTTATTTTAGCATTTAATTAAAATGAATTGTTTTAATTAAGTGTTAGAATAAAAATATTTTGAAGATTAAAAGCAAAGGTAATATACTTTCATGCAAAATTCAAAAGGAGAGATATTTTAGGCATTATGAAACATGCAGTTTTTAGGGGGAGATGTTTTCTTTTTTGGCTATATTTGGCAGCTCAGGGGTCCATGCAAGTTTCAGAGAGTGGAGTGCTTTTTCAGAGCTATTTTGGACAGTTACATTAGTTCTATTTCATGCCGAGAGTTACACATGCATACTTTTTCAATTGGGGAGCTATTTTTATCACCAAGGACTATTTTTCGTAGATTTTTACATGTGCTTTCCACGCTATTTTAGGCAAATTTGCCTAGGGTTTCTTCATGCAAATTTTGGAGATTTTCTTCTATATCTTCTTCTCTTCTCTTCATTATTCTTTCTGGTTCTTTCTTTTTGCTTACACATACAATAAAAAGCATTGTAGCTCAAGATTTTTATCATTTTTTAGCATTGTAATAGAGTTTATTTTCAGTGTGCAATAGAGAGTTCAGTTTTCCTTGTCAATTATTTTTGTTTCTCCATTTTTAGATGAATGATTTGATAGAGTTATTGTGATTTTCTAAATCCTTTGCTCTGTCTCATTTATGCTTTGTAGAAATAGGAAGATTTCATAGTAAATTCAGGTTGTGGGTTGTGTTCATCTAGTTTTCAATCAGTTGCATGTTTTGAAAAATCACTTTTCCTTCATACAACATTGGATAACTTCCAGCCTTCACATGAAATATTTATGAATTTCATGATATTATTTGATTTGTGAGATAATTATTGGTCTTTATTGTAGCCTATTATAGTTTTAGGACAACAAGTAGAATTGCATCATTTTGGTGTATCACCTCATTTAGGATAGGTTTTTTATTACATGCAAGCCTTCTATCCCTTTTTTCAGTAGAAGTTAAATTGCAGGAGATTCATCATATAGGAAGCTGGCCTATAATTTGGAGATTCACCTTCAATTTGAGCAACCCATAGGATTGAAGGTGTTTCCATGTTTCACAGGATTGTTGGGTTTCACACTTAGCTTCACAGATGCAATCCTTCGTGACAACAATAATATTATATAATAAATATTTATTAGATAATGATTTAATAATTAATACATAATAATCTGATCTAATCTATATATTAATGAAATAATTAATAATACATTAATTATATATAAAATCCTCCAAGTTGATGTAGCGAGAGTGGAGAGTTAATTGGAGGTGAAGCCTTATTTATTAGACTCAAATTAGTAAGTACAAAGTGTTGTTTGACATTTAAGGTGGTTAGAAGGGGGTCTATACGGTTGGAGTCTTGGAGAAGCTTGCGTGCTAAGAGTTCTCGGCTAGGTTTGAGAGAAATGGAGGCCAATTTCTTGCTTCAATCTTCCAAATAGATGGTGGCTTTTTGGGGCCACATTACAGATTAGAGGTTATCAAATATTTTCATCTTCAAAGATCGAGAATTTCTAATTCGGGTAAAATTGTGCTAGGAGACTAATACATTAAGGTTGAATTTTGTTACTGCACAAATACGAATATAGTCTCCATTTTCCTTGCATGATTCTTAGTGCTGGAATCGAGGATCATGTAGTCTAGATAATGAATAGATGTGTTAGAAAGGTTTGGTTGTAGGGGCTTGAAATATTTCTAGGCATGGCACGAGACAAGGAGGGGTTTGTATATCTGGGAGGAGATTGAATACGTGCAAGCAAATTCACCCCACCATTAAGGCCTTTTTTTCTCTAGAGTGCAAACTACAATAAGGAGGTTTGAAGAGCCTCAATGCAGATTAGTATGCATGGGGTGAAGGCCTACATCAAATCCTAGGAGGCATAGGAAATACAAAAGGAACTGGCTAAATGGGGAATGTGCAGAGAGATTCTGGCTTTAAAGGTGATTGAATCTCCCCCAAAATGCAAAAAGGGTCATGCAAAGAGTTTGAGGAAGACATGAAGAGTATGACATTTGCTCCAAGGTGAGTCATCTTGGAGGAGATGTGAACTAGTGAATGAGAATTGGGATGCTATTTGGGCCGAGGTGATTGAGGGAAAGGGAAAAACGATATTGGTAGCAAGCTAGGAGAGATGTTGCCATTTTGTTTTGTTTTTTTATTTTTATTTAATCAGATAAATGTTGAATGTATTGGATAGATAGCATACGATTAGGAACTGTGTTTGATGGATAGGTTTTGATAAACTAGTATGTTTGAATATGGATAGACATAGCTGATGAATTATGGATGTACTTATCTTTTAAAATTAATATATAAAATACAATTTACTGATAAAAAAATATATTAATTTTATATATAAATTAATTCTATTAATTAATTAATTTTATTATTATATAATCATTAATAATAAATAATATAATAATTATTATGAATAATAATAAATTATATTAATAATTAATATTAAATAAATAATTATTATGTGTTTATCATTATTATTATAAAATAGATTAATTATATGTATAATTATACACGATATGAGTTATCATAATTATTATTATACTCAATTAATTAACAATAGTACTTGTATAGCTATTATAATTATATAGTTATTATTATAATTATATATTAATCGAGAAAAAAAAACTTAAGAAGAGCAGGGAAATGGTCATGGTGCTACACAACCCTTCTATAACTAGGGTTTCAACCTGTACCCAAGGCCATGTGCATGCGGGTTCCTTTGCTGGTTTCTCAAAAGATGGAAGGCAATGTCTTCTTTCTCAACTTGTCGTCTTTGGGTGTTGCAGGGATTGCCACAAGATAGGTGGCTCTTGTAGTAATGGTGGTCGCCAAAGCTTCACTTAGGCTGTGTGTGGGAGGGACAGATCTTTGGCGCATCAAACTGATCATGGCGAAGGGGTTTTGACAGGCCATGACTGATTAGGGGGAAATCTCTTACAGAGTTTTCCCACTACTGAGAGGCCAACTATGATTTTAGGGGGGGATGTTGTTGAAGTTAAATAAAATAAAAGATAATTCTAAGTTGGGTTTGATTGGAAGATTTAAGAGCTTTTGGTTGAGTCTGTGTGAACTCCACACATGGATATCTACGTTCTGGAAACCCATCCTTGATGGGGATGTCTAGATCTTTCCAGAGGCACGTGGTCATTTTGTGGTCATTTTTAAAAATGAACGGGATAGGAAGAGGGTCCTCTGTGAGTATCAATGGAGCTGGGAGGACAAGTACATGTTGCTCCGGAAATCGTGGTACCCAGCTTTCAATCCAACTATGAAATATTTTGATAAGGCTCCAACATGGGTAAGACTTCCGTACTTTCCTTTGCATTTCGAGCTAGAATCTTGCTTTGAGGTCGTTGGAAATTCTTTGGGTAAATATTTGGGAGTGGATGAGGGATCCCTAGGTTTTTAACACATGACCTTTGCCCATATTTTGGTTGAAATGGACCTTAAAAAGTGCTTCCTATATGAGGTGTGCTTAAGGTTTGGAGAGGGAAAGTGGCTTCAGCTAGTAGATTATGAGGGCATCCCTTTTCAATGTCACAGATGCTTTTAGATGGGTCATATTGTTGCAAACTGTGACTAGAAATCTTCATCTAAGTAGAGAATGTGGTGGAAAAATGCATCTGATTCCCACTATGTGGTGGAAAATGACAATCTTAATGCCCTTTCTTATGCCTCACAAGTGAATAGTTTCACCCAAATACTGAAGGATGCTTAGGTTTCATCATCTAGATCTATTGATGGTTCAATGGCTATTTCTAGTGTAGATACTGGCACTAAAGGTCCAAGAGTTGATTCCCCTATTGAGGAGACAACATAAGAAGACAAAGTTGGGACCGAAAGCTTGAAGATATGGTGGGCTCCTAAGATTGTAACCATGTTGAAGCTACATAAACTAGACAAGGTTGGGCTTGAGGGCCCATGATGGTATGATGAAAGAATAAGGATCTAGTCAACTACTGAGGGGGGGGGGTGAATCAGTAGATAGAAAACTGATATAAACTTTCACCAATCTCAAAATCAACCTCTCAAAGTAAACTCTAAACTGACTGGTTTAAACACTAAACTTCAAATGCAATATTACTAACAAGTTAAGCAGCTTCATTTTTTTCTTCACTTGATATATTAGATGAGAGATATGGACCCCATTCATATTCATTTGTATTTGCCTCTGAACCATTATCTAGGACTATACCAATATACCACACAGGAATGTTGCATGGTGCAAAACATTCCCTGATTTCTGCCATCTCGATTTTCACTGCTTCTAGAATATCTTGTTCAGATTTTGCACTTGCTCATATTCCTTGAACCTATTGACAAGATTCTTCTTTTCTTTTGATTGCAATCTCCTCTTTTTGTTTCTCATGTTCTTGTTTCTGCTTATTGGCTACTATTTCTACTGCTTGATGTAGCTTTTCTTGCCATTTTTCTTCTTTAGAGACTGATTTCTTTCTCCACTTTGGCTATTAATGATTATGTTGATTTTGATTTGATTTTAGATATCCAAGTCCTGATTTATCTTCTTTAGATTGCGAGTGAGGACAAATAGGTTCTGAAATACCTTGATGTCACTTACCAATTGGTTCTTTTCCTTCATATCCCATTTTTTGCATGATTTTATAACCCTTGCCATATTGTTCTATGGGAATATTAACTTCTGCAGCGGTTGCTATAGTTTCATTTTCATCTTTGTACAACCAACCAAGAATGTCCCTGTCTTTGGTTTCTTCTTCAAGTGTTCCAGCTCTAACAAATGCTTTGTTAAACATGTCTTTTGATTTCTCTAAGGTCTTTCATTGGATATTTGTAGGCTTTCCATATGACTTAGGTGAAAGTGGAAAATTATGCAAAGAATATTTTCCCATTCCTTCATCATTCAATTTGAGCTTTTTCTCAAAGGTTTCCCATAACTTTTCTTGAATCTCTTTGGAAGGATATACTGATTCTCTATTATGTGGAACTCTTGTATCTTGTGTTGGCTTCAGATTATTGCAATATTGGCTAGAGTTTGCAATTATAGTGACCTCTTGTCCTTCATGAGGAAATTTTACACATTGATGATATGTAGAAGGAACTGCTTGCATGGTGTGAATCCATGGCCTTCCCAGAAGAATGTTGTAAGAGAGGTTCAAATCTAAAACCTGACATAATGTATTCTTTTCCATAGGTCCTATTTTGATTGGTAACACCACAGTTCCTTTAGAAGAACTCTCTACTTCATCATAAGCCTTAATAGTTATTTTCTTCTTTGGATCTACTACATTTTCTGAATATCCCAAAGCTTTTATTAAACTTAATGCATAAATGTTTAAGCCCGCTCCACCATCTATGAGTATGTGTTTGACATGAGTTTTATTAATGGCGACTTCAACCTGTAAAGGAGCATTGTGAGGATGTTGCAAGGACGCATCATCATTTTTAGAAAATGATAAGCAATAAGGGGTTATAAGGTGTCCCACCATGTTTTGGAATTGATCCACATCCAAGTCTTTTGAAACTATCGTTTCTACTAATGTTTTTTCCAAAATTTCCTTATGCATAGGTGAAACTTTGAGAAGTTCCAAAATTGATATTTGAGTGGGTATTCTCTATAAGTGCTCTACTAAATTGTATTGTTGTGAAGTGGATGTTGAGTCTTTTGTTATACTCAGAAAGGTGACCTTCACTTTGCTTCTCGTAATGACATTAATTGGTTCTAAAGGTGGATTATCTTTAACAATGATGACATTTACCACATCATCATATTGATAAGTGTAGTTCACTTTGGCTTTTCCTTTGTCATCTTATAATTGGGATTGTTCACCTTTATCATAATTCAGAAGTGGAGTTTTGAAAGCTAGGTGTGATCCGTTTGTCTTATGGCTATCCACTGTGATAGTTCCATTATCAATTAGATCTTGGATAAGGTGTTTCAATCTCTGACAATCATTTGTTTGGTGTCCTTTATTCCGATGGTAATTATAAAAATGATTGTCATTCCACCAATTAGGCTTGACTTGTGGTTCATAACTTCTTTCTTTTGGTAAAACAATCAGTTTGTTTGCAAGAAGAGTTTTTAAAGCTGATTCCAATGGTTCTCCAATGTTTGTGAATTTCCTGCAAGGATTGGAGAAGAAAGGCTTGGTTTTATTACTTTCTTGATTGTTATTGTTTGGGATTTGACTTGATAGATTAAAAATTGGTTGTTGTTTTGTAGCAATATTGTCATCATTTCCTCCGTTGATGACATTCCTATTCTTTGACCAGAACTTAGGTTTGTCATTGTTGCCATTATTGTTGCTATTGTTGTAAGAATTATTGTAAAGTTTTAGCTCTCCTTTCTTTACCATAGCGTTTTCTATTTTTAGAACATTCTCAATCATCTTGGCAAAGGAGGGAGGACATTGCATTTTTAGTCGATAACTCATTTCACTGATAAGATTATCAATGAATATGTCCATCTTTTCTTGATCAGGTACATCTCTTGGATACCTACTAAACATCTATTTCCATCGCTTCAAGACAATCATAAAAGATTCACCATTATTTTGTTTAAAATTGCATAAATCAAACATTGTTATCTCATTCCTTACATTGTAGGAGTATTGTGAAATAAATATATTCATGAGTTCTTCAAAAGATTTGATTTCAGATGGTAATCTTGAAAACCATTCCATTGATTGTCCATTTAAACTCCTAGGGAAAAGATGCATCAGGTAAGTTTCGTCGTGTGCAAATTCCATACTTATAGTAAAAAACTCCCTAATGTGATCCTGAGGATTAGATTTTCCATCGTATTTGTCATATTTAGGGATCTCATAATGTTGTGGAAATGGTACCATATTCAAATTTTTATCGAGAGGATATGGGTAGATATCTTCCAATGAATACTTCTTGGAGCTTGTTCCATTTTGCATATCTTGTATCTGTTGTTATAGAGTTTGCATTTGTTGAGTAAGGTTTAACAACGGATTATCCATATAGTTTCTCCTTATTTCTTCATAAGTTCTTTTATCACTACACTTTCTTCTTGTGTCATCACGTTCTTTTCTTCTCTCTTCATGACTTTCTTTGTTTACATCTTCGTTATTTGGATCATCTGTGTTTTGGGTGTTTCTTGCCTCCGCATCTTGTTTTAAGCTTTCTATGTTAAAGTCTTGTGGCAATTTATCTCCTTATTTTACCAACATCAAAAGATAATTCTCTTTTTGTTTTGCCAATAATTTTTCCATTAGTCTATCAAATTTGAAATCTTGCTCAAGGTCTCTAATGGGGTTATTGATCGCTTCTTCATCAATAGTGTTATACCCAAAAGTTTGGAATATTTGATTATCTTCTTCCTCCATTTGTTTTTGTTGTTTTCTAAGTTGTTCGTATTGAGCTCTAGTCCAAACTGGCATGTGATTGTTTCAAAAAAATTGAAGTTTCCAAAGGACAACTCAATAAGTAATTATTGGTTTAGGAAGATATGCTTTGTTTATTTTACCACTATTGTTTGTTCATTGTGATAAAGCATCTCTTTGTTGAAAAGCATGTCCTTGCAAAATTTCTCCGTAAAACTCTATCCCGCAACCACGTAAATAGTGACAAAAACAGTGTAGGAATGTCCTATGTTTTAATAAGATCTTGCGATTGATATACAAGAATTTTATTCTTTTCTGAGTAGCTTTATAACTGGGTTTTCTTTTCTTGAGGTGATACTTAAAATTCATATAAGCATCTGATAGTTTACAAGTTTGTTTGATTCCAAAGTTGGTGCAATTTTGATTTTGATATGACCTAGGTTCAAAATAGGAAAGATATATCCAAGATAATGAACACAAGATGAATTGATCAAGCTTCGTGATAAAGGATTTGATATATCCTGATGAGAAACTTGACAATGATGTTAATTTTTGTACTTAAAATGTTTGAATCAATAGCCTGTTGAATGTTTATGCTTATGGAAACCTTTCAGAAATAGCCAGTTGGATTAGTGACCCAGTTATTGAACTAGTTTGAAAATGTGTGATAGTTTAGAGACAAATTTACTCAAGAAGTGTTTTGATACTGATGTTGAAATTTTGGTTTGATATGCTTTTTAGATGCGAAAAAGCCTTTTTGCTAACTCTTGTGGCAAAGAGTGTTAACTAATGGGATAAAAGCACTATTTTTTTGCTTAAAAGCGCTATTCTGATTATGTTCCAAGGATTTTCCTCAAATCCTTCAGCAAGTTGTTGGATTTTCGCTCATTTTTAGATGATGATTTTCTTCAATTTTTGACCATTTTGAACATGTGATAGACATAGAAGACACAATGTTTTTGAAAAACAAAATGCATAAGCAAGTATAAATCCTATGGCACGCTGAGATAATAATTGTTGAATCACACATGGGGTTTCCCCTGAGGCTACGCTATTCAAAGCAGATATTTAGATGCTTGACCCCACTAGATCCACCCTCGGTACTCACTTCTCCAGGGCAGCCAAGCACCAATTTCCATGAAAAATCCCCATGGAAAACTTTATATCTCTACTAAGAACCATATGTGTATGAGTTGCTTCAGAGGTCCGACCTCTTGCGCCAACAATTAGAAGGATTTTGGCAACTAGTACAAGTGGTTTTTAGTAAAGGCGTCTGGTCATGTGGCCATACATGCAACACTTTCAGCTTTGTAAATACAGAAGGTTCCCAGCCTATAGAGGTTACACTCCATAGGGTTTATGGGGAAACATAGTATCGATATGAACTTATCAACACATGTTGCTTGTGACTTTTGTCACCAACACAATTTATTTAGAGTGGATTGGAAGGACTCGGTATTATCCTATTACCACTTTGGGTCATTCCCCTCTCACTGGCCCCCTCAAGGCAGCTCAGGAAGGCAGGCCCTCTAAAGGTTATACATAAAAAAAGTAGGTCTGGTTTTCTGATCACTATATGATGGTGAGAGCATACTTACCTACTACTTCATCAAGCATGGAAAACACAAGTTCATTTTAGCCTTCTAAAATCTATGTGCAACTATTTTAAATAAGTCACTCAAAATGCAAGTTGCATGTTGTTAATTTATCCCCCTTAGTTAAACTAAATGAGCATGACATGATGTGTTACTTTCCAAAATAGAGCTCTTAATTAACTAGGTGAGGAAATGCATGAAATTTTCTTTAAAAACAATCCTACATATGCATGTCAGTAGTTAAAAAAATTTAAGTTCTTGGACATTCGGACCTGCAAGAAAATTCTGTTAGTTGCAAATAAAAGCGCTATCCTAACAAATGCTTTGTCTTTCACCTCGAAAGCGCTAACCTAAAGGACAAAAGCGCTAACCTGAAACACAAAAATGCTGCTCTATAGACTAAGAAGCAAAAATTCTCTGACAAAAGCATTAACCTAAAGGACAAAAACATTGTTTTGAAGATTAAATGCATTGATTTACAAACAAAAGCGCTAACCTAAATGACAAATGCACTGACCTGAAGGACGAAAATGTTGTTCTGAAGATTAAATGTGTTGATTTACAGACAAAAGCGCTAACCTAAATAACAAATGCGCTAACGTGCAGGACAAAAGCGCTAACCTATCTGTGTGTGAAAAAGTGGTCTGTAGCTACAAGCACAACACTTCAATTAAGTCATTATATGTATGGTTAGTAATCAATAATAAATAAGTAAAAAACCATAACAAAGCGACTAATTGCCTTCTAAAAGATGCAAGTATAAGATTGCTCTCAGATTTTTATAAGCAATACCAGTGACTAGACTACACCAAGATGAAGGATTTAATCTATATGATATTTAACTATATGGATGCAAAATGGATAAATAATTCAAGCAATAATCAATTCAAGCAAATATGGATTCCAGCAATATGGATGCAAATAATCTAAAAAGCACAATGATCTTCAATGATTCTAGAGTGAAATTAGCGTGATAATAATCTCCAAGCGTTTTCTCAAAAATCTCTAGGGTGAATTGGAATGAGAGATGAAGGCTGAATTTATAGAGAATTGCAAGAGAAAAGCTCAATTTAGGATTAATTGAAAATAATTGAGAAATCAGGTTCAGTTAACCTTGAGATAGATTCCAATTATAGTTTAATTGAAATGCATTTAGATTAGAAGTTCAAGTTGCATTAGAAATAATAATTAAGTAATTCCATGCATATATTTGATTTATTCAAGAAAAGAGTCTTTTCAATGCAACTAAACTTCTTTTTCTGAAAAGCTTTGAGTTCCAATTTTAGAGAATAATTCAATAATTCAATTTAATTGCTTTTCTGATTTCAAGTTCAAAATTTAGAAAAAGAAATAATATCTCAAGTTTGATTTCTCTCTCAATTCAATTCTTTTTGTTTATTTTCAATTCAACTCTTGCTTTGTAATTAATTCCTCTTTTGTAATAAATTAATTCCTTTTGCATGATTAAATGGCAAATTTATTAATTAATTAAATATGCAAGGATATTTAATAAATTAAAATAGGATAATTGATCAAAATGATTTTCTTGGAAATGATTCAATTAATTAAATAAATATTTAATTAATATTGAGTAATTGATTTGCCATGTGATTTTTGATGATTAAAGAATTAATTGTGTGCTCAAGGTTGATTTAATTGCCTTTGGTTATGACCTTGGTGATGTTGTCGACATTAGGGGCCCATGGTTTAGATGACCATTTTTAGGGTATTACATTTATCAAATAAAGGCACTATCAAAACTCACACAAGCATGAATCTATATTACAAATGCGTTAAATTTGCCTTTTGCAAGAAATAGACAGGATATTAGAAAGAATATGTGAGGCTCTGAGCCCCACGGTGGGCGCCAAAATGTGTCGACTTGAATTTCATCATCAGAATACTACTTGCAACATATTAGTTTCACAAAATACAAAGGAAATGCTACAGGAAATCCAAACTCAACCAATGAAACTACATGAAATTGATATAAAATAAAAACACTATTATTACCTTCATGATTTAAGTCTTATTGTGTCCTAACTCCATTGTTCCTAGTTGCAAATGGTGTGCTCTCAAACAAGCACCGATAGCTTCCAAGATGGCATATGAAGAATGGACTGATAAATGATAGTTAACTGATACTATGATATGCAAAGCTAAATGATTATGCTATTTGCTTCAAGATTAAAATACGGATGCATAAGTTTTCACAAATGAATAGCTTGAAAACTCACTTGAAGAATAACTCTTTCTCAACTCAAACTCCTGATTTTATAGATTTTGAGAGGATAAGATGATGTGGCCCAGATCAACGGTCATGATCAGATCTATAGATTTGGATGGTTGTGAGCAAAGGTGAAGGTTGAGAGAAAGGGGGGAGGATAAGACAAGTGTCACTCATCTCACCTTGACTGGGTTGCTGACTAAGGGAATCTAGGGATGGTTGGAGAAGATTTAGGCATGAGAGGACAAGTGGACTCAAGTCCTTCCTAATATGTAGGGATGTTGGAGGGAAAATAGAAAAAAATTTAAGAAATATGTGTACGTACACAATATTGCATTAAATTTGGAGGTTGGAGATAAATGATGAATTAATATTAATATCTTTAGCCACATGTTTGATGAGTTGGCAAAGGAAAGATGAAGTGGACATAGAAGAATGAGTTGGAAAAGGGATTAAATAATTTAAAAATTATTTAATATTTGAGACTATAGGATAGAAGAATAATCATTAAATATTAGATTTTTAAATGATTGAAGGAAATAATTAAATATTTAGATATTCAATTAATTGATCAGAAGAATAATTAAATATTAGATATTTAATTAATTAGAGGAATAGGATAGATGAATTAATTAATTAAATATTTTAATTAAATTAATTAATAGAAAGACACGAAATGATTAAATAAATTAATCTTTTCAAATTAACTATTTATTAGAAGAATAAATATTAAATAAATATAAAATATTTATTTAATCACTCATAGCTATTTTTATGTGTATGCACCCATATATTGCCACCTTGGATGATTCGGTTGGCACATTTTTGCGTGTTCAAGAAGGAGTTGTTTATGTGGAAGACATCAAAGCATATATTCACTGTCACATTGAGGATCTGGGTACCAGTGACATCAAGAATATGTATATGAATGAGTTGATGGGTGACTCCAGAAAGATCAAGCTTGAATAGAAGCACATTGAGGATCTAGGGTTTACTGGCATTCTTGATATCCCTGAATTTGAAGATGAGATCATCTAATATGTACTGAGTAGAGTTCATGGAGAGTTCATTTCATTGGATAGGCCATATAAGATCACAAAGGAGGCCATTAGGGCCATCAGTGATTTGC
This sequence comes from Cryptomeria japonica, assembly GCF_030272615.1. NCBI lineage: Eukaryota > Viridiplantae > Streptophyta > Pinopsida > Cupressales > Cupressaceae > Cryptomeria > Cryptomeria japonica. The sequence goes on from NC_081414.1 coordinate 474,111,463, forward strand.
CATAGATTGGTCAGCATCAAGAGAAAAAGATTTCAAATGATCAAGTTAACAAACTCACCGACGCAACTTCAGACCAACGATCGATGAGGATCAACACCATCACTGATCGAGAGATCTATTTTGGCAGCTCATGATCATTGGGTATAAGGTAACTCAATCCAATCATTTCAATTCTGTTTCTAGCTCCTGCATATATGCCACACATAAGATTATGAGGGAAAATGAGAAAATAGATCTTTGTGGATGGATGAATGATGAGTTGTTAATTAATCTTGGAAAGGTTAAAGGAGAGAAAAAGGGGATATTCTAGTATGGGAGTATCATTGTCCGCTTGATGTTATTTTTCTTAATGAAACTCCCAGTTTTGGGAAGAGACAGTGGACATTTTATATCCCGGTAGGTAGACAATTGAAGCAATCTATTGCTAGTTTGGGTAGCCAGTGAGATGATAAGGTTTGGGGTTACTTTAAGGTATTTAAGAAAGCAATGAAATCCAAAGAGAGGGTTCCTAAACACATTGTTGACAAATACTCAACTGAGATCTACTTTATAATTAAAAAGGATGAAACCTTAATGAAAGAAGTTAAACCTTGGAAGATATGGATAAACGAGATGGGGTATGAGGTTGATGTTGTGATTTTGGATGCTTATGCTAAAATGTTGATTGATTCTCCAATTGATGAGGTTGAAAATTCTTTCGATACTGCAAAGAAAAAGAAGCAAGAGGTTCAAACTGAATTCAATAGGAAGAAGACGGAGAAACAATAAGGCAAGGCCAACAAATTTGTTGAAAAAGTATCCCAAGACATAAAGGCCTTAATGGATGTTGTTCCAACAAAAGGAAGGAAGAGGAAAGAGCCTAAAATCTTCATTGAGCCTATTCCATCAAACTCTGGAATTGAAGATGACACTCCTCTAGCATTCAAGAGGGTATTGAGGAAGAAAGGTAAGGAGTCTAAGGAGGAAACAAGGAAGCAACCAGTAAGAAAGGTCACAATCAAGGTACCGCCTAACAAACCTGAAAAAGAAAAGAGCTCCAAAGGAAACATCTCATACACCTTCTACACCATCTAGTTCCGGTAGAAGAAAGAAGAAGGATGACAGAGACCTTGCTATTGTAGCCGGTAATGTATCTATAATCCCACCCAAGACTTGTGCAAAACTGATAGATGAAATCACCAAGGATGGTATGTTGAAAATGTATAATATTATTATGAGCACTTAGATGATGACAAGTAGAAAGAAATTGAGGAAGCAATTTTGTTAGACCTAGATATATTTAAGAAGGCTTTGTTAGAAATTGAGAAGCAAATACCGACACAACTATATGACAATCTATATTCTAGGAGATTATCTGCTATGGAGGAGGACAAGCGCATAAAAATTCAACTACTTGTGGTTTAATTACTCCAAATGAATTGGATATGATCCTTGAAGTTGCATATAGTACAATTTTTCGCAACAAGCACGAGATAATTAGTCTTATGGCATACAGGGTTAATGAAATAATTAGTGAAACTCACAAGGCATGGGTTCAATTATTTTTTGACAACCCTGGTTTCTTCTCTTCACTGAAAGCTAAGACTGACACTATTGACATTTTGGCTGAAGGGAAAGGCAAAGGTATAGTGGGTGCCTCACCCACAATTTTGAAAGATACTAAGGCATTGGATGTAGAGCCCCCAACATAATCAAATGTATAAGACATAGAGGAGATACCGACAGAAGTAGATAATGTACATATATTGGAAGATATACAAAATGTATAGGTTATAGATGTTGAGGACAACAGTCCTTCAGATCAAAATGTATAGGTTAAGGATACAGTTCATGTGGAACCGACAGTAGCAGATATTGCACCAAGTGGCAAAGCCACTGATGCAAAAGTGGATGTTATTAAAGGTATTAAACCATCGGAGGAAAAGGGAGAGGAATCCGACAAGGAAGCGATAGCCAGCACATCATTGCTGTCAATTGACACCTCCCAGGTAGAGCAGAAGAGCATAACTGAGATGAGTTCTATTGAGCTCATGATGATGGTTGCTCAAAAGATGATGAAGGAAGGATCAGTGGACAAAGGAATAATTGATCAGTCAATTCCAATTTTGCACAAACTTGTCCCAAAGTGCCAGTTTGACAAAGGAGCAAGCCCATCTGACAAGCTCAAAATAATTACTGAGCACATTTCTAAGGATTTTCAATCACTGCAGCAAATATCTAACTAGTAGGCATTGGAAAGATTCACTCAAGCTAAGAGAGCCACTTTTGATCAGTTGATCTAATCAGAGAAGAAAGAGATTACTGACAAATTGAATTTAATTGATAATGCTTTAAGGCAATGTACAAATATATACTTAGTATGTTATAACACCGGATTACTTATTGCAGATATAGATAAAGGGATTAAAGATTCTCAAGATAAAATTGTAGGTATAGTCAATTCTTTTTATGATTTCAATTCTTTGACTACATCTATTGATGGGCATATTTTGGTATTAGAAGCTCAAATTTCAGCTCTTGAAAGGGAAAGAGACAAAATCATAAGGAGAGCTAAAGGGCTTAGAGGATTGGTGAGTCCCTAATTGGACTCCTTGAGTGTACATAAGGAATGCATTGATATGGTTGGTAAGACCACATTGGCAGAGCTTAAGGAGAAAGAATCCCATGCTCATATGCTTAATGGACTTGTATCTATATCCGACACATTCAAATCTGGTTGGGACACTTATCTAGAGCTTTTGGAGAAAGCCTATCTAGAAATTTTCAAGTATATTCAACTCTCATAAGGTGTTTTGGGACACATTCTTTGTACAAAATTTCATTTTTCATCTTGATTTTTGTTGTTTTTTTGGCATTGATGTCAAGGGGGGAGGTATAGGTGAAAAAAATATCCTTGACATCAAGAGATATGGAGTATTTGTAAAGATCATGATTATAGATGAATATTCAGCTTAAGGAGAGTAGTCTCAGGGTGAAACTGGCAGATGGAAACCATTATCATTTTTCACATGAGTGTTGCCATCAATGCCAAAGGGGGAGATTGTTTGTAGTTGACACTCATTTGATTGGTTTCATATATTGTCATTGATGGAAATATGTTTCGGCTTCATTCTTTGGTTTCGTACTTCACCGACAGACACTTCACCGATACTGATAGGTATCTTCACTTGTAGGAAGGACTCTATGGGTACCGGCATTAAAGATCGACATGATTTATAGATCAGGCAAGTTAACCAAAAAATATGGTACCGGTATAGGAGGCCGACATCATTCTGAGATCTAACAATCGACAATTCATTTTGTTATTTATGTATATATGTAATGAGCCGACATGTATAATAATATTTCTTTTATCTATGTAAGCAGACATGAGTCATGAAGGATTGTAAGGGTATATAGGTCAGTTGATTAGATGATTTTTCATATAGGAGTATGTGGTGTTGTTAGTAATGCAAAGATCATGTGTATGAGGTCATTTATGTATGATATCAATATTGTGTAATGATCTGTAGATGATTTTTGATGTGAAGGTTATTCCGGTAAGGTTTTAAGGTTACATAACCGGAATAGTCAAAGCTTGAACTGGAACTCAATCAGGCTTAGAAGATGCATTAAATGAGTTATATTTTATGTTTTCTTATTCAAAGTGACTATAGTTAGTGAGACTCCTTTGTGTTGAGCAGTGTGCTCTAGGTGGTAAGCCTTCCTACATGTGCAGGCCCCCATATTATGTAATATCTTTTCATATGGCCAGTGGATTGATATTGTGGGTTACAAAACCCACCATGGTTTTTCTCTTTGAGGTTTTCCACGTATAAATTCTTTGTGTTATGGTGTTCATTTGTGTGATTGGTTCATTGATTTATTTACTTCTTTCAATTATATATGTATCAGTTTACTGGTTGGTGAATGCATGTTATAATAAGGTTAAAATTGAACATTCTGTCAGAACACTGATTCACCCCCCCCCCCCTCTCAGTGTTCTTGGATTCAAATATATCAAAGATTTGAGTAAAGTGTATGATGATGTTGTGGTGGTAATTAAAGAATTGGAAACAGAGATAGCCTCATGGAAGAAAGAGGAAGCCAAATGGTTAACAGTGATTGCTCAGATGAGAGAAGTCCAAAAATATGGCATCATGAAATTTTTGAGAGAGAAGGTAGTGCCTGGGTTGGATGATAATGTGTTGTATGTGTGTAGGAAGAACATAGAATGGTAGAACTCAATTGTGAGATAGGGGTACGAGGAATCTGTAAAGATGCTAAAGGAGTTAAAGGAGCTTATTTTGTCGATGTAGAATGATCTTAAATGTATTCATGTTAAATGTTTAAAGGACGACGATAAATCCATAGAAGATACATATAATATAATTCAGTCTTTCAAAGAAAAGATTGATTATATAAAAGAGGCAAAAGTGTTAACAATAGAAGATTGATTATATAAAAGAGGCAAAAGTGTTAACAATAGAAGATTCCTCTAGGACAACGAAAATAGAATCTTTGTTAACTCTTTGCATTTTCCACCTGGACAATCATGCAAGTAAAGTGACGCAAGTTAGGTAGGATAAGGAGGTTTGGAGACAACGGATTACCCACATTGTGCTTCCTAACTTTGTGGTTATTGAAAGCTTCTACACAACCCATGTGGAATGGAAATGTGTCCTTGCTACAACATAGAGCCAGTCCAGAGTTTCCACATCACAACAACAACCTTGATCATGCCAACAAATTTCAGCCTTTATTTCAGTTTCTTTGAATATGTTTCTGAATAGTTTTAGTTATGCAAAAATTGGTTTTTACTTTAGGGCATAGTTAAATAACTTTGCGTTTCAAAGACAGTTAGCCTATGGTGTCTATATATGTGTGTGTGTGTGTGTGTGTGTGTGTGTGTGTGTGTGTGTGTGTGTGTGTGTGTGTGTGTTTTAAAATGACTTTAAGAAGGTCTGAGAATTTTTGGGGATTAAAAACTTAGCTATATTTTGATATATGATGTTTTGAGAAAGACTTTTTGTCTGGGAATAGAATGAATGAATGATTATTATAGGCTTAAATTTGTGTATTTGAGTTCATGGAAATAAACTTCTGTGTGAATTTATCTTTCAGTGTGATAATTTCTCATTGCATTTGAGATTCATCATATATCCTAGTGGAGTTGGTTGGTTTATAAGCTCATTTATAATTAATTTTATCAGAAGTTAAACAGAGTCTATGTGCTTTGTTCATTGTGATCGATTTCATGAAAAATCACATTCATGACATGTTTATGTGTGGATGGTAGTTTGCCTTTAGTACTTTTTGGTTAAAAGTATTCATAAGTTTATTTTATGTTTAACTTATTCATTGAATATCACAAAGGGAGTTGTACCTTAATTCAAAGGGAAACTATTTATAGTTTACCCAATTGATTGGTTACTGATTTGATCCTTAAAAAAAGGTTACAGAGTCACATACACAAATCACTATTGGGGACAAATATGTTAACCAACAATGATTAAAAATTAGTGTACATGGAGCTTTAATTCTAATTTGACACACTATGTTTTTTGCAAAACCTCAACTAACATATCTAATGTTTATTACATGTAGAAGTTATTATTGTTACAATGTTGTTTAACTAAGCAACATGTTATAGATTTTACTCATTTACAAGAACTAGATGTAATGCGCCTTTGTTTACTTACTAAGGTAAAGAATTTTATAGTTTAACATTTAAATATATTGCTTCAAAGTTAAACTTTCCTCAATTCATAAATGTCAGAGATTTACTATATTATTACTACAATTAGTATTTAAAGATGTCAAGATTTAATATTATTACTATAATTTACAAAAGTTCCAACTTTAATACAAAAGCATCATTGCAGGAACCTTACTCAGATGTGTCTCTTGTTCAAATATTAATTCAAGACAAAAATTTAAAATTTGTCAAATTATTCATATTTGATTGAAATTGATTGATATTTTTTTTTGCTAACTACTACCTAGGGGTAGCTATCTTTCATTACTTTAGAAAAAATATAGTTATAACCAACCAGAAAGAGAGAAAAGTAGGACTCTAATGGCCTTTATGACCACTTGCGATCACTCAATCTACTCTGGTGGAAACATGCTTTCATTTACAACCATTACAGACTCATGAGTTTCCAGATTGTTTCTCATAGTGGCATCCCTCATGACCTTTATGGTGTCTACCTTGATTCTATTTTTGAGCACCTCCTTCACATCAAATGCATCTTCAATCAAGCCTTTATATGCTACAAGATCTAGGCACTTCAAATCCTTGACTATTGGCTACATCAGCTCTTGAACTACCATCTTCTAAATCACTCCCTCTATGGATTCATAGTTTGTAGTGGTCCACACTATATTATAAACAAAATGTTCCAACAATTCACCAATGTGTTGGTGTTTTCCCTCCATCCTCTTCATGCCAATGACATCCTGTATTGCTTGTTCTACAACATCACCTTCAAAGATAAAAACCTCCTTGAGTTATTCCAAAATTGACTCCTGATTGCAATTGCAATTGCATTCCTTGATTGAGATATACTACTCTGCCATAGTCTCTGTTTCTGCAAAAAAGCATCCCTACACCTTTTATTTAAATGCAGAAACTGCCCTCTTTCGTCAAACCTTTGTCAAAGTCATTTCCCCATAAAAGAATAATATCTTTGAGCAAATATCCTAACTCCCTAATCAATCTATCTAAACCAAATTTGAAAGAGACCTTCACCAGCATACACTCCCTAACGGTGCCTTAAGATAGCCTTTTGGAATTCACCTTTAGTCCCACCCATGGCTCATGATTTTTTGAAATGATAATATCCTCCCATTGACCAATGACCAATTTGGACAACAAATCTCTCTCCATATTCACTTCCCTAAAGACATGAATAATAGAGTACTTGAATTTTGATAAAATTCCTCTAATATTTTTTGTCCACATCTTCATCTTCCAGTTATGCATCGTACCTATCGATATGGCTCTTACCACATTCAACAAGTCACCTTCGATATCCAAATATAAAAAGGCTTCCTTCTTGCATAGGATCATACCCTTCAACAAAGCAACAAACTCCACCTTGTTATTGGTGTTATTCAGTATTTTGATTGATCCTCCCCAAACCATCTCCCCTTTGTCATTATGAATAATTAATCTAGCGCCCGAGGGGCTTGGGTTCCCCCTAAAGGTGCCATCAAAATTCAACTTGAGGCAGCCTAAAGGGGGTAGTATACAATGAGCCTCGTTCCTTGAGGCCCCATTATCAGTAGGTACTATCTGTGGCACAATCAAGTGTGGCCACTCCCTTGTCATGTGGTCATCCCAAACCGAGAACCTTCTATTGTCTCTTGATGCCATGTATGCATTAAGATGTTTGCATACTATCATTTTAAAATTTTGAATAATGCTTCCTACACATGATCTTTTGTCATTAAATATACAACAATTTATTTCCTTCCATAATATCCAGACAATAGAAGTCAAACACGCAATCTATAATCCTTCCCAGACAAACCCCTTGGACATCGTCAACTAGGACATGAAAATATCCTTCAAAGAATTCAAAAATGAACCAATTAAACCCAATTCCTCCTAATGTGCATCCAATATTCTTGTGCTATGTCACATTGAATAAAGAAATGATCTATGGTTTCCTCCTAATTATTACAAATGGGACATCTAAAAGGCCCTACCATACCCATTTTCATCAATCCTTCTCTTGTGAGCACCTTTTTTTTAATTGCCAACCATGAGAACACACCAATTTTTGGGAGTACACATGGGTGCCAGCATAGTTCTCTTTTCCAATTGCAATGGCCTCGATCCATTCTCATTACTTCATAACCCATCTTAGGAGTGTAATTCCCAAACTTGGCTGCATACCAAAAAACCTCATTCTTCCCCTCACTTATCAAAATCGATCTCTTCTTGAGCTCAGTTTGAAGAACATCCCTACTCTCTCCATCAAGCATATCAGAAATTTTCTATTTGGAATTGGTCATCCCATGTTCCTTGAATATTGTACAGTAGTCTGTGACTTTTGATCCCATAATTAGGAACAAAACCTCTCTGGCTCTAGCCATTCCCAAAAATTTCACAATGGTATCATACCCATTCCATGAATCTAACTAGAAATCTGCTTTGTACCCATCTTTAATTTGCCAAGACAAATGGTTTGTAATTACTTCCCAAATTTTTACCATGAAATTCTATATTTTTTTATCCAGAGGGGGATTTGCAATAGTGAATATCCTTTCTGTATCATCCATGTCCAATTATTTGTGTTGTGACAACATGCTCCAAAGTGCCTCTAGTTATTTGTACATACACCTCACTAGCTTTGCAATTGGGGCTTTGTTTTGGGTTCTTAAATATTTAACTCCCATCCCCCTACCCACTTAAGCATCTTAACAATATCCCATACCAACAAGGAAATTCTATGCATATAATTAGCAATGCATCCCATAAAAAATCTCTTAATTTTTTTAGAAATTTCAAGAGCGATTTTGCTTGTCATCTCTAAAACTGACATCATGTAAATTGGAATAGCACTTAAAATTGATCTTACCATCATCAACCTTCCAGCCAACATTAGCCATTTGGCCTTCCAAGACTCTATTTTCTTTCCACATTTGTCAACTGTATCCTTCCATATATTATTCTTAATTATCACCATAAAATGACAACACCCCTAGATATGGAGTTGGTAGAACATCTGCTCCAAATCCCATAATGGAAATAATCCTCCTTTGAGCAACCACCCTAGTATTATGAAAGAAAATCCTTGATTTCTCCTTATTAATTTCTTGCCCTAACACTTTACAGTTTCTATCTAGAATGTCTTTATTCAGAGTAGCTTTTTCAAAGGAAGCTTTACCATACAAAATCGTGTCATCCATGAACAACTAGTGCTTAAAGGAAGGCAAATATTATGTAACACCTTGCCAGGAAACCCTAAAGGGATTAAACTAAAACACTAGAAAAGAGTGTAAATAATTTATTTTTTAAAATTTAATAAGTTTAATGATACATTGAGTTAACATGACGTTTAGATTACAGAATGAAAGACTTAACTTAACACCTAAAGGGTTTCCCAACTTGGTTAGCATAGTTTAAACTAACATTTCTTAGCATTAATTAATCTAATTAAGTTGATTAAACATAAAAACATAATTATATTTAATCCAAAGGTTAATTGATCCATTAGTATAAAATATTATTAACATGTCTAGGTTTCATTCATTAGGATTCTATCCATTAGATTGCATCTAATATTCAAATAAAACGTATGCATAAAACATTTAATTTCCATTCATGCATTGTTTGCATCATAAGATAAAAATACATTACATTTCACTAAACCACTAAGTCTTAAAAGATCAAATAATGTGTGCATTACAATTTCCATCTTGCCATGAAGGCATACATATCAAATAATTACAACTGACCATATAAGGTCCATGATATACAAAGAATGATCCAAAATTAGTGACATTGTGTTTTCATTTATGTCAACTGGTATAGAAGGATACAACTAGTATGGGAGAGTGTTGACATTACTGTCATTGATGTCAACCAACATTGTGATGTCATTGGAGTCACTGATACACAAGTTAGTGTTTGACTTGTGTAGAAGATATGGACAAGAGACTTGTATGATATAACAACCGGTAAATGATGACATCTATGAGTGGGAAATATATTAAGATATTGATTATGATGAAGAGGTGGACTGTTATCTAAATCACATCAAAATAGGAGGAGAAGGATGTACAGGTCACCAGTACTCTGTGTGGATGCAGAATAATAGGACTCCCACCAGATAGAGATGTAGTCACCATGTGAGGAGAAGACTGACAGTGAATGAGCCCCAACTAGATCACATGTTCCTGTTTGAATATATGTTGCACAAACAGGGAAGCCACATGAGTGCATTGTAGGATGCAGATGACAAGGATCCATTCCCACTGGTAAGTGGAGCTTATCTCCTATTATGCAAAGTATGCATCTTAGTTCTGTGAGATAAGACAAAAGTAGAAGACAGGTGATTGAAGACTCACACCAGATCTACCGATGAAACAAAAGGATTCCTCAGGTGCATGTAATCAGAGATGTGCACCAGATTAGAAAGGGTTGGCATATTGTCCCAACCAGACAGAAAAGGAAGAGTAAAGAAGTGATGGGTTTGTCACCTTGAAAAACTAGTTGAGATAATGTTCGGTCTGATGATGAAGAAGGCAAAGTGGAGCAGCTACAAATAGAGAGTGCAAATGGTATGAAGATGCCTCAGATGGAAACAGTTGAAGTTTGATGACATGGTGTCATCAAGGTGCCTATCGATAAGTATGAGAACTAGTAAGAGAGCAAAGAGACTAAGTGATGTGCTCCTACCTAATGAGAATGAGCATGTTGTGGATACCCATGTCTGGCAACCGGTTAAGGTATTCCACCGGTAGATCAACAAAGTGTAGACATGATGGTTAACCTGTAAAGTGCTAGATACCGATAGGGTTAGAGAACCGATAGAAAGAAGGACTGGTTGTGTGTTGATTGTCGGTGACTGAATCTAGCCAACATAGAGATCTTTGCTAAGGTGGATATCGACAAGGATGCCACATGGAGTTGAAGTGGCAAGCTCATAGAGGTTGATGACATGTCATGTTGGTGAGGTAACTGGTGGTTGGTCAACATTAAATATTGACTGTGACAATCACGAAGGAGTTGCAGAGGTTTTACGGCTTGATGCAAACCGAAGATATGGGTGATGCCATGATCGATGAAAGACATTAACTGCATATCAGATTTGGTAAAGTCAACTACGAGATCACTAAATGTGATTGGCAAAAGTAAGTCAAGGAACAGGGCCATGTTTTCTAAACATAGCAAACATGTATTGGAAGCCGCGAGATTGATTGTGTTTGATTGATCCATTGTAGGTGGTCGATCTCTAGAAGGAGATCTACTTGGATTTGATGTACCTCATGATCAGTGGAAGAAACCCTAAGGCACCAAGTTTTAATATTGCTTTTGGTGGGAAAGTCTGATTATAAATATGCAGGATAAAGATAAAATTTGATGATGCCTCAGAGAGAGATGCTCCCAAGTAATGCAAAAGGTCAAATAGAAAAGTAGATGAAGAGTGATATCTGTAGAGGATCATAGAGATTGAGGAGAAGGGAGACAACCAACAACATGGTTTAGCAGAGGCTTAACTGGTAAGGTTAATGTAACTGACAAGTAGCAAAGGAGGATCAGTGCATAAGTGAATAGGTGGTGTTCAAGCCATCCATAGGATAGCATAGAGTGAGGTGGTCTTGAGTGTGTTGCAGAGAAGATCTCGTAGGCACAGAACATAGTAGGGTGGAACCAACTAAATCGGTAGATAAGAGCCATAGAAGATTGTAGAGAAGGAAAGATGAGGACTGGCAAGGATCAGATGGTAGACATCTGACTAAGTTACCAAGATTGGTGGTGGATAGCAATTGTGTGGCATAAAGAAAGAATAATCGACAGAGAAGGAGAAGAGGGTGGGCTGGCAAGAGTGTAGCAGAGAGATTTGTAGAAGTGTTACAAAATCCATTTGTAACAAGGTTATTAATTTAAAAATGATTATGTTTTCTATTCACTGAGTTGTAGCTCGGTGTAGGGGTTGTAACTCCTTGGGTTGGTGCCCTAAACATTGTAATGAGAGATTCATTGTGAGGCTGGATTGGAGCAGTAGACTCCCGCAATATTTCTCACCGAGTTTTTTCCCATCTTGGGTTTTCCTCGTATTTGCTAGTATTATGTGATGTCTCTCTTTGTGTGTGATTGCATTTGTGTTGGTCTCCCCTCTAACCGGTAAGTATGCATTGAGTTAGATCTGATAACCAGTATACTCACATAGCATAGTTAAAGGAAAAAGTTTGAGAACCACTGATTCACCCCCCTCTCAGTGTTACATTGTATTGGGACCTATAAAATTCTGAGGGTTTAGGGTTTTTGCTTTTTTGTGAAGGCATATTAAAAAATTGAACCTTTGTTGTGTGTTGTTGGAATTCATATTGAAATTCAACCCTTGAACCTTTTTGGTTCAAGGTTCAAGGTTAAACCGCTTCTCCTGCTTATGTCATGGCTTTATAATTTTTGTTTATAAGCATGTGCGAATGCGTAATGTCTGTTTTGAATCATTTGCTAATCGGTTCAAGGTTCAAGGTTCAAAATGTCCCTTTCTTTGTATCCAAGGTCTTTGCTCATTACTTTTTCCATTTAAGTGGAAGGGTTTGTGTGTTGTCAAGAGTGAGTTCATATAAATTTAAATTTTTGCCTAAGTCTTGTGTCTTTTCCTATGTCTTTGTCAGGCTTCCTAAAGATCAAGTAGGTTCCTATTGATCTCGCGGCTGTCATTATATCGCAACCCAAAAGTGCTCGATGGTTAACATCTGTGACATAGCGACTAAGTGGTGGGACCCATGAGAAAGGTGTGAAGCACAAAAAGTCATCATCGACCATCAGAAATTAAGTTCTGAAGTTATCCCGATGACCCGATGGATAGTGCAAAGAAGTGTGGAGCACGAAAATATTGCATCGGCCATCACGTTTGCATGTTTGGAGAGATCCCAATGACCCGATGCAAAGGGCTAAGGAGAACTTTTATCCCACATTGGCCGTAGAGAGGAGCATTTCAGTATTTATGTGTAAGGTCGCATATGTCCTAAGTGTCAAAGCTTTCAGGCTTTTGGCAAGTAGCTGATCAAGCAAGTGGTGTCCCCCCCACCCACGTGTGTATGCATCTTAGAGATGCATAAATTTGCAGCAAAAGGGAAAATTAAACAGTGGGCAAGTTGCAGGAGATTGGACGGTGGTCACTATACCGCAGGATGAAAGTGATTGACTGTTAATAGTCGTGACTTGGCGACTAATGAGCTGGCAAACCAGGTGGCACCAAGGTAAGCACTGAGCAGGTCATGAAGTGTAGTGTGGTGACACACAGTTGACGAGGTGGAAGGTCTAGTGGTGATGTGGCAGAACAGATGGCAGATGGATGTAGCCGCTCAGAGGGACTAAGGGTTGAGTAGATCAAGAAAGATCAATGGTGATCAAGATGGATCCAAGGGTTGTCACTATGTCGTGACATAAAAATTCTTGCCAGATATCGTCTGTGACTTGGCGACAAACCACTAGTGGTGAACCATGGCCAATAGTTAATGCAAGCGGTTAAGACAGACGGTTCATTTCGATGGTTAGTGGAGGCTCTACTAAGGTGCCTGAGTGGAGAGCCCGGAATAAGTACCCTCACGATAGGTGGCACCCAGTTGTAAACTCTGAAACCAATCAAAGGATGCCAGGTGGAAGACAGATGGCATATCATCAAGGTGAATGTTGAGTAGACCATGGTTTTGATGGATCTCAGGGAGGACTCACCGAAGGCATTAGTTTCATCAACATAGAAGGTGTCGATGAAAGTAAGGTTTTGATAAGACGTGAAAATAGTTCACCGAATGCTCGGATCCATTGACAAGGGCACATCGAAGAAATTTAAACTAGTTTCATCAAAAAATGAAGGCATCGATGAAACTACGATTTCGATGGGACACAAAAATGGTTAGCCAAAGAGGAAGTTTCGCCGAAAGGTTGATGCGTAACAAGCCAAAGGAGATGGTGGGTCCGGTGGAGATGACTTGGCGGTCCAGGTGGATCAGGTGGAAAACTAGAGGTTGACAAGTGGTAGGCCTGACTGGAAAGGTGGAGTCCAGGAAGATCTTAGAGCGAATCCAGAGATGCCAAGTGGTGACACCATGGCATAGGCGAGGGCCATTCAAAGAAGCTAAAGGCTAAGCGGGTTTAGCAAGATCATTGGCTAGGCGAGATGATCTAATGATTGTTGCCATGTCATGATGCATAGGTGCTCGCCAAATATCCCATACGACTTGGCGACAAAACATGTGAGGAAATGTGAAGCGGCCCAGGCATTAAGGTTCAAGCAGCTTGAGGGAAGATCTATGACTATCGCTATACCGCAAGATGGAAGTGCGCAGATGTTAATGGCCATGATATGACGACTGATAAAGTGGCAAGACAGGTGGAGTCCAGAGGGACTCATGAGAAAACCAGGTGATGACATGTGGTTGAGATCTGCGAGGGTTAAATTTTGCCCAGATATGGATTTGTCACATATTAGTGGATGGCTCTTGATCCGAGGAATCTTATTTTGCAGTCAAGTGCAACCCACGACAAGTATTTTTGGGACAGTGACCTCAGGATCTCGGGGTTTACTCTTCAGTCAGAAAGATTGGATTTTCTTTAGGCCAAGTGCGGTAGCGGTTAAGTTTTTAACAACTAGAGACCAGGTGGTCAGGCCTATTTTTAAGCAGATTACTCAGGGAAGTTAAAAGGCGTGTTAGTTTCCCATGATCGGATGGCTGTCGCTAAACTACTATGGAAACTCGTCCAAACTTTAAAGGTCGTGACTTGGCAACTAAGGGAAAAGTGCTCAGAGAGAAGGCCTCTAGATTTGTTGGTGCCAAAGAATTTTAATTATTCAAAAGAAATATCGACAGAGCTATGCAAGTTGCATATGACATTGCTTCAAGATGAAAAATGGGTTGGTGAGAGGTACCCAGGAGATCTACAGGGAGATATGTGAAGAACATAATGGTGTGCCTCTCTATGATAAGAACTCATCAATGCTCTGACACAAGATGATCCACCGATATTATGAAGTTGTCAGTTGTTGCAACCATTTTTGGGTAACAGGAGCCTGCCTTTTTGGCCATCTTCCAAGTGAATGCCCAGTGAATTAATGAAGCACGCATCGCAAAAAGAATGTTATATTTCTCCCTCAACTACAATGGCATAGATATAAATTTTGCATTAAATGACTGTTAGGGTAAGATTATTCTTCTAGGTGGTCCAAAGCTTGTTGCATCCTGATTTCTATAAAAGGATACCAAGCCTACCTAGAAAAGGGACACAATTTTTGTAGCTAAACTCTGGCAAAATTAATGCAGGCCTTTGTCTTAGCAATTTCTGTGTCAAATATGAAGTACTTGTAACCTTTTGACAGAGGAATGAAATATACAGTCCAAAGAATTTAAACTCAGACTTATATTGTCTCTATGTCATTGTGCTGGTGTTTATTTCATTTAAGTAATCAAGGATTGCTCATTTGAATGATTTGTTATGCATCTAATGAAGTTGTTCTGAATCTTTTTCTTGAGGAGAAAAATATAAAATACTTTGAACAAAGTCATTGATATCAGTACTATTGGTGTGGATTGGATGAAGAAGTCTGGTGCAGATTAGGACTCTGTATATGTCAGGCATATTCAGAGTTAATAGATCAAGAATTTTTGATTTGTGTACTAGTTTCTCTTATCAGGTTGCAGTCTATGTAGATGACTCTATTGCCCGAATAGGGCATTGGTTTATCTGTTGGTTTTTGTTTAATTTTGTGATCCTCTTTTAAAAAGACAAAATCAACTTTCCATTTATGTTTTAGTTATACCAGTCAGAAAGGAATGTTTGCAGGAATTTGCACTAGTTTTTTGCAAACCATTTACTATTTTTTTGAGAAAATAGTCTTAAAAGGGGTTCACCTACCCAAGATTTTATAAGCTTAAAGTGTAGGAGTTTTCCTAATTCTGGAATCTCATATTGTTGTCTTTATTTCAAACTTTTGTTGTTCTCTTCCATTGCAACACATAGGCAGTAATTTTCACTTTTAAAGAGAAGAAACAAAAGGTGTCAAAATGGAGAACAACAAAAATGGTGACTCTGTTGGGGAGTAACCTAAAGATCTCTGGTTAGACTGTTGAATTATATTGTAAGTGAGTTTTCTCCTTGATCTATCTCATAGCATCTTAGAATACTATTCAGTTATGTTCTAAAGATCAACAGTTTCATTCTTAAGTGTCTTGTAAGTGATTCACTGTGTTAAATTATATATTTTATTCCCAAGATATTGGGTGGCGACTCTGGAGTAAAAAAAAAAAACAACCAGTGTTCTTTTAGAAAAAATCACAGTCACTTCACCAAGTTAGAAAGATGAATAAGAGAAGGAATACTAGGTCTTAAATGAAGAAACACCCTCAAGAGAAGTTGCATGAAGGGTTACCTGAACTAGTCAAGAAGGGTTGGAGAGGAACTGTTATTCCTGAGCAGTCAAATCAGTCATGGAAACAAAAGAGTAATCAAATGGGCAAGTCTTCTGAGTGTCCTATATATACAAGGTCTAATGCCTCTTCTCATGACTCTGACCATGATATTATGGGTTTTCATGCTGGCCTATTTGGCACTAATGATGATATCCAAACCTTTCACCAAATATTGTCTAATGCTAGTGTTTCTGGAAGAGATAGGCATAGTAAAAGTAATAGAACCAGTTCCATTCCCAAAACTATGGAAGGAAATATTAGCCTGATTGATATGGACCAACTAAATATGTTTGATTCAAAGGAAACTTTGCCAGACCAAGATGAAGTGTCTCAGGAGATTGAGGTACTAAATTAGAGAGTACATCAGTTGATTGCCAATAGTAAAAAGAAAGATAAGGAAAAGTAGAATGAAACCAAAGCCAAACTCATTGAAAGAGATAGGTTATTACGACATATTGCAGAGCTTGAGTTGTTTGCTCAAGAAGAACCTAGGAGTAAAGAGCAAGGTCCTGTTATTAGGGAAATCCTTGATCCTAAAATTGTTTCTACACCTAAGGTTGTAGTACAACCTAGTAGGGAGGTTCATAGTGATCCCCAACCTACCAAACCTATTATTGACAAAGGAAAATAAAAAGTAGTGGAGAATAGATCTATGGGTCTAGTGTCAGGAAGTGCAAAAGACCCCAGGGAATGATGTCGCATGAAATTGAGGTAGAAAGGATAAGGAAAGAAAATGAATACCTGCAAAGGGAGTTAGAGAAGACTGAAATAGAAGCACTTAATGCCGAGTTCAATAGAAAAATATGATGCTTGAAAGCTCCTCCTATAAATTTCCCACCTGTAGATCATAGTAATCCTACATCCCAGCATACTTCTGCCTCTCTGTTGAACACTCAACCAATGATGCAAATAGTACTATCCCACCCATTAACCAATCTAAAGGTGCTGCTCCAAATATTTCTTCTATTCCTCCAAATACACTTCCAACAAATCAAACCGGTCACAAATTGCCCCATAATCAAAGCCATTAAAATCCTAGAGTTGGCGGATCAGGCCCAAGGGTGAATACTGGAAACAACTTTATTGGAAATCAGTTTCAAAGGAGACCGATAAATGTTGAGTTGTACAAGCCTTTGTATTTTGATGGAATTCCAGGATATCCAAACCATGTCCTTATTAAAATGAGGGATAAACTCCAAAAGTTTGCTAGGAATAATGATGTCAGTGCTGAAGAGCATCTGAAATCTTTTGGTGACATGATTAATGACTATGAAATTGCGCATGAAGATGTCATCATGAAGCTGTTTGTGCAATCCTTGATTGAGGATGCTAAAGATTGGTACAAAGGACTACCTGTGGGCAGCGTTGGTTCTTGGGAAGAGTTCAAAATTTGCTTTCAAGAGAAATATGGAGACAAGACAAATGTGAGCTTCATGCTCAATGAATTTAACAACATCAAGAAATTTGATAATGAAGTCGTCACAAATTTAATGCAAGGTTTCAAAAGGCAATGCATAGACTTTTTCAAGTAATGAGGTTAGATGAAAATGTGTGTCTAACTACCTACTATAATGCATTTGACCCCAAAATGGCTTACATTCTTAGAGATAAGAACCCACATATCTTGAGGGATGCTTTTAGAATTGCAATCAATATAGAGAGTAATAAAAAAGCATCAGGTAAAGTGGGAAGAAGGACTGATGGAAGATTGTGGCAGGAACAAAAACAACAACAAAATAAATCCTCTAAAGAAGAGGATAAGATAGAGAAATTAATGACTGTTGTCAAGGATCTTACTGCTAAAGTAAGTAAACCTGATAAGCCTCACTACAACTGGCAAGAAAGACCTGCTAGATTGCATGATATGCCATATAAAACTGCATGGAAAGATGGCAAACCTGTGCAAGACAGATCAAAAGGCACACAAAATCATAATACCCTTGATCCTTTGAAGGGAGGAAACATACATAATGTGAAAAATACCCCGTGGTGTATGGCATGTGATGGGCCACATTCCCCCTATCAGTGTGTGATGGCTCAAGCTCTAAGTGAATCCATGAGAAGTGAAGATGAATCCTCAGTTAATATGTTTGTGTATACTGTAGAAACTGACTGTGAGTCTTCAAAGGATGAAGTGAGTGAATATAATGTCTCAAGAAGCAATGCAAATTTCCAGGAGCAATTGAAAATTTATTGGCATCCCACTCTAAATGTAGTTACAATACAAGATCAAGAGATTCACCTTAGAAGGCCTAGTGAGGAGGAAGTCAAAAATCTCGCTAAGGCTGCAAAAGCTAAAGCTAAGCATAATTATAATTTGAGAAGAAACAAAGATGATGGAAGTCAAGGTATGCCTGGTTCTCTATTTTTTAAAGAAACTTCTTCTAAGAGGTCCATTGAGAAAAAGACTTTTGCCAAAGATGGTCAGGCTAAAGGTGATCAGTCAAGAAGTTCAACGAAATCTGATATTGCTGATATAGTTGGAAATAAGGCAGAAACCACTGGTGACAAGAGAACAAGTCACCAGAAGGCAGAAAAGGTTAAAACTCATGTTGAGTCTAATGTTAACACTACTTTTGATATGACTCAAGCTTTAACACATATGAAGATTTCAGTACCTTTGATAGAGCTGCTGAAAATAAAAGAATATGGAGAGGCTTCTTTTTCTTTGATTTCAAGTATATCAGATGGAGATGCTTCTTCTAAAAATGGAAATGCAAAGGATGAGAAGGATCAAGAACAAGGGGTCCTAGAAGTTTATGTGGGCACAACTATTAATCAAGAACCATCTCAGATAGATGCCTTTTATGTCACATTGTTAGTAAATAACAGACTGATAAAAAATTGCATGATAGATTCTGGTGCAGCTACTAATGTGATGCCT
This sequence comes from Cryptomeria japonica, assembly GCF_030272615.1. Taxonomy (NCBI): domain Eukaryota; kingdom Viridiplantae; phylum Streptophyta; class Pinopsida; order Cupressales; family Cupressaceae; genus Cryptomeria; species Cryptomeria japonica. The sequence goes on from NC_081414.1 coordinate 474,130,484, forward strand.
TATGGGGTTGTGAAAGAGCTAGGTTTGCCAGTACACACTTCATATGGGAGATTTTATGCCATGGATAATAGAGAAGTGTCTATTGTGGGTACTATGAGAGATGTAGAAGTAAAAATAGCAGCTTTCCCTGAAGCTACTTATAAGATGGATGTAATTGCTACACACACCAAGCCACATTATGGCATGCTTCTGTCTAGGCAGTGGGTTGTTGCTGTTGGAGGACATCTTAAGCTAGATTTGTCATATGCAACTATCCCAGTGAATAGGAATTCTGTAAAATTATACAGAGAACCACGTGCCCCAGTGGTTACTAAAAAGATAGACCCAAACATGCTTAATTGCATGATTGATTTGGATCTTGATAACTTCAGGATTGAACCCATTCAGCCTCAATTGAAGAATACTGATCCTATTGTTGATGAGCTAGAATCACAATAGGAAGGCCTATGGCAGATGTAATTTCATGGAGCTTGCTCTAATTAAGGGTTTGGAGTGGGAGTGCTATTTGTTTCTCCATCAGGTATTGCCTTCAAGTATTCTTTTATGTTAGCATTCCAATGTACAAACAATACATCTAAGTATGAAGCTCTATTATTGGGTTTAGAGATTGCTAAGAGACACAGGATCAAGTTGTTAAGGGTTTATGGAGACTCTGAACTTGTAATGTCTCAAATAAGGTCAAGATATGCATCTAAAAATAACAAGTTAAAAAGGTACAAGCATGTTGTTTGGAATGTCATTGAACACTTTGATGCATTTTCCATTGATTGGATTGAAAGGTCTAAAAACACTATGGCAGATTTTTTAGCTAATGTTGCATTAAAGAATAATTATGTAACATTGACTGAAGTCTCAATAATTGAGACAAAAGCTAGACCAGCCATCCCAGATAATGTGTACAATTGGCAAGTTTTTGAGGATGATGAATACATCCTTAGATTTGTACAATGCATAGATGGCTATGAAGGTCAAAAGATTGATTGTAATGCATTGGTGGAGGTAGTAGATGGACATGAAACAATTTTTGGAAGTGACATAGTGCAATTAGAAACAAATGAAATACCTCGGGGACTAGTTGAACTAGAGGGTATGTTCCATTATAGTGATTGTCACTTACATCAAGCATCATCTACAAAGTTGGAGGAATTGGATGAGGTGAACTTAGGGACAGAAGCATCCCCTAAGTTGGTGTATATTGGGAGGAACCTGTCTCCCTATATTAGGACCAAGCTCATTAACTTATTAAAAGGATATAAACATGTTTTTGCTTGGTCCTATGAGGACCTAAAGGCGTATAGACAAGATTTATTTCAGCATGAAATTCCTCTGTGTGCTGATGCTAAGCCTTTTCAACAAAAGCAAAGACCTATTAACCCCCTTTTGGAGACCAAAATGCAACAAGAACTAACCAAGTTAAGGGAAGGGGGAATTATAAAACCTATAAGACATTCTTCGTGGGTATCCAACTTGGTCCCTGTCAGAAAGAAGAATGGGGATATAAGGCTTTGTGTAGATTTTAGAAATATGAATGTTGCCTCTTTAAAAGACAATTATTCTTCCCCAAATATGGAAGCCATGTTACAAAGGGTAACTGGTTATAATCAGGTATTAGTAAAGGAGTCTGAGCAATTTAAGACTGCATTTACTACCCCTTGGGGAACTTATGTATATGTGAGAATGTCATTTGGTCTAAAGAATGCTGGAGCTACTTTTCAAAGAGCAATGGATGTATCTTTTAAGGAGTTTATCAACATCATAATGGTTGTTTACCATGATGATTTGACATGTTTCTCAAAGAAGGCAATTGATCACTACGGTCACTTAGAAAGGGTCTTTTGCAAGGCTCTGGAGTTTGGTGTATCCTTGAACCCAAAAAAATGTCATTTTGTAGTGACTGAAGGAAAATTATTAGGGCCTATTGTCTCCAAGGAAGGGGTTAGGATAGACCCTGAAAGGATTGAAGCTATAAATAATGTACCTCGGCCAAAGAATGTTAAAGGGATTCAGTCTTTCTTGGGAAAGGTAAATTTTGTCAGAATATTTATTGCAAATTTTGCTGGAATTGCCAAGCCCATTGTGAAGCTTTTGAAGAAAAATGCAAAGTTTTCTTGGGATGAAGAAGCTGCACAGGATTTTAACAAAATTAAGAAGGCTATTCAAGAAGAACCGGTGCTAAAATTACCTGATTACAATAAACCTTTCTCATTATTTTCTTTTGCTTCTTATCACACAGTAGTCGCAGTTCTATTACAGAAGGATGCTAAAGGATATGAGCATCCAATTTCTTTCTATAGAAAATCTTTACAGGCTGTTGAGTTAAAGTATGAAATCATGGAAAACAAGCATATTCTCTAGTCAAGGCTGTTAAAGTATTTTGTCCTTATCTGGTAAATGCCTAGATAGTAGCATATGTACCACATGCAATGATCAAGGATATCATGTCTCAGTCTGAAGTAACAAGAAAAAGATGCAGATGGATAAGTAGAATATAAGAATTTGATCTTGAGATCAAAATCACAAAGTTGGTAAGAGGTCTAGGCTTAGCCAAGTTAATGACTGAGACAAACTTTAAGGATATTGACATAAATAATGTTGAGATTGAACAAGTTGTTGTAACTAGCATTGAGAGGCAGCCATGGTATTCAAATGTGGTATACTTCTTGAAGAATGCCTCATGTCTAGAAGGTATGACACACAACCAGAGGAGAACATTAAAGTTAAAATCATAGAAATATGTTCTTATTCAGGGAGACCTGTATTGGAGGAACATTGATGGGATGTTACTGGTTTGCCTGGACAAATTCCAAGATGAGAAGGTTTTGAAAGAGATGCACGGTGGAGTGTGTGAAGGCTACTATTCAGCTAAGACTACTGCTCATAGGATAATCCAAGCAGGGTACTATTAGCCAAATTTATTCAAGGATGCTCATAAATATGTTCAAAAATGTGATCCTTGTCAAAGGTTTTCTTCCAAACTAAGGTATGATGGTTCTTTACCTTTGAATTTTGTTACTGTTGAAGCCCCTTTTGTTCAATGGGGCATTGATTTTATTGGAGAGATAATAGAAAAATCAAGCAGAGGTCACAAATGGATTCTATTGGCTATAGACTATTTCACCAAGTGGATTGAAGCCATACCTACCAAATAGGCTACTAGTAAGGTAGTCATTAATTTCTTGATGGATAATATAGCAACAAAGTTTGGTGTGCCAGCTAAAATAGTCATGGATAATGCCATGTGCTTCAGGTCTGAAGAGTTTGCAGATTTCTATGCTAAATATCAGATTATTATGTCATACTCTTCACCCTACCACCCACAAGGAAATAGCCAGGTAGAATCGAGTAATAAAAGTCTCCTCAATATCATCAAGAAGATCCTAGAGGAAAATAAAAGGTCCTGGGATCAAAAGCTCAGGTTAGCTTTATGGGCTGACATGGTGACTATAAAAAAAGGCCATTGATACATCCCCTTTTGAGCTAGTTTATGGAGTGAAGGCCAGGTTACCTGTGAATAATTTGCTTCCAGTTTACCAATTCTTGTAGATTGAAGAATTAGGAATGTCTAAACCCATGGAAGAAAGAATGATTCAGTTGGTAGAGTTGGATGAAATGAGGACTGTAGCCCATAAAAGGAATATGAAACTTCAATTATAGTTGAAGTACCTTTTTGATAAAAGGACTAGTGCAAGAAAGTTCCAGATTGATGACATGGTGTTGCAGTGGAATGCAAAAGACCAAGACAAAGGCAAGCATAAGAAATTTTAATCACTATGGATAGGTCATTTAATTGTTTGTGATATCAATGGAAAGGATTCATACTTCTTGCAAAGAATGAATGGCGGAGTACGGGAATTTCCAGTGCATGGATAATTCTTGAAATATTACTTCTCTTGATATGTTTCAGTCCATGCACAGTAGTTGTAAGCTGTATATGTTTTCTTTAAGTTGTGTGTTTTTCAATAAGGTGCCCTTGTTTTGATTTTGGGAGAAGTCTTTTGTTCCTATTGGTCTGTGTTCCAAAGTTTTTTCTAGCTTCTTGTGTTGGTCTTGCGTCCAACCATCCCCAGTTAGAGCAACTGTTGGGACCTATAAAATTATGAGGGTTTAGGGTTTTTTCTTTTCCTGAAGGCATCTTAAAAAATTGAACCTTTGTTGCGCGTTGTTATAATTCATATTGAACTTGAACCCTTGAACCTTTTTGCTTCAAGGTTCAAGGTTCAACCGCTTCTCCTACTTATGTCATGGCTTTGTAATTTTTATTTATAAGCATGTGTGAATGCGTAATGCCTTTTTTCAACCATTTGTTAATCGGTTCAAGCTTCAAGCTTCAAAATGTCCCTTTCTTTGTATCCAAGGTCTTTGCTCATTACTTTTTACATTTAAGTGGAAGGGTCTGTGTGTCATCAAGAGTGGGGCCCCTTTTAAGTCTAGGCCTAGGCGGGTTAAGATAAATTTCAATTTTTTCCTAAGTCTTGTGTCTTTTCCTATGTCTTTGTCGGGCTTCCTAAAGATCAAGCACATTCCTATTCATCTCGTGGTTGTCTCTATACTGTAACCAAAAAGTGCTCGATGGTTAACAGCTGTGACATGGCAACTAAGTGGTGGGACCCATGAGAAAGGTGTGGAGCGTAGAAAGTCATCATCGGCCATTGGAAATTAAGTTCTAAAGTTATCTTGATGACCCAATGGATAGTGCAAAGAAGTGTGGAGCATAGAAAGATGGCATCGGCCATCGGGTTTGCATGTTTGGAGAGATCTCGATGACCCGATGGAAAGGGCTAAGGCAAACTTTTATCCCACATTGGCCGCAGAGAGGAGCATTTCAGTATTTATGTGTAAGGTCGCATATGTCCTAAGTGTCAAAGCTTTCAAACTTTTGGAAAGTGGCTGATCAAGCAAGTGGTGAGCCCCCCCACGTGCGCCTGCATCTTAGAGCGGCCTAATTTTGCAGCAAAAGGGAAAATTAAACAGCGGGCAAGTTGCAGAAGATCGGACGACGGTCGCTATACTGCAAGATGAAAGTGCTCGACTGTTAATAGCTTCGACTTGGTGACTGATGAGCTCGAAGACCAGGTGGTGTCAAGGTAACCACTGAGAAAGTCATGAGATGCCGGGTGGTGACACACAATTGATGAGGTGGAAGGTCCAATGCTGACGCAACAGAACCGATGGCAGATGGATGTAGCCGCTCAGAGGGACTAAGGGTCAAGTAGATCAAGAAAGATCAACAGTGATCAAGATGGATCCAATGGCTGTCTCTATGTCATGACATAAAAATGCTCGCCAGATATTGCCTACGACTTGGCCACAAACCACTAGCGGTGAACCATGGCCAATAGTTAATGCAAGCAGTTAAGATAGATGGTTCATTCCCACAGTTAGTGGAGGTTGTGCTAAGGTGCTAGAGTGGAGAGCCCGGAATGAGTACCCTCATGATAGGTGGTGCCCAGTTGTAAACTCTAAAGACAATCAAAGGATGCCACATGGCAGACATATGGCATATCATCAAGGTGACTATCGAGCAGACCGTGGTTTTGATGGATCTCAGGGAGGACTCGCTGAAGGCATCAGTTTCATCGACATAGAAGGTGTTGATGAAACTAAGGTTTTGTTAAGATGTGAAAATAGTTCACCGAATGCTCGGATCCATCGACAAGGGCACATCAAAAAAATTTCAACTGGTTTCATCAAAAAATGAAGGTATCAATGAAACTGCAGTTTCGATGAGCCACAAAAATGGTTAGGTGAAGAGGAAATTTGGCCGAAAGGTTGATGCCGAACAAGCCAAAGGAGATGGTGGGTCCAGTGGAGATGACTGGGCGGTTTAGGTGGATTAGGTGGCAAACTAGAGGTTGACAAGTGGTAGGCCTGACTAGACAGGTGGAGTCTAGGAAGATCTCAGAGCGAATCTAGAGATGCCAAGTGGTGGCATCGTGGCATAGGCGAGGGTCATTCAAAGAAGCTAAAGGTCGAGTGGGTTTAGGAAGATCAATGGTCGAGTGAGATGATCTAACGGTTGTCACCATGATCCAATATGAAGGTGCTCGCCAAATATCCCATGTAACTCAGTGACAAAGAATGTACGGAAATGTGAAGCGGCATAGACATTAAGGTTCAAGCAACTTGAGGGAAGATCTATGACTGTCGCTATACCACAAGATGGAGGTGCTCAGATGTTAATGGTCGTGACTTGGTGATTGATGAAGTGGAAAGACAGGTGGAGTCTAGAGGGACTCACGAGAAAACCAAGTGATGACATGTGGTCAAGATCTACGAGGGTTAAATTTTGCTCAGATATGGATTTGTCACATATCAATGGATGGCTCTCAATCTAAGGAATCTTATTTTGCAGTCAAGTGCAACCCACAAAAAGTATTTTTGGGATAGTGACCTCGAGATCTTAGGGTTTATTCTTTAGTTAGAAAGATTGGATTTTCTACATGCCAAGTGTTGTAGCGGTTAAGTTTTTAACAGCCAGAGACTAGGTGGTGGGGCCTATTTTTAAGAGGATTACTCGGGGAAGTTAAAAGGAGTGTTAGTTTCCCATGATCGAATGGCTATCGCTATACCGCTATGGAAACTCGTCTGAACTTTAAAGGTTGTGACTTAGCGACTAAAGGAAAAGTGCTCAGAGAGAAGGCCTCCTAATCCATTGGCTCCAAAGAATTTTAAATATTCAAAAGAAATATCGACAGAGCTATGCAAGTTGCATATGAAATTTCTTCAAGATGAAAATGGGTTGGTGAGGAGTACCCAGGAGATCTATAGGGAGATATGTGAAGAAAATAATGGTGTGTCACTCTGTGATAAGAACTCATCAATGCTTTAGCACAAGATGATCCATCGACATTATGAATTTTTCAGTTGTTGCAACCATTTTTGGGTAATAGGAGCCTACCCTTTCGGCCATCTTCCAAGTAAATGCCCAGCGAATTAATGAAGCACGCATCCTAGAAAGAATGTTAGATTTCTCCCACAACTACAATGGCATAGATATAACTTTTGCATTAAATGACTGTTAGGGTAAGATTATTCTTCTACATGGTCCGAAGCTTGTTGCATCCTGATTTCTATAAAAGGATACCAAGGCTACCTAGAAAAGGGACACAATTTTTGTATCTAAACTCTGTCAAAATTAATACAAGCCTTTGTCTTAGCAATTTCTAGGTCAAATATGAAGTACTTGTAACCTTCTGACAGAGGAATGAAATATACAGTCCAAAGAATTTAAACTCAGACTTGTATTGTCTCTATGTAATTATGTTGGTGTTTACTTCATTTAATTAATCAAGGATTGCTCATTTGAATGATTTGTTAGGCATCTAATGAAGTTGTTCTGAGTCTTTTTCTTAAGGAGAAAAATATAAAATACTTTGAACAAATTTGTTGATATCAGTACTCTTGGTGTGGATTGGATGATGAATTCTGGTGCAGATTAGGACTCTGTATATGTTAGGCATATTTAGAGTTAATAGATCAAGAATTTGTGATTTGTGTACTAGTTTCTCTTGTCAGGTTGCAGTCTATGTAGATGACTCTATTGCCCAGATAAGGCACTGGTTTATCTGTTGGTTTTTGTTGCATTTTGTGATCCTCTTTTAAAAAGACAAAATGAACTTTCCATTTATGTTTTAGTTATACTAGTCATAAAGGAATGTTTGCAGGAATTTGCACTGGTTTTTTGCAAACCATTTACTATTTTTGTGAGAAAATAGTCTTAAAAAGGGTTTAGCTACCCAATCTTTTATAAGCTTAAAGTGTAGGAGGTTTCCTAATTCTGGAACCTCATATTGTTGTCTTTATTTCAAAATTTTCTTGTTCTCTTCCATTGCAGCACAGAGGTAGTAATTTTCACTTTTTGATGGGATGGGGTATGGGATAGACTAGCCTAATATATGCTCTTGGATCCCCTAAACTTTCCTTTCTTGACGAATCCCCTAAACTTGCCCAACCCACCCACCAATGAGTTGCAATGTTGCTCCTAAGGTCTCACCTACTCATGAGACTCAAAATCCCTTACTATGGCTAATAAGGGCTTGGCTTGTTCCACACCTTCCAAGGTCTTAGCAAGGTTAGGTCAGGTCAATTTCATGGTTTTTCCACCCATTCATGTGCCCCCAATAGGTTTCAAGATTCCAACCCCTTACTGATTTCACTATTTTGTGTTTTTGCCTTCAAATAGGGCTACAAGGATTATGACCAATTAGGCCTCCTACCCGGTCCTTTAGGGCTCCCTCTCACAAATGATGCACAAACTACCCAAACTCCCAAAATGGAATACCATTCATTTGGAAAGGGCTCAAGGATTTCTTTGGTTCTAGGCCTCCAAGTGGCCGTATAGTGCCTTGGGCGAATTTTGGGGTTTTTAGGGTCTACCTGGGTCACAGTGAATGTTTTGAGTTTTAGCCACCTTTTTTGGATTGGTGGAGGCTCCTCCTTCACACCAATGATGCTTCACTCACTCCTCTAAACCCCCTCCAAAGGGTGCACTCTCCTCTGACCAACCTTGCTCTCCAAGACCTCTGCAACTTGACCTTTCCTAGTCGGGCACTATGCAGTCTCGCCTAGGAGTGGGTCTTTATATGGCCTCCCTACATTTTCAAGGGCCCTACTTGCATTGAACTATGGTACAAGGTCTTAAATCTCATTCCCCATTGTTTCATGGTGATTCCACAATGGGGAATGGAGTTATGCATCCATTTACTCAAACCAGTCCAAAACTGGATAGTGAGAAGGCAATTTATAAACTATTTACAAAAACACACAACCTGCATATAAAAACCTAATCTAATTGCTCAAAATGAAATTATTTACACCATAGGAAACATTCCACACATTTTTACATGCAAATCAGTCCATTAACTTGCTCAGTTGTTTCATTCAAACTGATTGGTAACCAATTTTTAGTCTCAGTCAGGTCACTTTGCTTGGGCTGCACAATGTCTGACATCCAACCCATTAACTTAAGGTTTGGAAACACTCTTACTACCCTCTCCTTGGTCTTTGTGCCCATATTAGGGTTTTCCATGCCAAACTAAAGGTTTTGACCTCATGGTGGAAAAGTTGCTTGACAACTTTTAAAAGTTGTCATGCAACTTTTGAGCAACTTTCCCAATGTTGCTTTTCTTGACTCCTAGACCCACATTGGGCCAACATAAGGACACCACCATGCTATGTAGGACCCCTAAACTCCTCAAAATCACACATACCCTCTATTTCCAATAAATCCTCAATCTTGACTTAAGACCCTAAGACCTCAACTAGGACCTTAACTGTGACCAATGAGCACATGGCTCTTTATTTTATGTACAATGGCTTCAAAAGAAGCATAACAACAACAAAAAAAAGAAAGAGGAAGAGTTTGGAAGGGTGCTCCTACACCATACTCCCCCTCTTCACACAACTAAGAAATAGAAGAAGAGATGAGAGCTCGGTCTATGCCAAGTGTCTTGAACTTGCTCTCCTCCACCCAAGTTGCTTCAGATACAGGTTGGCCTGCTCATTTTACCAAGTGCTCCATGTATACCTGATGTCTAGTGGACTTCTTCACCCTAGATTCTAAGATCTCCTCTACTATAGGATTCTTCACTTATGGTAAGACATTAACATCTAGGTCCTGCAGTACCTTGGCTTGGCTCTCAGTCTGCCCTTCTATCTCACCCCTATACATGATCAGGTCAGCAACATTAAAGACTGGTGATATAGCCAAATCTGAAGGCAGGTCAACCTTGTAAGAATTCTCACCATATTTTGATAGGATTCTACAAGGTCCTACCTTCTTCATTTGTAGTTTGGTAGGCTTACCACTTTGCATCCTAGCTTTCCTCAAATGGACCATCACATAGTCACCCACCTTGAACTGAACCTCTCTCCTTTTCTCATCCATTTTTGCTTTCAATTTTTGACTGGATTCAAGGATGGCTTTCTTGACTTTCTCTTGGACTTCCTTAATGGTTTGAGTGAAGTCTTCTGCTTGCCCACTCTTCATCTCTAAAGTACCAAGGTCTCTCAACTCACATACTCCCTTTGGATGTCTGCCATACACAACCTCAAAAGGACTTCTACCAGTGGTCCTATTCACATTGTCATTATATGCATACTCTACTTGAGGAATGATTAGGTCCCATGTCTATCCATATTCCTTAGTTAAACACCTCAACAAGTTGCCTAACACCCTGTTGATAACTTTAGTTTGACCATCTGTTTGTGGATGGTAAGCTGAGCTAAATGACAAGTTAGTTCCTAGTCTCCTCCATAATGTTTGCCAAAAATGGCCCATGAACTTGTTGTCCCTGTCTGAAACAATGCTTAAAGGGATTTCATGAATCCTAACAATCTCCTTAAAGAAAAGATGTGCAACATAGCTTGCATCATGTGTAGTCCTGCATGGAATGAAATGGCTCATCTTGGAAAATCTATCTACTACCACATAGATGATGTCCATACCTGTCCTTGTCTTGGGAAGTCCTACTACAAAGTCCATTCTTATACATTCCCAAGGCCTATTTGGGACCGGCAATGGTTGATAGAGACCAGCATTGCTTGATCCTCCTTTTGCTCTTTAACACACACCACATTGCTCCACATACCTCTTCACATCTCTTGGCAACTTTCACCAATAGTAGTACCTTTGTACTAAATCCAAGGTTTTGTTGACTCCAAAGTGTCCATTCAAACTACCATTGTGTTTCTCTTGGATGAGGTTTTCCCTCATGGATCCTCTTGGTACACACAACTGATTACCCTTGAACAAGAGACCATTTTGGAGAGTGTAATCTACATACTCACCATGGAAATGGTTCTCAAACTCCTTGCAAACCTTGTAAGCTGATGAGAAGTCTTCATCTCCTTCATAGAGGTCCTTGAAACCTTCTATTCCTATGCTCTGCAACTGTAGTTCTTGAACTATCAACAAATTCCTGCTTAAGGCATCTGCCACCTTGTTAAGTTGCCCCTTCTTATGCTTGATGGTGAAGGTGAAGGATTGGAGGTATTCCATCCATTTCAAATGTCTATTGCTAAGCTTCTCTTGAGTGTTAATGTAACTCAATGCCTGGTTGTCTATGAATAGCACAAATTCCTTTGGAAGTAGGTAATGCCTCCATTTCTTTAGAGACTGCACTAATGCATACAACTCTAGGTCATAGGCTGAGTACTTCTTCTTTTCTTCATTAAGCTTCTCACTGAAAAATGCCACAGGTCTTCCCTCTTGACTCAATACTCCCCCTACTGCAATTCCACTTGCATCACACTCCAAAGTGAATAGCTTATCAAACGTAGGTAGGAGAAGGATAGGTTTTGTGGCTACTTCTTGCTTCAATAATTGAAATGCTTTGTCAGCCTACTCAGTCCATTTAAACTTAGTTTTAAGGCCTCCTTTTATGGCATCAAGGACTGGTGCACATATGCCACTGAAGTTCCTCACAAACTTCCTATAGAATTGGGCTAAACCATGGAAACTTCTAACTTCAGTCCCTATTCTAGGTGCAAGCCAATTCAAGATTGCCTCCACTTTGCTTGGATCCATTTTCAAGGTTCCCTTAGACACCACAAATCCTAAGTAGACCAGCTCTTGCTTCAAGAAGTCACACTTCTCTAGGTTGATGGATAACTTCTCCTCATGCAACCTCTCTAAGACTAACCTCATGCTCAAGGTGCTCCTCTTTAGTTCTACTATAGATGAAAATGTCATCTAAGTACACAACCACAAATCTGCCTGTGAAATCCTTTAACACCTCATTCATCAACCTCATGAAGGTGTTTGGGGCATTGGTGAGTCCAAATGGCATCACAAGTCATTCATACAATCCCTCTGTGGTCTTGAAAGCAGTCTTCCACTCATCACCCTCCTTGAATCTAATCTAGTGATAACCACTTTTAAGGTCCAACTTGGTAAAATACATAGCACCTCCTAAACAGTCCATTAAATCCTCTATTCTAGGAATAGGAAACCTATACTTTATGGTGATCCTATTTATTGCCCTTGAGTTAGTGCAAAGTCTCCACTTGCCTCCCTTCTTTGATGCTAGCACTACCGGGACTGCACATGGGCTGATGCTCTTCTTAATCAGTCCTTGTTCCAATAACTCTTGCACTTGCCTTGCTACTTCCTTATTCTGATCAGGTGTGAGCTTATATGTTGCCTTGTTAGGTAGGGATGCTCCGGGAACAAAGTCTATTTGATGACTTATAGACCTTCTTGGTGGGAGTGTTGCAGGTGTTCCATCACTCACTATATCCTTATACTCTTGCAACATTTGCTTCACCTCCTTGGGTACGTTTGCCTACAACTTGTCTTCTTCCTCCTTTGGTTTCACAAAGATGGCACACTTCACTATCTCCTCCTCATGTAGCAAGTTTAATAATTCCTTACCAGTAGCCAATAAGACACTAGGTTCTCTTGAAGTTCCCTCTTCATTCTCTATCAAAGACTGAATCTTAAAGGTCTTGTTGTCCTTCTTGAATGAAATGGAGTCATCCTCTCCATCATAGATCACCTTCCTATCAAATTGCCAGGGTCTACCTAGTAATAGGTGATAGGCATCCATAGGTAACACATCACAAAGGATCTTATCCTTGTATCCTCCAATAGAAAACTCTACCCAAGTCTATTCATTGACCAGCACACTCGGCTCATGGTTCAACCATGTCACCTTGTATGGGTTAGTGTGGGGTATCCTTGTAAGTTTCAACTTCCTAACTGCCTCTTCTGATTTTATGTTATCAGTTGAGCCTGAATCGACTATCACCTTGCACACTTTACCAAGGATCTTGCATCTCACCCTAAACAATGCTCTCCTATGCTTAGGTTCATTCTTGATTGGCTATCTTATCAAGACCCTATTGAACATCAGATTTTCTCCAGTCTCTGATTCAATATGGTCCACTTCAGATGTCTTGCTACTTGAAGAGTCTTCATGTGCATAAGAAACCCTCTTTCCACGGTTAGATGATGTAGGCTTGTCAGGCCATCTATATGTCGGGTGTCCCAATTGACCACAATTCTAACACTTCATAGTTGCAAAGTAGGAGTTACCTCTGCCGGTACCTCTACCCCTACTTGGACCACCTTGTGCACCTCTTCCTCTAGAATGCCCCTCTCTAAGATTGGTTTCACTACCATGTTCAGTCAACTTGGCTTCTCCTTGGTTCCTCTACTCATTTGCCTTACTTTGGTAACCACCTCGGTGATTCACTTGTTCTCTACCTCTGTCCCTACCCCTGTTATAGGTGTCTCCTTTCCTTTTGTTCCTCTCTTCCACCTTGACAACAAGCTGATGACATTTTTGAACAATAGTAGGAGTCCATAGGCTTATCTCCTCTTGAATGTTCCACTTTAGGCTGCTTAGATACCTAGCCACCTTAATAGATTCATCTTCTTGGACTTTGGATCTAAGACAAAGTTTTGAAATTCTTCGGTGTAGGAGGTCACATCAAGGTCTTTTTGCTTCAAACCATGTCTCTTCTTATGAAGTTGAACTTCATAATCCTCTGGTAAGTAGTTCTCTTTGATCTTACTCACCATGGCCTTCCAATTGGCAATAGGTAGCTTCCCCATGCTAACTCTTTCTTCTTGTAGGTACTTCCACCATGTCAAAGCTGCTCCCCTTAATCTTGATTTGGCAATCTTAACCTTTTGAGCCTCTGTCACTCCTTCACACTCAAAGTGGTTTTCCATGCCCTTAATCCATTCCATAACAGTGTCAATGTCCATCCTCCCACTAAAATGTGGTAATCCTTCAAAAGCTTTGGTTTTCAAAGCCTTAATCGCCTTCACAAAAGGTTCTTCATTAATCAAGGGATCTAGTTCAGGTATAATGTCATCTATGTCAATGGTTTTCTTGCCTTTGTCTTTGGTGTCTTCACCCCAAGGTCCTTGTATCCTCTGATCCACCACTTCCTGTAGTTTATCCCTTATCTCACTCATAGATTCCTCAAGGAGTCTATTCTTCTCCTTATGCTCTTCTACCTCCCTAGCCAGCTCTGCATTAGTGACCATCCTGCTCTCCCCTACTGATTCACCAGTATATAGAGACATACGCAGTCTAACAAATCTTTAACTATGCTCTGATACTAATCTGATGGGATGGGGTATGGGATAGACTAGCCTAGTCTATGCTCTTGGATCCTTCCCTTGGATCACCTGGTGTTCACTTCACACCCTAGGGTCTCTAGGACTTCCCTTGCTTGAGGAATCCCCTGAACTTGCCCAATCCACCCACCAATGAGTTGCAATGTTGCTCCTAAGGTCTCACCTACTCATGAGACTCAAAATCCCTTACTATGGCTAATAAGGGCTTGGCTTGTTCCACACCTTCCAAGGTCTTAGAAAAGTTAGGTCAGGTCAATTTCATGGTTTTCCCACCCATTCATGTGCCCCCAAGAGGTTTCAAGATTCCAACCCCTTGCCGATTTCACTATTTTGTGTTTTTGCCTTCAAATAGGGCCTCCTACCTGGTCCTTTAGGTCTCCCTCTCACAAATGATGCACAAACTACCCAAACTCCCAAAATGGTCATATAGTGCATTGGGCGAATTTTGGGGTTTTTAAGGGTTTTGTGAGGGTTTTTAGGGTCTGCCTGGGTCACTGTGAACGTTTTGAGTTTTAGCCACCTTGTCTAGATTGGTGGAGGATCCTCCTTCACACCAATTATTCTTAACTCACTCCTCTACACCCCCTTCAAAGGGTGCACTCTCATCTGGCCAACCTTTCTCTCCAAGACCTCTGCAACTTGACCTTTCCTAGCCGGGCACTGTTCAGTCTTGCCTAGGAGTGGATCTTTATATGGCCTCCCTACATTTTCAAGGGCCCTGCTTGCATTGAACTATGGTACAAGGTATGCACTCTCATTCCCCATGGTTTCATGGTGATTCCATAATGGGGAATGGAGTTATGCATCCATTTACTCAAACTAGTCCAAAACTAGACAGTGAGAAGGCAATTTACAAACTATTTACAAACACACACAACCTGCAAATAAAAACCTAATCTAATTGCTCACAATGAAATTATTTACACCATAGGAAACATTCCACATAGTTTTACATGCAAATCAATCCATTAACTTGCTCGATTGTTTCATTCAAACTGACTGGTAACCAATTTTCAGTCTCAGTCAAGTCACTTTGCTTCGGCCACACAATGTCTGACATCCAACCCATTAACTTAGGGTTTGGAAACACTTATACTACCCTCTCCTCAGTCTGTGTGCCCATATTAGGGTTTTCCACACCAAACTAAAGGTTTTGACCTCATGGTGGAAAAGTTGCTTGACAACTTTTAAAAGTTGTCATGCAACTTCTGCAACTTTTGAGCAACTTTCCCAATGTTGCTTTTCTTGACTCCTAGACCCACATTGGGCCAACCTAAGGACACCACCATGCTATGAAGGACTCCTAAACTCCTCAAAATCACACATACCCTCTATTTCCAAGAAATCCTCAATCTTGACTTAAGACCCTAAGAACTCAGAACTCAACTAGGACCTTAACTATGACCAATGAGCACATGGCTCTTTATTTTATGTACAATGGCTTCAAAAGAAGAATAACAACAACAAAACAAAGAAAGAGGAAGAGTTTGGAAGGGTGCTCTTGCACCACTTTTAAAGAGAAGAAACAGAAGGTGTCAAAATGGAGAACAACACATTGTGTCTAACAATTGGTATCAGAGCCCTAGGTTCGCGGTTGATAAGCTTTCTCTAGATTGGGTAGATTCTGACTTTAGGACACAATGGTTTGTTTAGTGTCAATCCTTGCTCTTCTTTTTTATGGTTCAAACTATTCTATTTGGATTTTTAGAATGGAAGTCTACCTATCATCCCTAGGGTTTGATGTGTGGATGTTTTCCCTAGTAAAGTCAGTTGTCTCACCGATTCTGATGTAGAAAGAAGGAACCAGTGCAATGAAGCAGGAATGAAGGCTATACTCTATGGGTTAACAGATGATGTCTCCTCATAGGTGGGTAGATGTAGATCAACAAAAATATTATGGGATGGATTGAGTAAGCTCTATGGAAATGAGCCTACTACTGCAAAACCGGCTTGTGAAGATAGGATGAGAAATGCATCTCATGTATCTGTAGATGATGAAGGCAGATCTGCTAGCAGCCACAACAATGATGCAAAAGAAACTCACCTCTTCATCGCTCAAGATTTAGAAAATGAGAGACATGCATCTGAGAATGATCATGCAGATCACTCCTACCGGCGAGATGTGGTTGGCAGTGATAGTGATGGTGAAGAAGAAGAGGAAGCAAAAGTTGATCTTGAAGAAGAACTTGTAAATGCACTTGAAGAACTCAGTAGAGTGAGGAATGAGTACAAGCTATTCAAGAATGATGTTATTGTGGAGAAGAACTGGTTGATCAGATGCCTTGAAGAATCTGATAAATGTATCTCATAGTTGAAGACTCAAGAAGAAGACACCAAGGAATGTTGGTGCAGTGATCTAGCATATGAGCTAGAAATAAAAGATAAAGAATATCAGAAGCTGCTTGGAGAAATGGAGGTTCTCCAAAATGACCTTGAGAAATGTCAAGATGATCTCAAGGTAAGAATCCAGTTTGATGGTAGCGGTGATACCTTGGGCAAAATGTTGAAAAAGAAAAAGCATACCCAGGACATTGAAGCATTAGGTAGTGGTGTTGGTGAATGCTCCACTAGCAAGAATGTCCCCCACAATGACATTTTGTTTGTCTCCTCAAATGGAGAAAACAAGGGACAAACCTTCACAGTTAGAATTGCTCCAAGGAAGAAGATTGATTTGAATACAACTGGTGAAGACTTGAAGAAGAAGATTGGTACTACAAGGAGGAACACTACAAATCCCAAATAAAAAGGGAAAATGGGAGAAGAAAGCTTCACCAGAAGCAAGATCATGAGAAGACAACAAAGAAGACATCCTACTGGTAGAAGACAAGAAAGTGCTACCACCCACAAGACAAAGAAAGTGTGGGAGAAGAAGAGATCAGATGGAAGAAATGCAAAGAATTGACAACCCATGATCCATCCTTAGAGAAGGAGAAATGGAGATGCTAGACCAGTAAGATCTCCCCATGCATGGCAGAATAAGTTTGTAAGTTATAAACCTTCCTTCTCTAGTTATTGCTTGGCATGTAATGGTCATGGCCAAAGGGCAGAAGAATGTAGAAAGGGATCTAGAAGGAATAATCTAGGATCTCATAGAAATCATGCATATGAGTAAAATGTATCAAGGAGTAGAAACATGCATAATTCCTCTCCCACTTATGCAAAGAGTGTTTGTTATAACTGCAGTAGAATTGGCCATAGAAGTTATGAATGCAAGAAGAAGGACTTGCAGTCATATGCAAGTGGATATATAAGCTATGATCAACTTATAAATGGATATAGAGTACATGGAAGTCACCAACTTGCATGGAGTCAAAGGAGAAATGTCCCAATAGGATCAAGAGGTTCACTGGTTTCAGTTGCTAGTCACAACAACATGACCAAAAGAAAATGGTCAAACCGACATGTTAAGAGATTCCCCAATCATGAAGTTGGGATGGATGTTGTGTACTACTATAGCACTACTTTTGGTCATGATGCAAAGTCTAGAAATGAAAGGACCCACCAGCAGAAGAAGGTAAGACATGCTCTCAATACTGAAAATGGGAAGAAGGATGTGACCAAGCAAGTATGGATGAAGAAGCATGAAGATGCTACCATGGACCGACATTGTGCATTCAATGCATAGGTGATATCTCCTAAGGCTTAAAGGAGATGAAGGACCTTAGGGGGAGTAGTATACTGAACTTATCATTCACCCCCTCAGTAAAGAAGGACACATGGAAGAACAATGTGCTACCAATATGAAGGATGGAAATGAGAAGATAAGTGTGTGTAGTGGCGGCCTTGGATAGACACCTACAGATCAGAGTTAGATCACTACTACATTTGTCTACAGATGGAGATTAACAATTGGACTTAGATGAAAAGTGACACAAAATGACAAGAGCTACAAGAAGGTGCTCCAGTAGTGATGATGGACCGGTACAGGAAATCGGTATGTGCAGGATGTTACTAGTATGATGCTAACAGGTACTTGCAGGTTATGTAAGACAATGAAGTTGGAGATCATTGCATTAGCCCCAATAACATGGAATGGGGAAGTTATGTCTCAGGTAGTGTTGATGAAGACCTAAATGACATATGTTGGCCAAGTTGTTGATCATGCAAGCATACATGTTTTTGGGCTAACCGATTTGATTCATGGCATGATGATGGCATTGTGAAGATCCAAGATCATGTCATAGGCTGTGGTGGATATATTGGAGCTAAAAGATCATTAGATGATCACATATGCACAGCTCAACCGGTATATGGAGTTTATTAGAGCCCTAGTATTGGAGCTGACTGACAATGTGGACTTGAGATGCATGACTTAGGGGGAGTTTATAGCCATGTTTTCTGACTAGTATCAGACTTGCTGGACACAAAGGGTGTCCAAGTGTCTATGGTTGTACCGATAGGTTTGTGTTTTTGGAGGGAGCTAGTTTTGTGAGATATTTCAATGCCTATTCAATTGAAATCAATTGGATCACCGAGAGTGTTTCTTGCTAAGAGGGAAAGTTACTTGCACAAGAGAACATGCATTTGGTATCGAAAGAGATACAAGTGGTATCAGTGTTAGCCTCAACACTTGATATCAGAAATTTGAGGTCAGAAAGGCTTCTACATATAAAGGGGAGATGATGCAACTTGACCGATAGGTATGTTGTTTTCACTGACACATGGGTCTTCAATTGGTTTCACACTTGTATATGCATGTGTTTCTGGTTTGCATAGACACTTGGTTCTAAGCAATTGGTGTCAGTTGGTGGTTATGCCCTTTATCTCAAGTGTTGTGACTTGAGAAGATGTAACAAAAGTTGATTAAAGAAGAAGATGCATCCGATAGAGAAAACTCTGTCAGTACCCGGGAGACACGAGGAGAGAAACCCTGACAAACCCTTTGCCATTGTTGTCAAAGGGGTAGAAAGAATCTGTTGTATGTTGAATACTAGTGTAGACGTCTAAAATTGGTCAACGCCTGCGGAGTCGTATTTTAGCATTGGCGCATTGCCTTATTTTAGGTTTTTGCGTCGCATTAACATTTCTCCTATGTTACGCACTTGGTCTTTATCATTTAGGAGAATCGAGTCCTTCTTCCACATTCTTCATTTGTCTCGCTTTCAAACTTGGTCTTGTCGATAACAATCTTCAGTCATGATTTTGGTTGATCTTATCCTATCGCATCAATGTGCGTGCTCATTTTGGCAAATTTTGACATCATCAATTCGATTTCATTTTGGACATCGTCAATCCTAATTAGGCTTTTGTCCTCTTATCAATCTTATCATTTTGCGATCGATTTGTCATCGATCGTTGTCCTCTTATCAATCTTTTCGTTTTGCGATCGATTTGTCATTGATCGTTGTCATTTTCAATCTTGTCAACTTGCGATCAATTTGTCATCGATCATTGTTATTTTAAATCTTGTCGACTTGCGATTGATTTGTCATCGATCATTGTTATTTTCAATCTTGTCACCTTGCGATCAATTTGTCATCGATCGTCGTCTTTCTCAATCATGTCAATTTGGATCACGTAGTCATTGTTCCTCGTCAATTAGCGCATTTATCAATCAAATCACTTATCAGTATGAATCATTTATCAATTCAAAATCATGATCGAATCAACATCAAATCAATCTTACATCAAGACCTAATTGTCATCCTTGCATTTCTAATTTATCTTCTAGGGTTTCATGATTTATTCATTTAACCTTGTTTGTCATTTTCTCTCCATTTTCTCTTGAGGATAAATGATTTTTTTAGTTATCCTAAGTCTTCTTGTCACAATTAAATGTTTATTTAATTGGCTAATTAATTCCTCCTCTTTTTGTAAATTAATTAATGAATGAAAAATTATTAATTAGTTTACCTAATTTGTATCAATTTCCTAATTTCCAAGTCATTATTTCTAACTTAATTTTCTAATTTTTTCCTAAATTCCTAAATGTCTATTTCTATTTCAAAAACTTGTCATAAATTGTCATAAATTGTCATAAATCCTTGCATAGAAATTTGTCATACAATTGTCATAATTTTGCTATTCCTGATTTGAATTTCCATTCGAATCACTTTCATGCTAATCTGATCTTTTCTCCAATTTGTCTATAAATTGGATGAATTTCTTCAATCAAAGTCCCTGGTCGAATCAATCACGCTTCTAGTACCCTTATGCTGTCGTCTTGTCTTGTCAATTTTGCTTTCATATTATACCTATGCACTTGAAGGTGAGATCCACAAAACAAAGCAATTTGAAGGAGAAAGAAGGACAATAGAGCCACATGAAGGAGATATCTGCATTTGGTTTGCTTAGATTTCATTTTGAATGTCTTGTTTTCATGTTTTCATTGAATGTAATTAGGATTTATCATTGCAATTTAATTTTCGTGATTGAACTAGTCCAATTTGTTATTTTCTTTGATGATTTCCAGATTCCTATCTACATTAATTGGTGAACCCGACGTGAAAATGCTTGGATCTAATATTTTTTTGAATGTTTTGTGAAGTTGGAGATTTTTTTGTGGAGAAATTGCAGATTTTTCTTCTAAAAAAAATAGTCATAATCAATTGATCACGTAAACAATTTCGTGAAGAATTAAAATAAACAATTTCTGGGTATATTAGATCACGTTTTTACCTTTCTAGATCATCTTACGGTTTCTAATTTGAATAAATATTGAGGAAGTTATGACATTTTTAATTATTCTTCTGTAAATGGTCAAAATTTTCAAAAACAAAATCATGCAACCTTCATCTAGATTAATTTAGCTTGGCAAATTAATCATGCATTCATGCAAATTTTATCTAGATTAATCTAGGGTGGTAAATTTGGTAAATTTCACATAGATTAATCTAAGAGGACAAAGAATCACAACTTTTATGGATTAATTTTGATGGTGATTCATTTCTCTTGATTCTCTAACATTGTTGGTAGCTTTGTGGCGAAACGCTTGACAAAGAATTATTTCACAAACTACTAATGAATTGTTTGTAGGTTCGCTAGTCAAAGACCAAACAAATCAAACTCCTAACTTAGTGATTTTGCAGGTTGCCTTATATTCCAACCAAACTTTGTGTTTGTGATTTTTAATTAGGCACCTAGTATGTTTGCTAAGTAGGATGGAATGAACATGTGTTCACTTTGCTTTTCGAGTTTGACATTGGAGTAGGAGAGTATGCTCTCATCCTTCTTAGGGTGATCAGAAATCCAGATCTTCGATACCATTCTCATGTTTTTGATTGTGTTACCTTTAGAGGGCCTGCCTTCCCGACCATTTGCTTTCTTTTGCAATCAAGTGACAATCGTGAGAAGGGAACGACCCAAAGTGAGCACAGCCAGAGTACCTTGGCATTCCAACTCACTATAAATAAATACTTGATGGGCAAAAGCTTTGAAGGAAGGGTTACGTGGGAATTGTAGTTACTTGGGAAGTGATGACCCTTGGACTCTTTCTCATATCAACATCTAAGTAGGGCCTCACGATCTAAATTGTGCTTGCGCGACTACATTTGTTTGGTATCTTGGTGGGCCTATGTCTCAATCATGCTTGCGTGACACCAAGGAGTAGCACTTAATAGAAATCCTTATTAAACACCTTGTATTTAGAGGCCAAAATCCTTCTAGTTGCTTGAGAAGGAGGAGTTCAGATACTTGGAAGAGATGCTAAGTTCGCCATGCAGAGATTTCCATGGGGACTGATGCTTAGCTGCCCTGAGAAGTGAGTGTCGTGGAGGGGAGCCCGTGGGGTCAAACATCTATGTATTCTCCTTGAATCTCATAATGAGTCTACCTCTCAAGTACCTACTATCCTTACCTACCATAAGAAATGTGTGAATGAGCATGATTTTTTTGAGTCTAAGTTAAAATATCTTGTCTTCTTTGCTTGTCAAAAGTTGAGTTGTGTCTCATTTCAAAAAACAAGACAAATTGATTCAAAACAAGGTTAAACACAAGAGTATTTCATTCAACAAAGTTCAAAACATCTTCAAATATGGTTGTCAAACATTTTTCAAAATCTTGTCTCAACATTCATGTCACTTAGATTTACGTTCATCCTAGGTTTGCATTTTGCAAATTTATTGTCAATTACCAAAGTTAGGTTTCACCTAGGTCATACTCCTTTTCATATCAATAAGGGTCATCCATTTCCATCTGTCCTCTTGCATTAGAGTAATACCATTTCATAATTCAACCTTAGGTTTTGTCTTAGGTTGACATTGTCATACATTGGCATTTGCATCTTTGTCCTCATAACATTAGGTCACATTTGCATATCCTAGGTTTCTTCTTTAAGCTTAGGTCATTATCATATCATATTAGGGTCACTTGCATAGTAATTGTCCCTTAGCATATAGTGTCAAAACTAGGTTTTGTCATACTTGAGTAATCCAAATCTTTGATAAACCCTAAGTCATTGTTAGGAGGTCTAGACCTTATCAAACCTTTTCTCTTTTTGTCATCAATGTCATTTGGTCAAACCTAGCTTAGTATCCAAGCATATAGGGGAGACATTGTCATTTTGTCCTTTTGTCACTTGGTCCTTTTGTCCTTTGAGGTCTAGACATCATTTCAATTTCCTAAGGGTCTCATTTTTAGAATTGCATTCATAAGTTTGTCAAAATCTTGAAAAAAGAACAAAAACATAGGTTGCATTCTTGCCATAGATTGCATTTCCGTCTGTTTAGTTTTCATTTAGTTGCATATCATACATCATCCTTGAAAAAAAAAAATCCAAAAATATTGCATTTGCATAGTGACATGTTTGTTGAAATGAGGTCTCAACCTTCTTACGAAGCCATGTCATCACAATTGAGCAATCAATCATGTCAATCCAATCTCTACATGTCTCAGAACTTGGATCAAACTTATCATGATGATGTAAATGTCCAAATACAAAAACTAGAGGAGAAACTAGCTCAAGAAGAGGAGCTATTGGAACAAAGAGTGAAAAACATTCAGAAGAATAGATCACAAATGTCCAAAATGTTTTGAAAATTTCTAGGTCGAAATCCAAAGATTGAGCCAATTGATGTAAGATCTCTTCTTGAACAATCAGACATACCAGCTCTCCTCTCCCAAATAGAGATGATGAAACAATTTCAAGAAAGGAGACAACATCAATTTCAACATTATGTGCCTCCACAACAAGAACAAGAAGGTGTTTACTATCAATCAGATTTTCAACCAATACAACCAATGGTTCAACCAATTGTTCAACATATACAACCAATAGAACCAATGGTCCAATTTCAACAATATGTCCAACCAACTATACAATGTCCACAAATGGTTCAACCAATGGTGGAATATCAATGTCAACAACCACAACCAAACATTCAAAAACAAAGGTTGTAGCACACACCAACCCAAGTTTCAAACATGTTAGAACAATTGAACCAAGTCCAATATCAAAACATGACATTAGATCAGAACCAACTCCTTGCCAAACAAGTTCAAATTCTAGATACAACTATGTCAAAACCTTGAAAGAAAGGTGGCTTTATTGCAATGATCTTAAGGAAATTACCAAGTGAGTTCTTTGAGGAAGATCAAAATAATACACTTATGTCTAGCAATGCCTCATCCCCTCGCAAGAAAATGGACTCTCCAGTGGCATCTATCCTTACACCTTTAGAAGTTTCACAAGAACCTTCCATATTATCCTCATCAAACAATACACCCAAGGAATTATCCAAGGGCTATCCATAATTGATTGCCAAAATAATCTAATTCATGATGCACATCCTTGTCATGTTTTAGAAATACAAGACCCAATGCCACCATGCACTTTATTGCCATGACCTTTTTTAGAGGACCCCATTCGAAGTCCCTCTTCCTCATGTTCAAGCATTGATTCCTTGCCAGAATCCATCACAAATGTTCAAAATGCATTTCCTTCATGCCAAAACATTGATTCCTTGTCCGAATCCCCCATACATATCCAAAGTCCAACCTCATGTCAAGAGGATAATTTAGAGCATGAAGAAATGTGTCTTAAAACAGATCAAGATCAAGATCCCAAAACCTTATCATCCCATCCAATTGTTGACCAGGATCTCATCTTCCTAGAAACTCATGATGATTCCCCTATTCTTGTCCATCCTATCCAAAGTCCTATTGACACTCCATTCCCCGGGCAAGATCAAGATATCCCAATTCATCCAATCCCAAATGATCCCCTTCCATTTCATGAACACAATGTCCTTTCAAATCCCATTGACATTTCACTTCCTGAGAAAGATTAAGATATCCTTTCCATCCTTTATGATGATCCCATTGAAAGTCAAGAGAAAAGCACCTTTAAAGAGGATTCCAATGATCTTCCTCCTTGTCAAGATCAAATTATTCCTTTAAATCCTCCACAAGATCCTTTTATTCCTCCATCTCCTTGTCTTAATGCTCCATATACACTCCAAGATCGCATTTCTTTTGATGATCCCATTATTTCTCCCATTCCATCTCTTGAAGGGCCTATCATTGAACCATGTCCACTACACAATCCTAGTCCCCCTCATGATCCTAATCCCCCTCATGATTCTAACATGTCAGTGCAAGATGTTCATGAACCCTCGACATGCACAATGGGTTCTTCCACTTTGGTGAAATCCAATCCACTTCAAGATCTCATTATTTCTCTCATATCATATCCACCTCATAATGGACTCGTGTCTTCTTCCCAAAGAAAAGAGTATCCTACAAGTCAAGATATTCATAAAGGCAAAGGAGTAGATCTTCATAAGAAAGAATCCCTTCATGTTAAAGAAAATATTAAGGGTCATGGCCTCAGTGAAATTCCTCAAGACATGGGTACCCCTGCTAAATCCAACATCCCTTCAAAATCCAAGCATACACCTTCCCCATCATACTTTCCATCCATCTTAGGTCCTTATATTCCTTCATTCTCTATGCAAGGTCAGCAAAGGCATACATCCTTGAGTAAATTTCATCCATCCAAAAGAAGTCCATTTCATTCATATCCATCCATGCATTCCTTTCCCCCTCCAAGCAATTTGGATGCCAAGTATAAAAGTCATAAGTCTAGAAATCCACATGTATTCAAGGATCAACATGTCCAATATAATCAACATGTCAAAGAAAAGAAAAATATGATCTATAAAGAAAAGGAAAAATCCAAAAGGTCAAAAAGGCCCATTGCTCAAAAACAAAAGTTAAAATCTATATGGGTTCCTAAATCCCTTGTGTTAGCAATGCACTCCAAGGAACCACAAAAGCATGAAAAATCAAAAACCATGTGGATCCCTAAGCGGCTCCTTGAAGCACAAAAGCCTAAAGAAACATCAAAATTGGC
Organism: Cryptomeria japonica; assembly: GCF_030272615.1. Classification (NCBI taxonomy): domain Eukaryota; kingdom Viridiplantae; phylum Streptophyta; class Pinopsida; order Cupressales; family Cupressaceae; genus Cryptomeria; species Cryptomeria japonica. The sequence goes on from NC_081414.1 coordinate 474,155,866, forward strand.
ATCTACAATTGCTATTCCTCCATCCAAACATTCCAAGTCTATTCCTCCATCACCTTCTTTATCCATTTTGGGCCCTTATGTCCCAAAATCCATAGCCTTTCCTTCGTCCAAATCTCAATATCCAAAATACGTCTTTCCTCCATCAGTCCATCACCCCTCAAGGTGTGTGCCAATGTCGATCTTGCCTTCATTTCCATCCACTGAAGCCCAATTCTTCCAATACCCTACCTATTATCCAATGCATATTTTCCATCCTTCCATCCCTTTGATCCAATCCTTTGCATAAATCCTCGCCTTAGTTTCATCTTATTTTCCATGTCCTTATCCTACCAACGTCTTTGAGCATGCTTTTAAAGGTCATGGTCCATTTTTTTCAAGGCTACTATCCAAACAAAAAGATGTTTGAGTCCTTCCTTCATCCCCTATCATGTGTCCATTTTTGACTAAAATGTCAAAATACAAAAAAAAATTGAAAAAAAAGAAAAAAAAAAGACAAAAGAAAAAAGTAAAGCAAAATAATTCGTCCACTGGTGAAAACCTGGCAAACAGGCACCTTGGGCAAGTACCATGATGAAAACCTGGCAAACAGGCGTCATGCGTAATCTATGAACTTCTTGCATACCACACTTGGGGGTAGGTTTCCTCCTTCATATCCTATTGCCCTTCATTATCCTATCATACCATGTCATACTCCTCCATTATCCTATTGTCCCTCATGTCCAGTTTCCCTTTCCACCTTTGATCTTGACAAGGCTGAGGTTCTTCATGAGCATCACACATCTTGTTTGCATCTTTTAGTCCATCATAGCTTTTGGTCATTTATCCATTTGCTTATTATAACTTTTCATCCATATTCCCTGTCTTATTGCAACTTTCTGCCACTATCCCGTATCCTATCCCGACCTTCAGTCCATGTCCCTTATCCATTCTTGGTCTTGCTTATCCTATCCATATCTTATCACTATCCATACACTCTTTTTCATTCCTTGATCTTGATCTGACATAAGGACGCAAAATTTAAACATGGTTTTAAAAACCTCTTGACATGTCCCTCATGCCATGTCACTGCTTTACATTGTCATATCCAGTCTCTTGTCCCATCACGCCATAGCCCTTGAAAATTGCATCCGCATTGTCTCCATGATAAAAGGCCTTTGTCTTCCCTCTATCCACCATCATTTCAGAAAGCCTATTTATTCACCTATCATATTCCTTGCCTTACTAGACACTAGAGGCAAAATCCCTAAAAATCAAAAAACGTCCTGAAATAATCAAAAATCAAATCAAATCAAATAATGTCTTGAAAAAATCCAAAAAAATCAAATAATGTTTTGAAAAAAAACCAAAAAAATCAAATAATGTCTTGAAAAAACGAACAAAAAAAATTTCAAAACATTCAAATTCCAAAAACAATTCCTTTGGCATTTTGCATTTTGTCAATAAATATCCCCTTTGTGCATAGACAGATCGCTGAGCATACATCCAACGACAATCAATCAAACATTGTGCTTTAATGAAATCATGCATTAATAGATGAACTTTTCAATCAAACCAGGCATTCAAACTGATCAAAATTGTCATGTCAATCACTCAACATCAATATCATTTGTCCTTGTCACTATTATAATGGGTCTTATACAGGGTGTGGTATGCTCGAAACCAAACTGTGTCCTGTCTTAGATGGGGTACCACATGTCCTGAAACCAGACAGCATGATTGTCCTATCAACACTTTCAACTTTTGACAATGAAGATCAATATGTTTGTTTGACTTGTTGGAATTAGCGAGTCTTATCATTTAGTGATTTATTTTCGATCATGTTCCTATGTTGCTCGATGATGTCACTGAGTGATTTAGAGTGACCGGGATGGTTCATGGTCCCCTTTCTTTTTTTGTTGTGATTGCTATTTGTGGAATGTTTGTTACAACCTGGGGCAACTATATCATTGGGTGTCTGTGATAAGTATGTTCGCTTTGTGAACCCCACACATACCTCGACCCTTGATGTATGCACCCTAGGATGCTTCACTCATTCCTTGTGTGCGATGTGTCTATCTTTTGCAAAAAGGGTTGCATTCCAACTCTAGCCTTCAATGCCATGATGCTCTGCATCCACTTTGCTACATTAAATAAAGGTTCTCACCTACTTATGTGCATTTGTGAAAGCAAGTTTTCCTTCATCTCTAACTGTCCTCTATCTAATTTCTTCTTACTAACATTTCTTCCATCAGTCTTGTCAGTCTGTTTGCTCCTATCATTTTCTATCATTCTTATCGATCAATTGGCCTCTTTTCTAGATGTTTCCGGCCAATTCCTCGAGGGGGCATGCATATGTCATTGTTATTGTCTGGGGTATTTTCATTTACTATTCTTTGAAACAACGCTTAGAATCACATTATCTCAAAGAGGGGCAAAATGTAGACGTCTAAAATTGGTCAATGCCTGCGGAGTCGTATTTTAGCATTGGCGCATTGCCTTATTTTAGGTTTTTGCATCGCATTAACATTTCTCCTATGTTACGCACTTGGTCTTTATCATCTGCGAGCATCGAGTCCTTCCGCATTCTTCATTTATCTCGCTTTTGAATTTGGTCTTGTCGATAACAATCTTCAGTCATGATTTTGGTCAATCTTATCTTGTCGCATCAATGTGCGTGCTCATTTTGGCATATTTTGACATCATCAATTTGATTTCATTTTGGACATCGTCAATCCTAATTAGGGTTTTGTCCTCTTATCAATCTTGTCATTTTGCGATCGATTTGTCATCGATCGTTGTCCTCTTATCAATCTTGTCATTTTGTGATCGATTTGTCATTGATCGTTGTCATTTTCAATCTTGTCAACTTGCGATCGATTTGTCATCGATCATTGTTATTTTAAATCTTGTCGACTTGCGATTGATTTGTCATCAATCATTGTTATTTTCAATCTTGTCACCTTGCGATCAATTTGTCATCGATCATCGTCTTTCTCAATCATGTCAATTTGGATCAATTAGTCATTGTTCCTCATCAATTGGCGCATTTATCAATCAAATCACTTATCAGTATGAATCATTTATCAATTCAAAATCATGATCGAATCAACATCAAATCAATCTTACATCAAGACCTAATTGTCATCCTTGCATTTCTAATTTATCTTCTAGGGTTTCATGATTTATTCATTTAACCTTGTTTGTCATTTTCTCTCCATTTTCTCTTTAGGATAAATGATTTTTTTAGTTATCCTAAGTCTTCTTGTCACAATTAAATGTTTATTTAATTGGCTAATTAATTCCTCCTCTTTTTGTAAATTAATTAATGAATGAAAAATTATTAATTAGTTTACCTAATTTGTATCAATTTCCTAATTTCCAAGTCATTATTTCTAACTTAATTTTCTAATTTTTTCCTAAATTCCTAAATGTGTATTTCTATTTCAAAAACTTGTCATAAATTGTCATAAATTGTCATAAATCCTTGCATAGAAATTTGTCATACACTTGTCATAATTTTGCTATTCTTGATTTGAATTTCCATTCAAATCACTTTCATGCTAATCTGATCTTTTCTCCAATTTGTCTATAAATTGGATGAATTTCTTCAATCAAAGTCCCTAGTCGAATCAATCACGCTTCTAGTACCCTTATGCTGTCGTCTTGTCTTGTCAATTTTGCTTTCATATTATACTTATGCACTTGAAGGTGAGATCCACAAAACAAAGCAATTTGAAGGAGAAAGAAGGACAATGGAGCCACATGAAGGAGACATCTGCATTTGGTTTGCTTAGATTTCATTTTGAATGTCTTGTTTTCATGTTTTCATTGAATGTAATTAGGATTTATCATTGCAATTTAGTTTTCGTGATTGAACTAGTCCAATTTGTTATTTGCTTTGATGATTTCCAGATTCCTATCTACAACTACGTGTTGACATCAATGCCAAAGGGGGAGATTGTTGGCATTGTGTTGTCATTTATGTCAACTAGTATAGAAGGATATAACCAATATGGGAGAGTGTTCACATTACTGTCATTGATGTCAACCAGCATTGTGATGTCATTGGATTCATCGATAAACAAGTGAGTGTTTGACTTGTGTAGAAGATATGGATAAGAGACCGGTATGATATAACAATTAGTAAATGATGACATCTGTGAGTGGGCAAGATGTTGAGTTGTTGATTGTGATGAAGAGGCACAGTGTTATCTAAATCACATCAACATAGGAGCAGAAGGATGTACAGGTCACTGTTACACTGTGTGGATGTAGAACAATAGGACTCCCACCAGATAGAGATGCAGTCACCATATGAAGAGAAGACTAACAGTGGATATTCCCCAACTGGATCACATGTGCCTATTTGAAGATATGGTGCACAAATAGGGAAGCCACATGAGTGCATTGTAGGATACAGATGACAAGGATCCACTCCCACTCGTAAGTGGAGCTTATCTCCTATTATGCAAAGTATGCATCTTAGTTCTGTGAGATAAGACAAAAGCAGAAGGCAAGTGATTGAAGGGTCACACCGGATCTACCGGTGAAACAAAAGGATTACTTAGGTGCATGTAATCAGAGATGTGCACTGGATCAGAAAGGGTTGGCATATTGTGCCACCGAGATAGAAAAGGAAGAGTAAAGAAGTGATGGGTTTGTCACCTTGACAAACTGGCTGAGATGATATATGGTTTGATGATGAAGAAGGCAAAGTGGAGTAGCTTTAGATAGAGAGTGCAACCGGCATGCATATGCCTCAGATGGAAATAGCTAAAGGTTGATGACATGGTGTCATCAAGGTGCCTACCGATAAGTATGAGAACCGGTAAGAGAGAAAAGAGGCTAAGTGATGTGCTCCTACCTGATGACAATGAGCATACTATGGATAGGAATGTCTAGCAAATGGTTAAGGTGTTCCACTGGTAGATCAACAAAGTGTAGACATGATGATTAACCAAGAAAGTGTGAGATACCGATAGGGTTAGAGAACTAGAAGAAAAGAAGGATCGATTGTATGTTGATTGTCGGTGACCGAGTCTAGCCAAAACAAAGATCTTTGTTGAGGTGGATATTGACAAGGATGCCATGTGGAGTGGAAGTGGCAAGCTCACAGAGGTCGATGAAGTTCCATGTCGGTGAGGTAGCTAGCGATTGCTCAACATTAAATGTTGACTGCGACAATCATAGAGGAGTTGCAGAGGGTTTGTGAGTCGATGCAAACTGAAGATCTGGGTGATGCCATAATTGATGAAAGACATTCAACTGTAGATCAGATTTGGTAAAGGAAACTACGAGATCACTAAATGTAATTGATAGAAGTAGGTTGAGGAATAGGGTCGTGTTTGCTAAACATAGGAAATGTGTATTGGAAGTCGAAAGATTGATAGTGTTTGATTGATCTATTGTAGGTGGTAGATTTCTAGAAGGAGATCTGATTGGATTCGATGTGCCTTGTGATTAGTGGAAGAAACATTAAGACGCCAAGTTGAATGTTGCTTTTGGCAGGAAATTCTTATTATAAATATGCAGGCCAAAGACAAAATTTCATGATGCCTCAGAGAGAGATGCTACCAAGTAATGCAAAAGGCAGAATAGAGAAGTAGATGAAGATTGATATCTGCAGAGGATCATAGAGATTGAGTAGAAGGGAGATAACTGGCAACAGGGTTTAGCAGAGGCTTACCAATAAGGTTAATGCAACCAACAAGTAGCAAAGGAGGATCAATACAAAAGTGTACAGGTGGTGTTCAAGCGAGCCAAAGAATAGCATAGAGTGAGGCGGTCGTGAGTGTGTTGCAGAGAAGATCATGTAGGCATGAAACAAAGTAGGGTGGAACCAACTAAACTGACAAAGAAGAGCCATAGAAGATTGCAAAGAAGGCAAGTTGAGGACCGACAGGAATCAAATGGCAGACATCTGACTAAGTTACCAAGATCGGTGGTGGATAGAAGTTGTATGGTAGAAAGAAAGAAGAACCAACAAAAAAGAAGAATAGGGTGGACTTGCAAGAGTGCACCGGAGAGTAAGGTTGTAGAAGTGTGAGGGTTAGCAGAGAACCGATAGTGAATTGGATAGAAGATTCAGCGGAGAGATTTTTAGAAGTGTTACAGAATCCATTTGTAACAAGGTTATTAACTTGTAAATGATTATGTTTTGTATTCACTGAGTTGTAGCTCGATGCAAGGGTTGTAGCTCCTTGGGTTGGTGCCCTAAATCAGGGGTTGGTTCTCCTTGGGTTGGTGCCCTAAAATTAGGGGTTGGTGCTCCTTGGGTTGGTGCCCTAAATTAGGGGTTGGTGCTCCTTGGGTTGGTGCCCTAAACATTGTAATAAGAGATCATTGTGAGGTTGGATTGGAGCAATAGACTCCAGTAGCATTTCTCACCAATGTTTTCCCATCTTGGGTTTTCCTCATATTTGTTGGTGTTATGTGATGTCTCTCTTTGTGTTTGATTCAATTTGTGTTGGTATCCCCTCTAACCGGTAAGTCTGCATTGAGTTAGATCTAATAATCAGTATACTCACATTGGACAGTTAAAGGAAAAAGTTTGAGAACCACTGATTCACCCCCTGTCAGTGGTACATTGTGTCTAACAAAAATAACAAATAGGATCTAACTGAATAACAAGATGCTTGAATCCAAGCATAATTGGAACACTTGTGAAGCCAACTCCCACAAGAAGGAAAAAACACACTTGATGGAAAGTGGCACTACCACCCAACCATGTGGCTTAAAAGAACCACACCAACATGCTAGGAGATAGAAATAAGACCCACTAGCAACCTATAAGGTATACACACACATGGTCGAAACACAACATCGGAAAGACTCATAAAAAGTATAAAGTCACCAAACATGACTCTGTAATACCCTAAAATTGGTCATCTGAACCAGGGGCCCCTAATCTCGACAACATCACCAAGGTCCTAACCAAAGGCAATTAAATCAACTTTGAGCACATTATTAATTCTTTAATCATCAAATGTCACATGGCAAATGAATTTCTCAATATTAATTAAATATTTATTTAATTAATTGAATCATTCCAAGAATATCATTTTGATCAATTATCCTGTTTAATTTATTAAATATCCTAGCATATTTAATTAATTAATAAATTTGCCATTTAATCATGCAAAAGAGGAATTAATCTGAAAATAGAATGAAAGGATTAAATTGAGAGAGAAATCAAACTTGAGATATTCTTTCTTTCTTCTAAATTGAGAACTTGAAATTAGAAGAACAATTAATTGAATTATTAATCATTCTCTAAAATTGGAACTCACAACTTTTGAGAAAAAGAAATTCAAATGCATTAAAAAGACTCTTTTCTTGACTAAATAAAAGAATTACCTATTTTTATCACAAATGCATGGAATTAATTAATTATTATTTCTAATGCAACTTGAACTTCTTATCTGAATGCATTTCAATTAAACTATAATTGGAATCTATCTTGAAGTTAACTGAACCTGATTTCTCAATTATTCAATTAATTCTAAATTGTGCTTTTTCTTGATCTCTCTTGTGAATTCCCTATAAATTCAGCCTTAAGCTCTCATTCAAATCACCCCAGAGATATTTGAGAAACACGTTGGAGATTATTATTATTATGTTGATTTTTGCTCTAGGGTCATTGAAGATCTTGTGCTTGCTTTTTGAGATTATTTGCATCTTAGTTTAGCTTTTTCCATATTTAGTTTATTCCATATTGCTTCAATCCATATTGCTTGAATCCATATTGCTTGAATTATTCATCCATCTTGCATCCATATAGTTTAATATCATATAGATTAAATCCTTTGTCTTGGTGTAGTCTAGTCATTGGTATTGCTTATAAAAATCTGAGAGCAATCTCATACTCGCATCTTTTAGAAGGCAATTAGTCACTTTGTTATGGTTTATTATTTATTAATTATTGATTTACTAACCATACATGTAATGACTTAATTGAAGTGTTGTGCTTGCAGCTATCAGCCTTATTTCACTTTTTCACACACACATCTCTGGCACCCACCGTGGGGCAGAAGACTACATTTTTCGGCCTCCAAGACTGACTGCTTATTTTTATTTTTTTCGGATTTTCATCCGTATAGGTTCCGCGATTTGTCGTACGACATTTCCCATACGCCCAAATGACAAACTGCAGGTGTCGTACGATCTAGTGCGATTTATTGTATGATCTGGTAATAATTGTTGTACGATTCTGTATTTTTCTAGTTAAAAAGAATATTTCATTCTTCAGTTTTCTCATTCAATTTTGATTATACTGACGACTGACCCTAGCTGTTTATCTGTCTATCTAAGAATTTTTCACAGCCTAATCAGTTTTTGCAGAACGCTTGTCGAAGAATATGCTTTTTGCACAAAGACAATATGACTACTGATCCGTTGTCTTTGCAGGTTGCCTAAGGAGATTCGACCAAACATCGTGTATTCTTTAAATTCATTTTTAGGCACCTAACTTGCTATCTGATTAAAGAACAAATCTGTATTTCATGTTTTAAGTAAATTCTGAGAGGTAGGAGAGTATGCTCTTATTTGCATAGCCAATCAAAAATACAAACCCTTGAGGTATTTTCTTTAAGTTTGAGATTTGTACATCTTTAGCGGGCCTACCCTCCTGAGGAGCTAATAACTCTTAAAGTCGTTACGACCGGTGTGAGGGGAACGACCCAAGTGGGAATGACTAAACACCAAGTACTCCAACCCACTATAAAATAAACTTGATTTGATGAAAATCAAGTCAATGACAGTGGTCGGGAATAGCTCTCCTCGGTACCTTCGAGTATATTAAACCTTGGTTTTCAAGGCTAGGAGACCTCTTAATTGATTTTATACCTCAACGCGCCGAACGGACCCCTTACTAGTTTCAATTCAAAATAGAAGCTACTCGATTCACCTCCAAAAGAGGGGATAATCGTTGTGCAAGAGAGATAGTAACTCTCCCAAGATACTTGTTATTTTGTGACCCCATTAGCATTTGGAGTCGGCTAATATGGCATTGAGAATCCATTGTGTGAGACTTAGCGGCCGTATTCTGATTAGCTATTGGGTGTGCACTTGAGTCTACAAGCAAAGGTTTCTTCTCTCACCAAATTCCGTAGGGTTTGCATGTTGTGATTGGAGTTATTATTCATACTACATGTTTTCTGTGTTTTTCATCCCTGAAACTGAAACTGAAATACCAAAACTAAAGAAAACAAGAAACAACTCAGTGATCAAAAACTCTATCTGTGTTAAAACTAGTCTATCCCAGTTGAAACTCTGTCCAAAACTAGTCTATCCTAGTCAAAACTTTGTCCATGTCACAAACTAGTATACCTCAGCAATCAAAAACTCAGTCCACCTCTAAATAGCTCATCGTCAGTCAAAACCCAGTCCATCTCAAATCTAGTCATAGTCAGTTATTGAAAACTCAGAATTTTGCCCCTGTCCAACAAACAGCCATACAAGTCTTCTGATTTATCATCTTGTTTTATATTCTGTGTTGTACAAGAGTCCATCAGTCCTAACAGTCTGTCGTTTGAGCCTACATCCTGTGTCGTACAAATCCTAATTGTTTGTCATCCGGTTCTTAGAGTTGTCATTTCACCTTACATCCTATGTTGTACGATAAAACATTATATTGACCAGTCTGTCGTTCTAGACATACCCATCTGTCGTACGGTACAAGGCAGCAACTTGTACGAAACATTGTTGTTGTCATCGTGAAGCTATTGAATTATCGTCTGGTCTTGAGAAACTTGTCATACGAATCTCTGATTTTGTCAGTCCAGAACAGTCAAACTTGCCTAAAATAGTCTACAACGAGCATAAAACTAGTTATTACCATCTTGAGCATAAACAGATCAAAACAGTGTACCTCTGCCATTTGTGTTGCACGATTTTTCGATCATCTTTCAGCTAGTTCAATCAACTACATATCAAACCTAAGTCACTTAAATAAAATGTCTTATATAGGATAGATCTTTCCCGAAACCAGACTAAGTCTTAGTCACTTCTCTCAGATCACTTAGATAAATGTCTTACATAGGATAGATCGTTCTTGAAACCAGATTAAATCTTAGTTGCTCCTCTCAAACAATACGTTAATTGAATAACTAGCTCTGAATTTGATCTTGACTTCTGCATCACAAACAGCTCTAGGTCACACCAATCAATAAAAATGCCTATTCAAACCAAGAGTTCTCGTAAGAAAGATACCAAAGGCAAAGAGCAACCCTTTTCATATAAAGATAATCCATTGTACGAAGAGGATCCCTTGACTGATAAACCTTCATCATCAGAGATACCAGTTCACGGTCAACCTTTATCTCCCACTATACCTAGAACAGAACAAAATGATGAAGACAACCTCAGTATTCATGAAACCAATAATGATTCCTCATCAAGTGAAGTTGAATATTCTGAACCTCCAGAAAAAGATATTCATAAATGTCAAAAGGATAAAGATTTCTGAAAAATGATGAAGGCTATCATGGCTAGAGAAAAGAAGACTATTTTCTAGAACTAGCAAAACAAGGTACCAAACTTCCCACTGGATATGACGTTCAGACTCTCGTCACTAAAAAGGAAGAATCACCTATAATAATGGTCCACGGACAATTGCTAGCTTTATGGACTGAGCTTGCAGAACTCAGAAACAAGGATAAGTCCCCAAAACAATATTCTCTGGAGACAATATGCCCATTTCCATATGACAAAAACCTATGCATGCCTCCATTCCCTTCACGAGTTGAGATTCCAAAATTTGACAAATATGATGGTACCTCAGATACTCAAGATCATGTCAGAGAATTTTGTGTTGCCTGCATGGAGTTCATACACGATCAAACATATCTCATGCACCTTTTTCTGAGGAGTATGGGAGGACAAGCTATGGAATGGTTCTCAAGTCTACCTAAAGGGATAAAAACTTTTGAAGAACTAATCCAACTGTTTTTACAACAATACTCCTACAAACTTAAGAAATGGGGTTAGAGAGAGAGAGAGAGAGAGAGAGAGAGAGAGAGAGAGAGAGAGAGAGAGAGAGAGAGAGAGAGAGAGAGAGAGAGAGAGAGAGAGAGAGAGAGAGAATTATATGGGCCATTCATCACATTCCTTCAAAACTAAACACAAAGTATTTCCTACATTTTAAATATAGAATCAACAAAGAAGGGACTTCATTAATCTTCTAAACAAACAAGAAAGGTATTTCATTACAAACATTAGGAATAGTAACTATATGTTTAACTCTCCATGTAATTTGATAGGCCTACAATTGTCACATCATTTTGTCAAATATTTGACATGTATTGGTTATGGGCATGCATTCATCTTAAGAATTTGATTCAATTTCATGAACATGTTGTTGTTCTACCACTTCTGAGGACTTCAACTAGCTTACTTTTTTCTTTCATGTAAATCATCTTGCATTTTCATAATTTTCCCCTCTAAAACCAAGTCTACACGTCATCATAGGCCTCTCTAGTTCTTTCTTGTAGTCATCTAGTTCTATAGAATTAGGATGTGTAGCTTCCTCGTACACTCTAGACAACCAACCCTCAATTTTTTAACTTCAAAATCTTTGACTTCCATTAGAATCTTCTCATTGCTATCCTTGATGTTCCAATCCTCTATATTAGAAATAATTTTAAGTTAAATAAGGATAATCTCAAAATTATATATATATATATATATTCAATGTTTTACATCTATGTCTTTTCACTACCTTGATCCATCAATATACAACCTTTATTGAGTGTTGCCTTATATAAGGGAGGTAGCTCAAATTCAATGAAACCTTATTAAAAATGAATCTCAACTTCCCCTTTATTCAATCATTTTTTTGATAAATCATCAGCACTAGAAATACAACTGTCTATTGATATCCTGAAAGCACAGGTTTGTTCACCATCTTGCAATCTCAATCTTAGAAGAGCATTAAAATTTTAAGCATAATTCTCCACCACCTTCCACCAAGTGAGCTATTTTTTCTATAAAATCACTAGATTTGTCTTCAAGATTGATTCGAAACTCTTCAATTAATAAAATATGACCGTAAGCCCAAATTTTCATCAACCTTTTGAATCCTACTCACAACTCCATTTGCAAGGTGAATAAAGGACTCCTTGTCACTCCCCCTTTAAAGTACTCCACAATTGATGGTGAAAGAAATATAATAGAATAGAATAGAGTGACAGCCATCACGGGAGTTGCTACAAAATTCCAATGCAGGAGTTTGTTGTCTACAAATGCATTCACATGAGAATTTCTAAAACGCGTTAACAAATACATTCATTTATGTGAATAGAGTGCGCAAACATGATTGAATAGATCCTATTCCACCACTATCCCATGTGCATTGCTTTTCATGTCAGCATTTTCCATATTTTGTCGAATGATTTTCATATCTTGTCTTCACATGAAAGTATTAAAATAGATGACATCACTGTGCAAGGAATATAGAAGATGGATGTGCGTTATATAGTGTTTATACTGTCTTACTAAAAACTTCTTTTGACGATAATTTCTCAGAATCACATTTCATTAAGCTGTTATTCACTTCATGTAAAAAACCGAATCTGGTTAGATGTTTAAGTTTTGTTTTTTCCATGTTCTTGACAATATATCATACAAACATAATTCAGTATTCTTATTGTTAAAATAATGTTCACAAAAATTATAATGTAAAATAAGATTTATTTGATTATTTTACTTATTGTTATTATCCAACAATCTCTAGTTTGACAACAGTTTACCCAATACAAGTCAAAGCCCACTCATTACTTTTTTTTCTTTTTTTTTCAAGTCAAGAGAAGCCAAACCCCACCTCAGCTTTCCTAACAATACTAGTTTCTAAGATATAAAAGATATCAAAGCACCTAATTCACTATTGCTTAATGCTCTGTATTTGGACTTGTCATGTATCTATTGACAACACCAAGTGCATGTGAAATATCTAGTCTTGTACATACCATCACATGCATTAAACTTCTTACTACCTCGGCATATTTTACACAAGAGATATAATCATTTTCTTCTTAATTACTACCACAAACTTGAAGAAAACTTAAAATGGAAAGCTAGAGGGATATTTGTCGTTTCATGTCTTTATACTGAATCTTATGAAGATTTTCTCCACATTCAAGATTACAACAAAAAAATTGTTTGCAAAATCAAGAAGTCATCATATAGCTTGAAGCAGACACCTAGGAAATGGTACAAGAAGTTTGATTCCTTCATGGTGAGCCAAAACGTTGCAAGACATGAGTATGACCATTTGTCTTTACTTTAAAAGTTTGAAAATTGATTTATTTAGTATCTTGGTGTTATATGCGATGATATGCTAGTAGCAAGCAAAGACATGGTTGAAATTAACAAGTCATGGGCCTAGTTGGATAGGACATTTGAAGAATCTAGAAGCAGCAAAATAAAATTTGGATAGAAAATACATAGAAACAAGGGAAATTGTAAGCTTTTGTTATAGCAATAGAAATGTGTGGAGAAAATATTCATAAGATTCAGTAACCACCTTAACAGCTAGTTAAAAAAATATGAAAATCAATACCTTCCTTCTGAGAATGCCCTTTTGTGACCAGCCTTCCTTGTGCTTCAAATTTATCATCATCATCCTGCTCCAATTAGTAGATCCACTTACAACCAGCAATTTTCCTACCTTTTAGAAGTTCTACTTTGTTCCATGTTTTATTCTTCTCCTTGAGGCATCCATTTCTTCTTTCACTGTTAGTTTCCATTTAGCATTTTTAAATGTTGTCCATTGCTTCCTAATTAAAACTACATTCCCCATCGTTAAAAATCAAAGCATCAAATGAAACATAATCATCATACCATTTAGGAGGAAATTTGATACATGTAGATCTCCTTAGAGATGGTTGTGGTATTTCCATATATTCCTGCATATTGTCTATATATCATCATCTTCATCTTTAAAATCTTCTTCTTGTAACTTATTTTTTTTGTAAATGGATGAGTTTTCAAGTAAATTTTTTAATATATTGGTACTTGTTCTTGTTTCATATCAACTTCTAGTATGTTTGATTTTATGAGAGAAGATTCGTCAAAAAACTACATCTTTGGTAATTATGATTTTGTGGCCATTAAGATATTGCAATCTATATCCCTTAACTCTATAGCCATAGCCAAAAAATATATATTTCTTGGATTAAGGATCTAATTAAGAATGACAATCCTTAGAAATAAGAGCATATGTGTCATGGCCCAAAACTTTCAAATTTGAACAATCACAAGATTTATTTGTCCATACCTTTTCGGGAATCTTACAATCTATTGCAATTCATAGTGACTGATTTACTAGATAGCATGTTTTATTGATTGGTTTTTCTCACAACACTTCCTACAACTTGGAATTCTTGAGCATGCTCCTTTTTATTTCTAGAAGAGTCATGTTCATGCATTCAACAACATAATTTTTCTAAGGAGTGTGCTAGTCTCTTCAAGTGAATGGGGCTAACTCAACAAGGTTTGGACAACCTTCTTCACTTCGAGCTCCACAGACTCAGGAGGGTATTCCTAGCTCTAAACCTATATATTTGATAACTCTATGACAAACAATGTATAGGTTCACAAAAGGTGGATAGATCTCAGATTATCTAGGGATCCTTCACATAATTTTGTATTCATCATTAATCACATTGGCTTTAAATTTAATTGAGAAAAATAAATTATGCATCTCCCAAAAATATAGGGGAACAATGGAAATGTACTTTCAGATTTACCCTCTAAAACCATTAATATTCCCAGAGTTGCAACACTTGAGATAAATTAAGCAAGAAAGAAAAGAGCAAGAAAGGAAATGATATCTTGATCATTTTTGGTATGTTCTGAAACAAATCCCAGGCAACTTAAACAAACCAATGCTTAATCCTAGGACATAGAGTCAAATCCTAGACTATCAATGCAAACCCAAATAGTATATCATTCCAAATTAGTGAGCCCTTTAAGCATCAATGCCTAACATTAAGGCAACTCCTTTTGTTGTCACATAAACCATTCTCATATATCCATAATACATTCCCAAATTCACTATAACTTGCAAATAGACTTTAATTCCTTCCTTGAAGGAAACCCATACACACAATTTCACATTGACAAGAAAATTGCCAAGACAAATCAAAATATTCTTAATATTATGTTTCATGTAGAATCTACAAATACACATGGAGGCAATTTCTAGAATAATTAACAATTTCTTTATAAAATATTAGAAAACTACTAAGAGAAATTTATACATTCATTCATTAGAAATTTACCCCAGCACTATACTATACACAGCCCTATTCTATTTGCCCAAAAGATGAAATAAAATTTAGATCCTCCCCTTTACAACCATGGTATTCCTTTTATAACAATCATGAATGCAACAAGCTACTGGTAGTTTACATGTGGCAATTTCATTTGCCATTATCTCATTTTAAGAGAATATTCTCGTAGTAGAAAAAAAACTCGTTGCCTCTATTTTTTCCTCAAGTAAAACCGTCGGGATGCTATGGAAAGATACATGAAAGCTTTGGTGCAGAAACCAAAAGGCTTCCAAAGAAATAGATTACCTTTTTTGCCATGCCACTATCACACATATGTGGCTGTTTGTACAGAGAGTTACCAAGATGCAAAATTCTCATTGTATATCTTGGTAGGGGAGAGCTTTGAGAGTCACGATTAGGTAGGGAGGCCTAACTCAAGACCCACATTCTATATATTATCACCCACTACTCTCTCTACATTCCTCCTATTTGAGGGGAAACTGATGGTTGGTAGAGAGATTAGAATTATTTACAAGTTGTAGTCGAAGCCTGTAGTTGCACTCTAGCCTTTTAATATCCCTTTGATTATCTTTGGCAATTTTAATACCCCTTTGGATACAAGGTAAACTGTCTATTTGATTTATTTCAAGGCCTCTACAAATATCCTGTGACACAATCCTTTCAAACTATCTTTCCTTATGAAAAACCTTAGCTTGATCCGACATACACTTCATCTTGCAACCTCTGTAAACAGAAGCAAGAAGACTTCCTAGAAATAGTGATCTATCTCTAAGAATACATTCACCTCTCAAAGTTATGTGATGCAACTTGTGCATAATATAACCACCTTGTTGAGAAATCATAATCAAAAGTGACTGATTTTCCCTCTCATTCAATTTCATACTTTGAAATGGTAGCAGATAAATGACAAGTTTGCACGTTATTTTCATTTCATTTATCTGCATACTACATCAAGCTATGTGAATTGTACCTTTTCGCTATTCTTGAATATAAAATATGTCAAAAACATGTTATTCCTCTCAAATGGTAACAATAATCTTGACATATGTACATGACTCACCCATTGTGAAATCTTTCGCACCAGCATTCTTGGACTTTTAATAAATTCACTAGAACACTCTTGAAATTTTGACGGTGGGGTTAATGATCATAGCTTGCATCGATCATCAAGACCCTAGTGTCTTCTATATTCCTGTCCATCAATCTTCATCTTTTCTTAGCAGAGTCAAAACACCTTGACCTGTCTCTATTCACATTTCCTTGTGTAGTATGGTGCCACATGATAGCAAATAGCTTGCCTAACCCTTTGAATATGGCATGAAATCTAAATTGGAACCCCTTCTTAGTCCACATATGTGCCAAGTCATCTGGTAGGGACCACCTTATGTCAATCCTCATCACCACTGCATGCCCACAAAGTTCCTTATCTATTTTAAATGACTCTCGAGACAATGCGGGGTTGACATTTTCCTCGACTTCCTTCTTCCTATACACCCACATGTTTCTTAATCCATTTCATGTGATGTACATGGGAATGTAGGGTCCACAACCATTTTAATGTTTCTCCCTCATCTCTCCTCACAAACCCGCACACTTGACTTAGCAACATATTTGTTGGGAAAATGGTGTATCAACCTTGCATTTACATGAGGTTACTATTTATAGTGAGTTTTCATTTGAGCACAAAATGGTGTGAAATTCTCCGTGAAGCTTCTGGGTGGCTAGATAAGCATTCTGGTAAAGTTATGTCGCGAGATCGTAGCTAGTTTTGAAGATATTATAGTTTTCATTTTGGAGGGGTCCAATGAAAGGTTTAAATTTGATTTTAATGACTTTAGAGGCCCCAAAACACCTTGAAAAGTGGGCATAAGTGGTGTATCAGCTTACAAGGCATTAGAGCACTTTGCAAGCTTTTCGGCGCTTCAAACGTTTCGTCAATAGGAAACACAGTTCTCAAGTTATGGCCTCTAGAAGTTTGTACTCTTGAAATAGGAAATATAAAATACATCAGACACATAAATGAGTTGTAAAAGGGAGGGACATGTCATAGGGCATCTAGAAGGGAGATAAGGTTGGATACACCTTATTGGGTGGTTTTATCCCATGGTTTTGTAATAGCGTTTGACGGTTTCTTGTATTGTATCTCCTATAAATGAGGTGCGTGAGATAGAGGTTGTGTGTAAGAGTCTTATGGCTATTGAGTTACCTCTGAATCTCTGATTAGTGATACGCCTGTGAAGAGCTTGCTCTGCAAGTATATTGTAGTATGTTCTGATTACTAAATAATATATTGGGCGGCTTTTGGAGTGTGGAGTTTTCCTCCCAGAAGGGTTTTCCCCACGTAAATCATCGTGTTATGGTTTGAATGTTATTATATCTATTTATGTTTTTTGTAATTATTGTGGCGATCTATAAAGTTTCTGCATTACCGTCCTCTCAAGGTTAGTCTAGGAATTTATTACGCTACTTAGCTTCCTTACAATATTGGTGCACTGCAGGGTTGTGAGGTCAATACTTCTTTTGGTGTCTTCCCATCCTTTTGTTCCTGCACACCCAAACTACAACATTGGAAGTGTTGAGGAATATCATGGGGAAATGGGGTAAACTTATAGATCACTATTGGCTACGTGGGGAATTTAAATAATAATGATGGGTTGAGGGGCCATGCTATATATGTTGGAAAATGCACACTCCAATGAGAAATTGTGGGTGATTGAAGGTATTGTCATTTATGGCAACTTTACAATCATATGATACTGGCAGGCACCGACACCGACAGACTCTACACCGGCATACATTCACCAATATCAAAAAGATTGATTACTGGCACCCTGGCCGACAGGATTTTATTTATTGCAAAATGTAATTAATTGTAATATCTTTTTGAAATCCGACAAGGCATATTATAATAAGGCTCATATATAAGTATGAGATTGTAGAGATAATTTGTAGATAGGATATATGATGGATATTATGTGTGAATATTAAGGCAGAGTTTGGAATAAGGTTTTGGAAGTTACAGAACTTAAACCGGTACCGGATTTGGCATAGTAGATGCCCTTTTGCAGCAGTACATGACATTGGATTTTCATAATCCACTTTTGTAAGTCAGTGAGACTTCTCTTTTGTATCTAAGTAGTGAGCTTTAGGCAGTTGGCCTTCCTGCATGTGCAGGCCCCTATTGTAATAGTAATATTCTCTTATTAGCCAGTAAGCGAATATTGTGGGTCACAAATCCCACCGAGGTTTTTCCCACACCAAGTTTCCTCGTTAAAAATATTGTGTTATGGTGTGTCTTTCATGTTGTGGTTGTTGTTCTTATTTACTGCATTAATTTTGGTTTACTGGTACACAGTTTTGGAATGCTTTTCATTTAAAAAGTTAAGAAAATCAATTAACCAATTAGATACTGATTCACCCCCCCCCCCCCCTCTCAGTATCTTTGGAATCCTAACAATATAAACATTGAATATTAAAATAGTATCCTAAGGAGAGACCTAGCTCGTCGGTAAAATCATCCTAGGGAACAAAGAAGGGCTGGTAAAATTTAGATATTCAATATAAACCCTCAAATTCCCCAAACTTTTCATCACATGCATCCTTCTTTTTTTTTCTATACAAATAATCATCAAGTCGATTTCCTTCAAAAGAAAATATATTCACATGCAAGAACAAAAATAAATCCAAAAAGAAACCTACCTCTATACACTATCTGGAAAATCCAAGATGTAGAAGCAAAATCCCTTCAGATGATCCCCAGTTGCACAAGGCTCCACAAAATAGCTCAATCCAACAAATCAAATCAATCCTCCATTACCCATTTCTCCATTTTCTTTTTAATTTCTTGGTTCATCTCCCAAATTTTCCCAAATCCCAATACATTTCCCCAAAATCCAGAAAGTTTCTCTTGTCCAGAACCCTTTTTTCATGGCAAGAGCCTTCCTCCCTATTTTCCTCCAAAAAATAGATTATAATAATTTCCCAAATGTAACTCCCCAATGCATGCGAGAACTTTTAATTAATTATACTCATTAATTACTTTTGTAACTCCCCCTCATGCAAATATGATTTGAAAATAATTAAATAGAAATTACTGTTTAATAGATTATTTTATGAGCACAAATAAAATACCAAATAAATATTTAACTCCCTTAAAATAATCATTTCTCGAAATAGTTAAATAATTTCAACCTTTTAGTTCCACAAACTAAATTAATATATTGATGCAACAACTTTCAATTTTATTAATTAATTAATCTTTAATATTTAATCACCTTTAAAATATTAATATTAATACTTCCTTGCTAATAAAACATTTCACTAACACAAGGGTAAGGGACTAAGACTAACAGCTTGAATACCAATAGGGCCAACACTAATATGACTAGCAACAATGAACAAGGGTACCTGATAGGGATCTCATTCCCGTAGGAACGATGGTTCGACAAGGGTGTGATTGATAACTCCAATTTCCACTTTACTATTGGGTTGTATAGCACGCTCAGACCTGAAGATTCAGGTGGAGTCGATGCTTGGTACCTACATCTGCATAAACAAATTATCTAATATGTACATATAACCATATAATATCATACCATGAAAAGGGAATGGAAGTGATATAGCTTGCTCATACAGAGCAGTGCGACACTTTTCCCTTTCACCCAATCTCAACAAAGATAAAACACAGTGTATGGTTAGAACACATAATCATTGATAAACATAATAATTAAAATCCTAACATCACATGTATAAACCATCTCAATGATCATCTAACTTTCAAAGCATAGCTAACATCAACATGTAAATCATCGATCCATAAAGCATATACCATAGATAGCCACATAAACTACAGCAAAGGTCCTCCAGAGTCAAACTGAGTTAAATCGAGTCTGATCTAGGGAGGGGCATTACATTATAGGAAGTTTGTGATGAACTTTTCTCAAATAACCACTTTACCAATATCCAAAGAAAAGGAAAGAGATTCAAGTGGATTAAGAAGTGTTAAAAATATTTTGATCGCCTAAAAAATAGATTAACATTAGGACCAATTTTGAAAGTACCTGACCTAGAGGGTCATTTTGTATTAGTTACTAATGCCTCAAGAGAAGGCTTAGGTGGAGTTCTCATGCAATAAGGATGAGTAATTGCTTATGAGTCTGGGAAAGTAAAATATTGCAAGAAAAATATGCTCCCCATGGCATCAAACTTGTATCGATTGTACACATTCTTTAGATGTGGTGGCACTACTTGTTGGGGCAAACCTTTGAATTTAAGTCAAACCATCAAGGTCTAAAGCATATATTCTCTCAACCAAACCTAAATGATTGATAAAGAAGATGGTTGGGATTAATTTTCAATTATGATTTTCAAATAGGTTATATCAAGGGTAAGGAAAATTGTGTAGCAAATTCCCTAAGCCAAATGAGACATATTTCATCCATGGTCTCCACTCACACCGACTTCAAAACTTCAATTTTACAATAGCCAAGAGAAGATGAGTACTACAAACAAGGAAGCCATTCAAGCTAACCCATAGGATTTAAGATATTATGGGTTATACTTCTAACCAATTGGTCTTCTAAGGTATTGAGGTTGAGTGTACATGACATATTTGATAGGATTAAGAAAATTGGTTTGGAAGGACGTGCATTTTGTACCATATTTAGGTCATCTAATGGTTACAAAACTTTTACCAAATGTTAACTCCTATATTTCTGGAAAGGAATGAAAAGAGATGTTGCAAATTATGTTGCAATTTGTTTCAAATGTCAAAGGGTGAGTGCTTGAAGACTAACACCCAACAAGATTTATAACCACATGTTGTCCCAGATTCGAAATAGCAAGTTATAAGTATGGATTTTGTACTAGAACTACCCATGTATAGAAACAAGCGTAACACAATTTTGTTGGTAGAAAGCTTACTAAAGTAGCTCACTTTATACCTAGAAATCTAACTAATGGAGCACCCATCATCACTGAGAAGTTTGTGCAAGAAGTTTTTTGATTGTATAAGGTTCTAAAAAAGATCATTTTGAACAAATATTCTGGAATGACATCAAGGTTTTGGCAAACCGTTTTTGTGACCTTAGGTACTCAATTGAACATTACTTCAACATATCATTGAGAAACAAATGGCTAGACCGGGAGGGTTAATCAAGTGTTAGAAGATCTTTTGTGAATGTATTGCATGGACCAGTAATACAAATGGGAAGACTACCTATCATTGGTAGAATTTGTATATAATAACTATTACCAATCTGCTATCAATTTGGCACCATTTGAGGCTTAATACAAAAGGAAGTTTTGAACTCCTATTAGTTGGGGTAAGCTATATTATAGGATTAGCCTTAGCCCTGAAATTATTTCACAAATGGAGGAATAGGTTAAGTTGATCAAATAGAGAAATTAATGATTAGCAAAAGAGTTTTGCAAATTCTTCAGTATGGGCAAAAAGTGCTCCAAAGAGTGAAACCTTAGAAAAGCTCCATCAAGTTTGGGAAGTCTTTCAAACTAGCTCCTATATATGTGGGCCCTTTAGAAGTCCTATTAGTCATCAACTTAATTGTAGATAGGAATAGGTTAAGTTGGTCAAATAGACAAATTAATGATTAGCAAAAGAGTTTTGCAAATTCTTCAGTATGGGCAAAAAGTGCTCCCAAGAGTGAAACCTTAGAAAAGCTCCATCAAGTTTGGGAAGTCTTTCAAACTAGCTCCTATATATGTGGGCCCTTTAGAAGTCCTATTAGTTATCAACTTAATTATAGATAGGATTGTTCAATGTCCAACTCTCACTAGATTACATGATCATGTATCCTATTTGAAGAAATGTGTATTTGATTTTGATCACATGATTGATTGGAAATCATTGTAGGTGCGAGACCCATGGGTAGTAACAATTGAACCCCACAAAGTGCTCGAGGTGTGCAAGCTCTACTAGTATAACTAGGAAATAATACAATGTGAGGTCCAACGAGACCTATATGCATAAGACATTGCCACCTAGGAGGACTATGATGAGATCCATCAAAAGTTTCCTCATCTTTTTAATGGCTTTAACAGTTAAACAACTCTTGAAATTTCATGTTAAAATTTTGACTCTTTTTAAATTCATGTTGATATTTTAATCATCAAGGATGATGATTCTTGAGAGGGAGGATATGCTATACCCCAAGTTATGTGATATTGATAATGCTTTCATACTTTCTTAATAATTTTGTGTTAAATATTTGGTTAGAGGTGAAACTTGCATCAGATAGTTGATTTCATTGAGTTTTTATGGAAATAATATTTAAAATTTATGAACAACTTGATTGTGAATAATGATTCGATGTTTATTACAATAAATATTTTTATATTTATGGTCTAACTGAAGTTGTGAATCATCAACCTCCGGAAGGAGAGAGAGAGAGAGAGAGAGAGAGAGAGAGAGAGAGAGTTGCAGAAACAAGAACAGGTCAAGTTTCCATTAGTCAGGGAAATAATTTAATTAAAGAAAGATAATGGTAATGCCTTCATAATAGAATGAAGTCACTGTACATTAACAGAAATTGCTTATGAGGTGAGCTAAGTCTTAGTCCATAATTTCTTAAATTCAAAGATTTTACCTTTCCTTCTTGTTAAGTTATCCTGTTTGTGAACTATCTTCCATTATACATAGAGCTTGGTGAAATAAATTAACGTAAATTTTCATTCATAGCTGTATACTGAAAAATTATATGATGCATTCAGTTTTATACCAGCCAAGAATGAACATTGGCTCTTGAATCGAATATGTAAGGACTTGGCTTCCTCTAGCGAATTATTATTTTATTGTTGATAACTCAATGATGAACAGATAGTACTAATCCGGTACTGAGAGGGGGGGGTGAATCAGTACAGACAAAAATACAGTCCTAAACCGGTCTGACAGCAGACACTTCAAATGACTGGCAAACAGTGACACCGGTTTGAAACAGAGTGCAACCGGTAAAACTAAGAATGACTGAGACAAGCATTAACTGGTTACTCGCTTAGCTTTTCACTCAACTCAAGACTACCCTACTATTTCTCCCTTATGCATAAATAGGTAATCTATCATCAGATCATAATAACAGCTAGTTCAACATGTTTTATTGACAGGCATAAAACACAGAATCATCATATGCTTGACAAACAATAGCAAAGCATCATAAGATAAAAGCATCACACATGAGACACATATTTTTCACGTGGAAACCCAACTGGGAAAAACCACGATGGGGATGAATACCCACAAGTTGTTTTTGAACTCTTTAGAAGTCCGCTCTATTAGGAGCCTTGTCTGGTTAGAGACATTACAATAGGTTCTGCTAGGAACCAATCCTGTTAGAGATCACCCGGTTAAGGGATGGCTACAATACCCGGTTAAGGGTTAAGTCCTGTTAAAGGTTACCTTGTTAGAGGATTTCAAGAACTCAATAGCTAAAGGATTTCAAACTCAATAGCTTTGAATTACCCTGTTAAAGGATTTACAGCAAGCCAGTTAAGGCTACCCTGTTAAGGGATTTTCTAACTGTTGAGGTGGTTAGAGATCAATAGGTATTACAATGATCTGGTAACAACACTCAATGCCAATGCAGATCTGCTTAAGCTCCTCTTCACCTTCTGCACTTACACCCTACAGATATCACTTCTCTCCTTTTTGGTCTAGCAAGAATCACGTATCCCTTCTCTTGGATACACACACACAACTTTTGCCAACAACCTTAGAAAGAGACACAACATCGACCTTATAGGAAAACAGATAGGTCGGTAGCATAAACCCTGAACCTTGAACCTGTTAGGTTAAGGAATTCAAACGGTTCAATCCTGACCGTTGAGAACACTGCATTAATTGTAATAGTCTTGATCCAATCTCAAGACATTCTCCATCATCTATTTTCACTGATTTCATGGCAGCTAATAACCCATCACACATTATCACCGTTTTATAGACTTCGCACATTCCCGAGGTAGATAGGAACAATCTCCTTCATGCAAGATCCTTCACGTGAACAATGCTGATGTGGCAACATGATCTATTCTTCGTTACAATTCTAACTCATCACACAATGTCATCGGTTTAGCCACACAGGCTTGAAGCACTTCAACCAAAAACCCTAAAGTTAAGACTACCAACCAATAGTCATACAACGCTTCCATGTGCCAATTTCCATAACCATATGCCAGTTCACCTTGAACAAGCACACCGCTTCACTTTGGCACAAATGTCGGTTCACAGTGTTATGTCGGTTCTCTCATTTGCCGGTTCTCATCTCTTGAGCATATTGACATCAATGACAACATACAATGTCATTATGTCCTCATACCGGTTCACATAATGCCAACAATTGTCTTGTAAGTTGTTACATGTCAACCGCTACTCAATACAGAAAGAATATTCTTACTCAGACATTATAATTATAGGAAGCAAGCTTTACTAGTTAGTAGTTGTTTTTCTATTTTAGTAGTGTCCATAAAGAACAGATCGTACCTATTATACATAAATCATGGCTAAGTTCTATATTTGTTCTTTACTTGGAACGAAGTTATGGATTTCTTAAGGTGCTTAGACCTTAGTAGGAGTCTTTTATAATAATTCTAAAATAAATTATGGGTTATTTGAGCTCGCTTGGTATTTCAAATATGGAGTTATGACTTAATATTCTAACTTTAGTTCTTTTCAGTTGGCCCAAGAGTGGAAGGTGTGGGAAAAGAGTACCCCCACAACATGATTGTCAAATGTTTGTTAGTAACTTTACTCTATTCTATTTCTTTAATATTTAAGGACCAAAGGTAGTAGCAAAGGTTGGATTGTGATAATTAACGATCGACATCCTCTACAAACCACATAAGGTTAAAGCCAATAGTCTTAATGTTAGTGTGTGTATATAACCCAATTTGAGTAGGGGTGAGTGAGTAGGTGATTACACTTATGAAAGTGATTAGCATAAAAAATTGTAGCCAAGGTTGCACAAAGATTTGTTTGTGCTAGTTAGTTCATTGTGTCTAGATACACAATCTAGTCTTTGGGTCATACATAGTAAGCAGTGGTCTTTAGGTGTGTGACCAACTAGGATTGTGTAGGATATAACACTAGGCTCTGATGTCAACTTTGACGAATTCCTATTTCTGCACCCTCATGAAGGGTAGGGCCACTTCCATAAGAAGGTGTATGGGGGATCGACAAGTTTGTAGTTAGAGAAAAAGTGCTCAAGTGATGCTCTTCCTCCACAGATTTATGTCAAGACTTGTGATTCAACTTGTCAACTAGATATTAGTATACTCTTAACTCACTCACTCTCTTTACATTTTATGCTACTCATTATTTGAATTGAAAGAAAAGTTGTGTAGAATTGCATACGAAAAGACTACTTATTTTATCTTGTAAAGTACTTTCAATATATATGATTCAAGATTGTACTATGATATTACTTCATGGAAAGCATTCAAAGGTGAAAAAGAAATAAAAACTTCATGTGTATTTAGTTAGCTTCTTTACTTTATGGATTGTTAAAAATATAGTGATTATTCCATGTTAGTAGGAAGGTTGTTTGTTACATCATCAATAACCTTTTTATAACTATAGTATTATTCATGCCCTAATTTCTTTCTATATGCACAAGTAGGCTTCTCCTTCTTACATGATTCCCCTGAGAGGGAAAGAATTCAAATTCTTTGTTTAGTTTGTTCTTTTTCTTCTTTTTCTTCTTATAAGGATTCTCTTTTCCTTTCTTTACCTTAGGCTCAATTGCCACCAATTCTTTGTGTGTAGAAGACCTGATTAGACCCATGTGAATTAACTTTGCTTCCTCTTGTATTAGGAGATTTATAAAATCAGAAAACTTAGGATCAAAATATGATCCTCCCATAGAAAGCCTATGTGTATGAAAGCCATAAAGAAACACTAAAGACTTGGGACAAAGCTTGGATAGCACATTAAGAACCAATTGTAAATCCTCTTTTTGAATATTGCATTCATTTAGTTGTGTTATTAATTTCTTGATTTTTGAGATATAGTCTTGGATCTGGTCAAAAATTCTTAGATAAGATTCATCAAATCATTATCAATTTGATATCCTCTAATCTTACCAGTTTTACCATAAAAAAGCTCAAGTGTCTCCCATGCCTCCTTAGATGTTTTGCATGATTCAATATGAAATTGAAAATCAAATAAGACTAATGAATATATGCATCCAAATATTTTTCCCTTTCAATCTCCCATTTTGATAATGTATTAGGATCAGTTGGTTGCGAAATTTTTTTCCTTTAGATAGCCAAGATAACCCTTTCCCTTGAGATAATTCCATACTGATTTCTTCCATGATGCAAAAACATGTGATGTTGGAAGTTCAATTTGAGATTTCTCCATCATTAAAACACATAAACATGCAAAATAATGCAATCAACCACTACAAGGTTACCCACCCCCCCCCCCCAAATTCACTCAATCAAAGAACCCACCCAAAAGAAATGATTGGCCACTTTATATTTAGTGCGATCACAATGGCTACTTGCAAAAATAAAGGCAAAGTGAACTTCTAATTTTGATGCTTACAACTGTTGGTATTTTGGTATAGTTTTGTCATTGATGTCAACACCTCCTAACACTTATCAACTCTGGCACTTTGGAGAATCAGAACATTCACCGGCAAGAAAATGACTCATGCATAGTCATTGGTATCTGGTACACCGGTAGGATATAATGATCACCGGCACTTGGAATGGCATGGAAAACACTTGGTTATGTCGAAGACATCGTTTGGACACTTTGTCTTGGATATTTGATTATTGGTATATTCATATTTGCATATTTGTTGTTACCGGCAAATAGGTCTAGGTTATACACCGGTAGGTTTATCTTTTCCAGATCAGCATGGCACGCTATGGAGATGATTTATTATTGTTGTAAATGCATTAAGCCGACATGTTGAATCGGTTATTGCATCGGGCATTAATTTATTTGTAAATTGATTTTATTGTAATATCCTTTAGAGCCGACCTACTAAAATTGGTCCTAGGTTATGATATAAATGTAAGATCTTATTTGTAAGATTGGGTGTGGAATGTGAAGAAGTTTTGTGAGAAGGTATATGTGAGAATAAGCAGAGCTATACACGTAGACATCATTTGAAGGTGAAGCAAGGTTTTTTGAGAAAGCATATCAGAACTACACTAGTACTGAACCCAGCATATGAAGATACTATTTTGAGCAGTACATTCTTATTGGATTTAACCATCCAATTATAGTCAATGTGACTCCTATTTTGTGTTTGAGCAGTGAGCTCTAGGGGCTTGGCCTTTCTGCATGTGCAGACCCCATTTGTATACACTTACTATCTGCAGTAGTATCATCTGATTGTGGGTAAGGTTTCCCACCGTGGTTTTTCCCCTTATATGGTTTCCACGTACAAATAGTGGTGTTAAGTGTTGTGGATGACTTTATCTTTTTGTTTCATGCTTTAATCTTTACCGGTATTGCAATTATCTGTTAAAACTGTCCACCGGTATAAAAGACTGCTTTACTGGTATTAAGCATAAAGTTGGTTAAGTTGTTTTGGTTTGAATTTATTTGATAACTAATTCACTCCCCCCCCCCCCTCTCAGTTGTCCCCGGGACCTAACAATTGGTATCAGAGCCTAGTCCTCTTTTGCAGAAGTTTAACAGCTTGAGGAGATTCAATGTCTACTAACTATTTCAAGAAGGATAGTCCTAAACTTGATGAAACCAACTATGGCATATGGAAGATCAAAATGGAGACACATTTAAATTGCATTGGAAAGGACATCTAGGAAGTTACAAAGAATGGCTATACTGCTCCTACTCCCAGTCAGCCTAATCCACCTACCTTGGGAAAAGATGAAGAAAATGATTGCAAAGCAAGAGAAGCACTTTTGAGCACATTAACCGATCAGCAAATCATGCGATTATCATATAGGTCCACTACTAAAGCTATTTGGGATCATTTGGAAACACTGAATGAAGGAGATTCCATAGTCAAAATTGCAAAGCTTGAAAGCTTGTGGGTCGGGTATGAAAATCTGAAAATGGAAGAAGATGAAAGGATTTATGCTTTTATGGAAAGAGTTATTGAAATTATTTTGGGTATTAAATGTTGTGGAGGAACCTTAAGTGAAGATGAAGTTGTTTCAAAAGTTTTAAGAGGATTGCCACCGGCATATAAAATGAAAGTCACTGCTATAAATGAGTTAAGAACAATGCCTAATACATCAATAACTAGAGATACATTAATTGGAAAACTTTCAACCTTTGAAATTGAGGAATTTGGTCTTGTTGCTACTATAAAGACATATTTAGCCTTTAAAGCATCAACATCATCTGCATCATCATTTGACAAATCTGATTGGAAAGCCTTTTATGCAATAGAACTTGAAGAAAGCAGGAAAGAAAATGAAGAACTTGAAGCACTATTTGCAAGGAAAATGCCTAAAGGTCTAGTTGGAAGTAAGTATGAAGGTAAAGCACCCTTTAAATGTTTTAACTGTTAACCCTGAATATTAGAGACAGATTTAAAAAGAATAAAGACAAATCTTGTTATCTTGTTGATGAAGGAGTAACTGATGATTCTGATGAGGATCTGGTAGGCAATGGATGGGTTTTTGTTGCTATAACAAAAGACCAACCGGCACCTACCATTCAACCGGTAGAGCAAGCCTTGGCAGCTAAAGTTGAAGTAAAGGATGAATGGATCATTGATTTGGGATGTTCACATCATATGACAGGAGATAAAGGTAAATTCTTGAACTTTCAAGAATATAATGGAGGTCTAGTGAGATTTGGAGATGACAAATCTTGTCTGATCAAAGGTAAAGGTACAATATCTCTTGATGGAAAGCATAATACTGACAATGTTTACTATGTTGAAGGTTTAAAGCATAATTTTTTTAGTGTTGGTCAATTAGTTGAGAAAGTATTTTAGTTACAATTCAAAAATGGAAAATGCAAAATCGTGAATAGAACTGGTTTAGAAATTGCAACCAGTAATCAAACTAGAGGTAATATCTTTCAGTTGAATAATAGTGAAAAGACATGCTTCATTGCACATATTGATGAAAGTTGGCTATGGCATAAGAGACCATGTCATGTAAACTTTGATTGCATGGTAAAAATCAGTACTACTAAGGAAGTTAGAGGTTTACCTAAAATTGTCAAACCTCACAATACAGTATGTAAGGAATGTCAATTTGGGAAACAAGTTAGAGCCACCTTCAAAAGTATTCTAGAAAAATCCAATAATGCTCTTGACTTAATTCACACCAATTTATGTGGTCCAGCTAGAACTAAAAGTTTACAAGGTGATAGATATTTCATGCTAATCATTGATGACTATTCTAGAATGTGTTGGGTTACTTTTCTAAGAGAAAAATTAGAAGCACTTGGGAAGTTCAAACTGTTCAAAGCAATGGTACAAAATGAAACTAGTAAGAAAATCAAATGTCTAAGATCAGATCAAGGAGGAGAATTTACATCTAAGGAATTTAATGCATTCTCTGAAGTGAATGGAATCAGAAGACAGCTATCAGCACCTCGGACACCACAGTGAAACGGAGTTGTTGAAAGGAAAAATAGAATTATCTTGGATGTTGCAAGAAGTATGTTATCAGAAGAAAATCTACCACATGTATATTGGAGAGAGGTAGTAAGTACAACGGTCTATACATTCAACAAAGTTCACATCAAAGGAGAAACCGGTAAGACTCCTCATGAACTATTGTTTGGTATTACTCCTACTCTTAAATATTTCAAAATATTTGGAAGTAAATGTTATATTAGAAGGGATTAGTATATTGGAAAATTTGATCCTAGAAGTGATGAAGGAATATTTCTTGGTTATTCATCTAAGAGTAAAGCATATAGATGTTTTAACAAAAGATTACAGAAAATTGTTGAGAGTACAAATGTGAAGATTGATGAACAATTCAGAGGAACTTCAAGGTATATAGACTCTGAACTGGCAACAGAAATTCTAACAAATGAACTGACACTGAATCCACCAGTACAGAATGAAGAGCCAATTACACCAGTATCATCTGAAAATTCCACAGTAACTAAGGAACAACAACAAACAAAGACACCTCGGTATGTAAGACTGAATCATTCTGAAGATCAGATAATTGGAAATAAGTATAAAGGAGTTATGACAAGAGGAAGACTGGCAAATGAAGATGTATGTCTTATTTCTCAAATTGGACCATCACTAGTTAATGAGGCATGTGAAGATAAACATTGGACTAAAGCTATGGAAGAAGAATTAGAACAAATTGAGAAGAATAACACTTGGACATTAGTTCCCCGGTCTAAAGATAAAAATGTAATTGGAACAAAATGGGTATTCAGAAACAAACTTAATGAAGATGGTAAGGTAATCAGAAATAAAGCAAGACTAGTGTGTAAGGGATATTCTCAGAAAAGAAGGAATCGATTATAATGAGACCTTTGCACCGGTAGCCAGAATTGAGGCAGTCAGATTATTTTTGGCTTTTGCAGCACATAAGAACTACAAAGTATATCAAATGGATATTAAATGTGCATTTCTGAATGGAGATCTTGAAGAAGAAGTTTACATTGAACAACCTGATGGATTTTCTTTGATAGATAACAAAGATATGGTTTGCAGGTTAAGGAAAGCTTTGTATGGATTGAAGCAAGCTCCAAGAGCTTGGTATGAAAGATTGGATAAGTATCTTTTGAAGATTGGTTTTTCTAAAGGTAATGCTGACAGCAACTTATATTATAAAGTGACTAATGATGACATCTTGGTTATAGAAGTTTTTGTTGATGATATAATCTTTGGAGGAGAAGATGGATTATGTTAAGAATTTTCTATTAAAATGCAGCAAGAATTTGAAATGTTGATGATTGGAGAAATAAAATTCTTTTTAGGATTGCAGATTTCATAGACTGACAAAGGTATATTCTTGAGTTAATCCAAGTACTTAAAGGAGTTACTAAAGAAATTTGGGATGGAGAACTCTAAACCGGTAAGCATACTTATGACTACAAGTGACAAACTATCACTAAGGGATGAATCTACACCTGTTAATCCAACTAGGTACAAATCTATGATAGGAGGTTTACTGTATTTGACACAAACCAGACCTAATATCATGAATGCAGTATGTATTGTTTCAAGATTTCAAAGTAATCCTAGAGAAAATCATGAATCAATAGTAAAAAGGATTTTTTGGTACTTACAAGGCACTACAAATCTTGGATTATGGTATCCTAGAGATGAAAACTTTGATTTATGTGCCTACACAGATGCAAATTGGGTAGGAGATGTGGATGATAGAAAAAGCACCACCGGCAGAGCATTTCTTGGAAATAGACTAGTTTCTTGGTTGAGTAAGAAACAAAGTTGTACATCCTTATCAACAGCAAAATCAGAATATGTTGCAGCAGCAACTAACTGTACACAAGTACTATGGCTTAAGAAAATGTTGAAAGACAAAGGTAAAATGCAAGGAACCTATAACTATCTATTGTGATAACACTGCAGCAATTGATATATCTAAGAATCTGGTACTACATTCTAAAACCAAACATTTTTCTATCAAACTAAATTTTCTAAGCAAAAATGTTGAAGCAAAAGTGTTAAGTTTATAGTCTCAGACGAACGTCGCACAGTAACGATCATACTGATTGCATATTTGTTAGCAGACTTAACTAACAATACTTAGACATAAACAAACATCCTAAGTATCTCTTCAGTTGTTGACACCAATGTTGGGTAGGATCGTAACTCCACACAGGGGTCACGACCCTATGTGGAACCATGATGGTTCCACATAGGATTGTGACTTCCTGTGGAGGCATGATCCAATATGTGAATGATATATAGATGCCAAACATATTCCCTGCAAATGTTAAGAAAAGATAATAGAGTATAGGCGACCAGTATACGGATAAATACTAAACTCCATACTGACATTGCCAAAGGTTCATTTTATTACATACAGTAATAAAATCACTGCAGAGATCAGTCACAAATATATGTAATTTGCAAACCAATAGAGGCAATTCAATAGAAGAATAAAATCAAATTAACAACATATAGAGATTAGAGAACTGATTAAATAAAACTATTCTAATAGTTTGTTTAACATTTACATGGTATCAGAGCCTAACTATTCAAAGATCCGAACAGACTAAGGGAGAAGTTTACAATTAAACAAAGACTCATTAAAATGGCGCATACAATCAAATTTGAAGACAGACTTGAAGGAGCAGCAAATTTTTCATCTTGGAAAGTTGGAATTATGATCGTGCTAAAAGAGAACAAAGTAGACAAATTCGTGAAAGAAGACAAACTTGAACCCGAGGCTGAACCAGAGAAATCCATATGGATTGAAGGAAATGATAAAGCAGTTAAAATCATTATCGACACAGTTAGAGATCATATAATACCAATTAAATCAAAACATGATAAAGCATATGAAATGTAAGAACCTTAGAGAAGACATATGAAATAAACAATACGAGCAAAACCCTAGCTCTAAAAAGACAATTAAACCACATAAGCATGAATAAAGGGGAATCAATGAATTCATATTTCATGAGAGTAGGTTCTCTAAGAGATCAACTGCAAAAAATTGATTATCATGTCGAGAAAAGGGAAATATCAATGATTACTCTAGATGGATTGCCTAATTCTTGGGAATCATTCAAACAAGGCATAAATGCAAGAGATATTTATATAGATGTTGACTGACAAAGGGAAGACTGTCTTCTAGAAGAATTAAGGCAAATAAAAGGGGCAATCATAAAACTAAAGATCAGGATCTTCACATTCTCAATACTGACTCTCATAAGAAAGGTAAGAAGAAAAACTTCAAGAAAAGAAAATTTCACCATGGGAAAAGTAAGAGAGACATGTCAAAAATTCAATGCCACAGATGTGATCAGTATGGACACATGTCATTCAATTGTCCTAACAAAGTAAAACAACAAGTATCATTCACTGAAGTAGGGAGGAAGTCAAAAATTGAATTTGAGAAGTTTGTATTCTACTCTGCACTTTCAAGTCAAGCTTCAAACAAATCTACCACTTGGGTGATAAATAGTGGATTGTCAAGGCATGTCATTGGATTTAGAGAATTACTAGAATCAATGGAAGAGGAATCTAATGAGGAGGTAACGATAGGAGATGATTCTGCACATCCGGTAAGAGGTGTCAGAACATGTACCATAAAATTAAAGTCTGGAATCTCAGTTCAACTCATCGGAGTACTATTTGTACCAGGAATCAAAAGAAACCTAGTTTCTATTTCTGCGCTTGAAGATAATGGATATAGGGTCTCATTCATAGAAGGAAAGGTAATGGCATGGCTAAAATCATCCACCTTTAAAAGAGAACAAGTGATTGGTTACAGATAAGGACATCTATATGAATTGTGTAATGAGCCAAATCAGACTTTAATTCATGAAGTCACAAATCAAACGGAAATTTGGCATAGAAGACTAGGGCACTTACACTTTCGCGCTCTACCCTCTATGGAGAAATTAGTCATAGGACTACCTAAATTAAATCAAATTCATTCAGGCACTTGTAAGGGATGTGCACTAGGGAAAAACATTAAAAGCTCATTTCCCTGCAACTCTAGAAGGACTAAGGATGTTTTAGAACTAATTCACTCTGATTTATGTGGACCTATGTCTGAACCATCAATAGGAGATTCATTATACTATGTAATATTTGTAGATGATTTCTCTAGGAAAACTTGGATTTATTTTCTTAGAAGCAAGGAATCTGAAGAGATACTTAGAAAATTTTAAAGAATTCAAATCTATTACAGAAAACCATTATGGTAGAAAAATCAAAACACTAAGGACTGACAATGGTAGGGAATACACTTCAAACTTATTTAAAGAATTCTGTAAAGATGTTGGGATTAAGAGGGAGTTGACAGTACCCTATAATCCTCAACAGAACGAGGTTGCAGAAAGAAAGAATAGAAGAATAGTAGAAGCTGCAAGGGCGATGTTATTTGATCAAAACTTAGAAATTGCACTTTGGGGGGAGGCTTCTAACATAGTTGTATATATTCAAAATAGATGTCCTCACTCTCATATCATTGACAAAACTCCTGAAGAAGTCTTTACTGGAACTAAACCTGATATTAGCCATCTCAAAATATTTGGATGTCCTATCTATATTCATGTACCCAAGGAGAAAAGAACTAAACTAGAACCCACTAGGTAGAAAGGGATTTTTGTAGGATATATTGAAACTTCAAAAGCTTACCGAATATACATCCTTGGTCAAAGACAAATAGAATTAAACAAAGATGTCATATTTGAAGAAGATGTGGCTATTAACAAAACAAGAAGTTCCATTACACATGAGACTTCAACCAACTCCATAAATTTGGAGGAAGATTCTATTTCTAAAACGTAGAGGGAGCATCCTGAGGAAAACACATTGGGACAAAAGAACACTACTACTGAGAACCCCAGGAAAAAACCACTATGGGCCACCAAAACAGTACAGGAAGCAGAAACCTATGCAGCACCAAGAGGAACAGTTAGGGAAAGCAAAAGACCTTCAATATTTTCTAGCTATGTGACTCTAATGTCAGAAATCATAAATGTTGAACCCTCAAATGCAGAAGAAGCCCTTAAACAACAAGTATGGAAGAATGCCATGATAGAGGAATATCAATCTATCTTAAAAAATGATGTATTGAAAATTGTGCCTAGACCTAAAGAATTATCAGTTGTATCCTCTAAGTGGCTCTTTAAAATCAAGCATGCTGCTGATGGAAGTATAGAAAAACACAAGGCAAGATTTGTTTCTCGAGGCTTCTCACAAAAGGAGGGAATTGATTATGAAGAAACATTTGCACCTGTTGCTCGATACACTTCAGTCAGAACAATCCTAGCTATAGCAGCATCTAAAAGATGGAAAGTTCATCAAATGGACGTAAAAACTGTGTTTTTGAATGGGAAAATTGAAGAAGAAGTATATCTAGAACAACCTGAAGGATTCAAGGTGAATAATGCAAAAACACATGTATGCAAGTTAGAAAAAGCATTGTATGGATTAAAACAGGCTCCTAGGGCATGGTACGAAAGAATTGACAGTTACTTATTGGGAATAGGTTTCTCTAAGAACATTGCTGATCCAAATCTGTATTTTTAGACAGTCAAAGGTGAAATGCTGATGTTGATACTATATGTAGATGACGTATTAATTACAGGAGAAGATCATTTCATTACAAAATGCAAACAAGAACTAGCTTCAGAATTTGAGATGAAGGATTTAGGATTACTCCATTACTTTCTTGGATTAGAAGTATGGCAAAGACCAGATGGTATTTATCTATATCAAGGTAAATACACCATTGACATTCTAAAGAGATTTGGAATGTTGAATTGTAAGTCAATGTCATCCCCTATGGAAACAAATCTTCATAAACTAAAAGAAGTAGTAGTAGACTCCAAGTTTGCAGATCCGACATTATACAGGTAGATTATTGGATCACTGATGTACCTTGTCAATACCAGACCTGATATATGTTATGCAGTGAATGCACCCAGTCAACACATGGTTGAGCCCAAAGAAATACATTTAGTAGTAGTAAAACATATATTGAGATACCTTCAAGGTACTCTGGATTATGGACTTCACTATGAACACACTGAATTGAACCTACATGGATTCTCTAATTCAGATTGGGCTAGAAGTGTAATAGATAGGAAGAGCACTTCTAGATTATGTTTCAATTTGGGATCAGCTATGGTATCTTGGATATGCAAAAAACAATCTTCTATAGCCCAGAGTTCTACAGAAGCTGAATATATAGTTGCATCCATGGCAGTAAAAGAAGCAGTATGGTTGAGGAAACTGATAGTAGGATTATTTGGTGAAAGCCTAAAACCTACAATCATTCATTATGACAACCAAAGCTGCATTAAACTTTCAGTCAATCCAGTTTTCCATGATAGATCCAAACACATTGAGATTCCATATCACTATGTAAGAGACATGACAGAAAGAAAGGTAATAAAGTTGGAATATATCAATACAGGAGATCAGACAGCTGATATTCTCACCAAACCTCTAGCAAGAGTGAAAATTAATCACTTCAGGAGGCTTCTTGGTATGATTAAAATATAATTATTAATATATATAAAGATGTTTAATTATGTAAACTTATTGTTCATATAAATGAGTATTTGAAATTTATAATCTTTCTTCTGTACATTACTAAAGGATGATGATTCTCTAGTTAATGAACGCTTGTATTTAAACATTGTAAGGTGACGATCTTACAAATGTTTGGAAGATCATATAAACTGAAAATCATACAATTTGAATATCAGTAATATGATAAGTTATGGTAGACATTATGTAAGTGTCTTAATGTCAGTGCACATACCATAACATGGATATCAAAGTGAGTGTATCCTTAGTATCACATGTTGATACTTCACACCTAGGTGATGAGATTAGTGTTGAGCTTAGTTAAAGTGATGTGTATTAGGCCTATTCTTCTGAGACTAAGAGGGAGTGTTAAGTTTATAGTCTCGAATGAATGTCGCACAGTAATGATCGTATTGATTACATATTTGTTAGTAGACTTAACTAACAATACTTAGACATAAACAAACATCCTAAGTATCTCTTCAGTTGTTGACGCCAATGTTGGGTAGGATCGTGACTCCACACAGGGGTCACGACCCTATATGGAACCATGATGGTTCCACATAGGATCGTGACTTCCTGTGGAGGCACGATCCAATATGTGAATGATATATAGATGCCAAACATGTTCCCTGTAGATGTTAAGAAAAGATAATAGAGTATAGGCGACCAGTATACGGATAAATATGAAACTCCATACTGACATTGCCAAAGGTTCATTTTATTACATACAGTAATAAAATCACTGCAGAGATCAATCATAGATATATGTAATTTGCAAACCAATAGAGGCAATTTGATAGAAGAATAAAATTGAATTAACAACATAAAGAGATCAGAGAACTGATTAAATAAAACTATTCTAACAGTCTGTTTAACATTTACAAAAAGAAATAAAACTGGTTTATGTGAATACTAAAGAGCAGATTGCAGATATTTTCACTAAACCTCTGCCTAAGGAGACTTTTGAATATCTTAGAGATCAGCTTGGGGTCATACCCCCACCGGTAGATACTTAGATTTGATGTTTGTCATCAACCGGTAAAATTAACAAAAAAATCTTTTACTCCGGCTTTGATGAGGAAGCTACTTCTCAGGGGGAGTAGTGGTATACTAGATTGGTTGGTATTTTGTATATGAACTTGGTTTTATAGTAACTTTGGCATTTGATGTCAAAGGGGGAGAGATTGGTATGGAAAAACACAAGGAAACATATGTCACTCTCAGGGGGAGAGATTGTTACTTTGGGAGAGATTACTTATATTTTGGTAATTGTTGGTATTTTGGTATTTGGCATTTCTATTTTGGCACTTTGATGGTTTTTCCATCTTGTGTTGCCATCAATGCCAAAGGGGGAGATTGTTGGTATTTTGGTATGGTTTTGTCATTGATGTCAACACCTACTAACACTTATCAACTCTGGCACTTTGGAGAATCAGCAACATTTGTTGGGAAAAATGGTGTCTCAACCTTGCATTTATGTGAGGTTACTATTTATAGTAAGTTTTCATTTGAGCACGAAATGGTGCGAAACTCTCCCTGAAGCTTCTGGTTGGTTAGATAAGCATTCCGGTAAAGTTGCGTCGCAAGGTCACAGCTAGTTTTGAAGATATTAAAGTTTTCGTCTTGGAGGGGTGCAATAAAATGTTTAAACTTAAATTTGGGGACTTTAGAGGCTCCAAAACGCCTTGAAAAGTGGTCGTAACCAGCAAAGCTGGTTACGAGGTGATAGAGCACTTCGCGAGCTTTCCGGCGCTTCAAACGGTTCGTCAATCGGACACCCGGTTCTCAAGTTATGGCCTCCGGAAGTTTGTACTCCTGAAATAGGAAAAAATAATTTGTATCGAATACATAAATGAGCTGTAAAGGGAGCGACACATGTTGATGTGTGCTTTAACATGTCATAGGGCATCTAGAAGGGAGATAAGGTCGGCTACACCTTATTGGGTGGTTTTAGCCCATGGTTTTGTAATACTGTTTGACGGTTTCCTGTATTGTATCTCCTATTTATGAGGTGTGTGAGATAGAGGTTGTGTGTAAGAGTCTCATGGCTATTGATTTGCCTCTGAATCTCTGATTAGTGGTACTCCTGCGAAGAGCTTGCTCTGCAAGTATGTTGTAATCTGTTTTTGATTGCTGAATAAAATATTGAGCTGCTTTTGGAGGGTGGGGTTTTTCTCCCGAAAGGGTTTTCCCCACGTAAATCACTGTGTTGTGGTATGAATGCTATTATATCTATTTCTGTTTTCTGTAACTATTGTAATGATCTGAAAAAGTTTTGCATTACCCTCCTCTCAAGGTTAGCGTAGGAAGTTGTTTCCGCTACTTAACTTCCTTACAACATTCACCGGCAAGCAAATGACTCATACACACTCACCGGTATCTGGTACACCGACAGGATATAATGATCACCGACACTTGGAATGGCATGGAAAACACTTGGTTATGTCAAAGACATTGTTTGGACACTTTTTCTTGGAGATTTGATTATTGGTATATTCGTATTTGCATATTTGTTGTTACTGGCGAATAGGTCCAAGTTATACACCGGCAGGTTTATATTTTCCAGATCAACATGGCACGCTATGGAGATGATTTATTATTGTTGTAAATGCATTAAGCCGACATGTTGAATCGGTTATTGCATCGGCCATTAATTTATTTGTAAATTGATTTTATTGTAATATCCTTTAGAGCCGACCTACTAAAATTGGTCCTAGGTTATGATATAAATGTAAGATCTTATTTGTAAGATCGAGGATGGAATACGAAGAAGTTTTGTGAGAAGGTATATGCGAGAACAAGCAGAGCTATACACGTAGACATCATTTGAAGGTGAAGCAAGGTTTTTTGAGAAAGCATATCAGAACTACACCGATACTGAATCTAGAATATGAAGATGCTATTTTGAGCAGTACATTCTTATTGGATTTAACCATCCAATTGTAGTCAGTG
Organism: Cryptomeria japonica; assembly: GCF_030272615.1. Lineage (NCBI taxonomy): Eukaryota > Viridiplantae > Streptophyta > Pinopsida > Cupressales > Cupressaceae > Cryptomeria > Cryptomeria japonica. Next base: position 474,195,254 of record NC_081414.1, read on the forward strand.
TGACTCCTATTTTGTGTTTGAGCAGTGAGCTCTAGGCGCTTGGCCTTTCTACATGTGCAGACCCCATTTGTATACACTTACTATCTGCAATAGTATCATCTGATTGTGGGTAAGGTTTCCCATCATGGTTTTTCCCCTTATAGGGTTTCGACATACAAATACTAGTGTTAAGTGTTGTGGATGACTTTGTCTTTTTTTTTCATGCATTAATCTTTATCGGTATTGCAATTATCTGTTAAAATTGTCCACTGGTATAAAAGACTGGTTTACTAGTATTAAGCATAAAGTTGGTTAAGTTGTTTTGGTTTGAATTTATTTGACAACTAATTCACCCCCCCCCCTCTCAGTTGTCCCCAGGACCTAACAACAACAACCACTCTTAAGCTATATTAGACTCAAATCAATATGCAAAAGACCAAATTGTGATATATGCATTACATTTGCCAAAAATAAGCCAAATAAGGGCAGTGCTAAAAGTGAAATTTATGATCATAATGACCACAAATAGATAGCACCATTGTGAAATACAAGAATGTAATTATAGAATTTTGGAAAAAATTAAACTTGAAAAGGAGTCCATGTGAGCCCAAATAAGGCCCTGAAAGTTACAAAAATGGGGATTACACTTTTTTTAAAACTCTAGGCACCAAGAGTAGAAAACACCTACACCACTACGAAGAGCACAAAATAAAACCTAAAATCAAAAAAACAATCTCACAAAAAAGAGCTCGAACGACTAAGATATTATCATTTGAAAATCATCTATGTAGTTATAGCACTCGTATTGTTGTGACACCTCCAAAATTCAAATGTCTTTATATTTCACCTTTGAAGTCAAATTTGGATGAAAAAAAGGAAAAAGTAACTTTCTCAAACCTTTTGAATTTAATGGTGACCTCATACTTGACCCAACAAGCTCTGATTTTTAACTATAATAAAAAGCTATGAAAAACAAAAAAAAACCCCAAAATGCACAAAAATATCTCAAAATAACTAACCAAATCCACTCTAAAATCTTTGATACCTTGTTAGATTTATCTATGAAGGTAGTCATCCAAGATCTAGAGGCCTAATGGAAATCACAATAACAAGAGAGAATCAATATGATAAGAATAAATTATATTCCTATCAAGATGCAATAGGATGGATATACATAGGTGATCCCTTGGTTAAATAGGCCACGATGAAACATATGAAGGCATAAGATTATATCAAGTGTCTTAATATTATGAAATGATATATAAAGTGATAACTTATCACCCCACCTAACTAGAAAAGTGATAGTGTGATAACACTACTAAAGGTGGAAGCTCCACTTAAGGCGGATAATTGATAGCATGATAAAACCACGAAAAGTGGAGACACCACATAATGTGGAATGTGATAATATAATAGCACCACCTATAGTGGGATTTCTCCTTAAAGGTCCTATGTTGTCCCTAAGTAATCTTAAGTGATGTGTAATTAGAATGTCAGTGAAGAAATAACAAGGTACAACGCCTTAATTACACCAACACTATAGTTTGTTGTTCTTTGGAATGCATTGCTTCTATGAGAAACTAGGGAGTCCACATGGTTTTTTATTTTACTTTTTGCTTTTGGATCAAATTTTGCTTTATTTTAACATGTATTTTAGGTAGGACATTTTTTTTGGATGTATGTGGATTTCTGTTCTTATGAATTTTATGCTTGGCATCCAAATTGCTTCCAAGAGCACTAGGATTCATGGGTGGATAGGAATGGTATGGAGGTCTTTTGTATGGGTTCATTTATATGGATGGTTGGAAGGTGCTCAAAGATGTGTGCCTTTGTTGATCTTGATTTATGATTAGGTAATTGGATTGTAAGCTATGAGTGATATGGATAGTGGATGGAGGGATATAAGGACCTAAGATGCATGGAAGGGATGAAGGCTTTGGTTTTGAGATATAGGGACCCAAAATAGATTTGGAGGATAGAGAATTTATATGTTTTCATTTAGATGGAGAGATGTTTTATTTAGCAAGGATACCAACATCATGAGAGTGAGTTCTGTAGCCAAGGCCATGATAATTGGAATTTTATTTGATATGAAAGGGATCTAATATATCGTGTTCATGTAGACCTAACCCTTTTCCTTGTTAATGCATTCTTGGACAAATATTTTTACCAATAGAATAATGATTTCTTTTGAAACAAGATGCGGGTCTATTTTGAGGTGGATATGGTATGGAAGGAATGATAAGCTCATGGAGTAAATCAAATTGGACAAAGGTAGGGGAACTAATTCAATATGTAAGGGATTCTTCGACAGTGTGGATATGGGTAATGGGATCTTGTGGTAGATTAGAAGGTATGCTGGGATCTTAATATGGATATGGATATTATGACCTAAGGATGAAGGATTGTTAAATGGAGTGGATAGTGTTCTTTTCTCTTGATTTTGAATGGAATGGAAGGGATGTCATAATCTTTCTTAGGTGGTGGATTATTAATGGGGCTTGGAAAGATGTTTATCTCTTGAGATAGAATGAGATCATCTTGGATAAAATAAAATGGATGAGGTGATCATCAGGCTTGGAAAGATGTTCATCTCTTGAGATAGAATGGGATCATCTTGGATAAAATAAAACAAATGAGGTGATCATCATGATATTCTTGAAACATGGGATCTTGGTCAAAAATTAGATGGGATTTGAGAATCTTTGTATCTTGATCTTTATTTATGTTAGGATTTGATTCTTTCAACTCTGGATTATCCTCTTGACATGGGGTATGATTTTGGATATGTATGGTGGATTATTGGATAGATTTAATGTTTTTGCATGTTATAAATGCATTTTGAATGGAACTCACTTGAATGGGTTTTATTCGCTATGGCACATATGCTGGAATTGAATCTAGAATTTTTGAATTGTATAAGGGATTTCTATAAATAAATGGAATAGCTTAAATTTTTATTATGGGTAGTTCTTGGGGGTAAACTCAAAATGTGTCATCATAGGATGTATTGTTTCATGGAGATGATCTAGATTGTTGTTGTGAATATTTAGGGATTGAGGGAATAATGGGAGATATGGAGGCTACTTGTGGGAAAATTTATTATAGATAGCCTATTATGGAGTCAAATGAGGTAGATATATTGTTGGTGTGATTACTTTGGAATGATCCATTGATATACACAGGCAGATGATTTTTTTCATGCTTGGAAAAAGTGTTGACATATGCCTAATTCCTCACTACATTATTCAATAGTAATAACACCTTGATCAATAAGTCTTGAATTAGATTTTTCAATTTTGAGAAATCAAAGTTTTATGTCCTTTCATCCTATGGTATTCACAAAATTTTGTATCTTTCCACCATACTGGTTTGATTTGAGCTTCATAATAAACAATTTCAGGCAATGTGATGATGTTTCACTAGACCAATTTTCTTTTAAAAAATTCATTTGGTTCTCCAAGATAATTGTATTTTTGAGTTGATGTTTGGAGAATTTTTGCTATGAATTTTCAATTTGGAGGAATGTCTAAGTGGTTTTGAGAATTTTTCATAGGAATGGATGTGCTGATATGATTGGGTGATGTGATTTGTTGGTATAAGAGATTTGTGAATTGAATGTTTTGGGAAGGTGATTGCGTTGACACACACGGATATGTGGTGTTTAGATGATTTTGGGACATGTGTAATTTGAATCGATATGATTGATAGGTTGGTTCTGATTGAATGGTCTCTTACGAGAATGGAGGTTGGTATGATGGTGATTATTTCTTTTAGGGATAGATACTTTGACTTCTCTAACCATTTTTTTAAGCCAATCCATTGTGTTGGTTTGTGAAGTTGGACTAGGATTAGGAATGTTTTATACAAATATGATGATGTTTTGGATGTGAAAATTAATACTTGGTTTTGATTAATTATTTTTCCATCAAGAAGGCACTTTGCAAGCAAATAATACACAATGGTTGTTTGACTCTGAACTTCAAAGTATGACAAGGGGGGCCAAATGAGCCCAAAAAGTTGGATTGATAAGCACTGGTATATCACAATTGAAAAAACTTGGAAGAAAGGAAAACCTAGGTACTTAAGTGCATAAGTTACTTGACCAAGTCCAAGCTCAACTTTGCACTCTAGAGTTGATAGCTAAAGGTCCAGTGGTAGGGGCACATAGCAACTGGCTCACTTTTCCTCTTACCCCAAAGGATTGAAAACATTATAGTTGAGGGATTTGTATCTTACTAAGGAAGGTACATGCTAAGTAACTTTATGTTACGATACACATCCCTTGTATTAGTCCATTAATTCTAAAGGTTGGCCTCTAAAATATCACAAAGGTGTCTAATGGGGGAACTCCGTAAACACCAACCTATCTACAAGTGTGGGACCTAAGTGAAAGTGAAGCATGAGGGATTCACTTAGTGAACCTAGGTTATATCACATACATTCATGCCATACTAAAGAATCCCCCTATTTTCAAATAATATTGCCCTAAACTTATTTTTTAACACCCCCTCCCAATACATAGCCCAAATTAAAATCCCTCCTATTTTTATGAAATATTGTATTTTTTCATAGCTCAAATTAAAACCCCCCTTATTTTCACCGATAAGCAATATTGTACCCTCATTTTTGGGATATTAAACCCCCCAATATTAATGCACGTGATATAATATTTCCTAGCTAGTGAAGCCCCCGTGAAGTGAAGGTCCCTTCACCTTATGTTATAAATCACCAAGCAACCCAGGGCTATGCCAAACATGATGTGATTGGATTGACATACAACTTTCACTTTCTTGCCTTTATATAACGCAACAAAAAAATTTGTTTGAGGTCAGAATCTAGGGTGATTAAATCCCTAGGTAGGCCTCCTACGTTAAAAGAATAAAATTGGAAAGTTACTTATATTTCTCTTACACCCAGGCTCATATGAGAACACAGTGGAGAGGATACATATATGTAAACTTTGGGATAGCACAACAGATTGTTCAAGTGCACCAATCATAGAAAAAATTGTTCATTTTTATAATGCAATTGAATTGTTATCAAAGCTAAAAATTGAAGACACACAATCCCTACAATAAAATTGTTAGTAATTTCAAAATCAAGGTCTTCTTCCAATGATTGCCAAGTAGATGCATCGATTAGATCAGTTTCCAAATCTACACGATTAGATATAAAAAAATATAATCTTCAAGTCATCTAAAATATCCCAAAAGTGGAATATGTGTGACGTTCTCTTATATTTGAAGAAAACTCACTCAAAGATGATTTCATATGAAAGCTATGAGCAATTAAATTTTTCAAAGAAAAGGTGACTTTAAATGAATTTACTAAATTTTTGATAAAATATCTACAAAAATGAATTAGACCACAACATAGGTCATTGAATCAAATTTCAAATGCATTTTTAATTTCAAAAATCTTATATGTTATGCAAAAGTTATGGTTGATTTTGTTAAACTTATTTTTTGCCTCATCTATGTTGGAAAATGGTGTCTCAACCTTGCATTTACATGAGGTTATTATTTATAGTAAGTTTTCATTTCAACACAAAATGGTTTGAAATTCTCCCCAAAGCTTCGAATTGGCTAGATAAGCATGCCGATAAATTTTCATCGCAAGATCACAGCTAGTTTTGAAGATATTAAAGTTTCCATTTTTCAAGGGTGGGATGAAATATTTTAATTTAATTTTGATGAATTTAGACCCTTTGAAAAACCTTGAAATTTAGGTGTAACTGACATAGCAATTTACAAGGTGATATATCACTTCATGAGCTTTCTGATGCATCAAACGGTTCGTCAATTGGACACTCGATTCACAAGTTATGGCCTCCAAATGTTTGGACTCCTATAATAAGAAATATAAAATTGCATCAGACACATAATTGATCTATAAAAGGGAGGAACGTGTGGTGATGTGTGTTTTGACACGTCATAGGGCATCTAGAATGGAGATAAGGTCGTCTCTACTTTATTGGGTGGTTTTGGCCCCATGGTTTTGTAATATCGTTTGACGGTTTCTAGTATTGTATCTCCTATATATGAGATGAGTGAGATAGAGGTTGTGTGTAAGAGTCCTATGTCTATTGAGTTACCTATGAGTCTTTGATTAGTGGTACTCCTATGAAGAGATTTCTTTGCAAGTATATTGTAATTTGTTATTGATTGTTGAGTAATATATTGAGCTACTTTTGGAGTGTCGGGTTTTTCTCCCAAAAGGGTTTTCCCCATGTAAATCATTGTGTTATTGTGTTGTGGTATGCATGATATTATGTTTATTTATGTTAAGTTTTGGTTCATCCTTGATGGATATTGTTGAGAACAATGTTATTTCATTGATGTCAACATATTCCTGTGTTTCAGTGTTGTGAAGAGTTGGTTGTTTCAGTTGGTATACTTCAAATGTGCTCGTGCGGATTTGTGATTTCAATATGAAGTATCTCTAGTTGATTTAGTGTTAATTTCATAATGATATATTCTTGATTTGGTCAAGTTGTTGATTCTAGTATGGAGATTGGTTATGTGTGTTCAGTGTTGCAGTGTTCTAGTGTTTAATCCGGTGTGCTCCATAATGTTTATGTCTTGAGTTGTGATTTTGGGAGTGTATATGATGTTCATGTATATCTTCAGTTCAGATGGTTCGTGATTTGGTCCTCTAGAAGTTAATCTTTTTAGTTCCTATTGCTAACTATTGACTGTTCTTGAGTAGTAGTGTGTTGATCGATGGAGATTTTGATAAGTGGTGTTGGTGCAGCTATTGCGAATGGTTCTAATGTTCTTATTGGTGTTTCCTAATCATTTTGTATTTATCTTGGTGGTATGCATTGATCATTGTGTGAGATATTGATGATCTTATTGGTACAATAATATTCTTTGTGTTATGCGGTAATTTGGAGGTGTAACGTGTTGCGGTTGGTCTTGGCAAGATTTCCGGCGGTGATGAGTATTTGGAGATTTGATTTAGGTCCATTGTTTGTTGTCTATGGCATTGTATTTGTCTGGTGGTTATTTTATGTATCATGAGATGTAATTTTGTAATTGGGTGTTAAGGGTTTGGCTAACCTTGTAGTCAAGGTTGATGATATGTATAAATGGGTGTAGTATTCATGTAATTGTGTGTGGTGAAGTGGTGGTGTAGAATTGGTGAGGTGTTTGCATTATCAGAGAGTTGTGTATGAGCAAGTCCATCCTCTAGTGAAGAGTGTAGAGCAGAGTGTGTTGCAGAATAATCTTTTTAGCTTAACTAGAACTGTCATCAGGCATTTGCAGATGTTATTTCTTTAGTTCATCTTATATGAGTTGATGTTCAAATATCTTTGTAATTTAGTGAGACTTATTGTAAGGCAGTGAGCCTTCCCTTGAGGTTGTAGCCTTTTCAGCCTTTTTTTATTTGAGCAATGAGATCTAGGTAGTGTGCCTGAATGCATGTGCATTCCCCTTTGTAATATTATTATACTTCTAACAAGGTGTATTAATATTGTGGGTCTCAAATCCCACCGTGGTTTTTCCCTTAACCGGTTTTTCCACGTCATATTATTGGTGTTATGTGTTTTGTTGCTATCTTCCTTTTTGTTGTTGTAGATTAGCTTTGAAGTTGTGCTTAATTTGTTTTATCCGATGAAAACTGATTCACCCCCCCCCCCCTCTCAATTTTTATGCCTTGTTTTTTCCAACATTTGGTGTCAGAGCTAGGACCTCTGGTAGAAGCCTAACAACTTGATGGGGATCTGAGAAGGTTTCTTGATGGATTCAAGTGGTCTTAGATGGTAGTCACTTATTGCACTTGATGATCTTGATCATTCTATAGCTAAAGTCTGAGAATTGAAGACAAATCTTAAGGATACTGAAAATTTTATTGAAACATTAAAAGAGCAACTGTGTAAGTCCACGGAAAAGAGAAGAGAGCTTGTTGAACAACTTTAGGAGAAAGAGAGTCAATGCATCGATGAAGCAGCCCTAAAGGAGAAGACCGAAGAATGTGAGAGGCTTGCTAAAGATAATGTTGTTCTGAAACATGAGATGGATTCTATAGTGATGAAGTTGACAAAGGAGATTGAGGCTAGAAAGAAGAATGAGGATAACCTTACACAATCTTTGAATGATAGATCAGATGAGTGTAGTGGACTTAATTTTGAATATGAACAGTTCAAACTTGAACTATTGTAGTCTAAGAACAATGAACAAGAGCTTGAGAGGCAGATTAGTATTCTTAGGGATGAACTTTCAACTGCTAATGAGTACAAGGAGAAGTTCAAGATTAGCTCAGCTAAGCTTGATGAGATGCTTGAAAGTAAGAAGAATGCTAATGATACTAGTGTTCTTGGATTTGATTTAGGTGGAAGCTTTGGATCTGATCATGGTGAAATCAAGTCAGCTCAACAAAAGAACAATTCAAGAAGGCCTCTGGTGAAATCAAGTCAGCTCAATAATTTTGGTCATAAGTCAAACATGTGTAAAGCAGTGATGAATAATTTCTAGAATAAGAGATGTTTTGCTTATGGAATGTTTCGACATATTGCTAATCAGTGCAGATCGAGGAGAAACTAGATGAATTTCAGGCCTATGCAAGGAAATGTTGTTTGCCATGCTTGTAACAAATCCAGTCATATTGCTAACTATTATAGTAGCAGGGTTGTGAACAAGAATGAGTTGGTAGACAAAGACAAATCTGATGATAAGGGTAAAGCGAAGGTTGAAGAAATCATAGAATGGTTTAAGAAGAAATGGTTCAAGAAGAGTAAATCTGAGGCAAGAAATGCGTCCGCACCTGATTCCGGTGCTAGAACCTCATCCGATAACTGATCTAAGGCATTTTTCCTTGGGAGAAGTTTTCATGAAAAATTTTATAAACCCCCTATTGGAGATCTATGATTGTTTTCTGGTAGGTTGCAGAGGTGTATTTGGTGTTTACAGATTCCTTGAAAAGATTTCTGGAAGGTTTTGATCTGGTTTGATTATTTGTAGATGATCTTTGTGTAATACAGGGTTTTCCCAGAAGGTTTAGGGTAAAGTTTACTTAACATATCAGATGGATAAAGTGTGCAAAATATATGAAGTTTCAGGTTTACGGCCTTTGTTGTTGGATCTAGTGTTGGTTGGAGGATTTGGTAGACAATTTCTAGTGGAATAGTGTTTCCTTGATTTCATCAGTAAATCCTGATCCGGTATATAAGGTATTTATCTCGAAATTGAAAATCTGATATTTTTGAGTTGCATAAGTATTTTGATAGTTTATTGCTTGGAAGACATGGAAGAAAGTAGAGCACTATGAGTAGATTGTTGGGTTATCCGTGTAGCAAAAAGTGAGTTGTATCAGCTATTGGAGATGCCAAGGGAGTCTGAAAAGCAAGTTGAGAGAGTAATGATTGAGGTAGCATATGTTTCTGAGAATGTTTGTTTTGTTAAAAAGGGAAGTTAGCTTAAGGTGGTCTGAAGCAGTAGATATTGTTGAGGATATTCTTATCCTCTAGATCTATCTTATAGAAGTTTTCCTATGGAGTCTGAAGTAGATGTATTATAGTTGATGTAATTGAAGCTATTGCACCTATTTTGAAAGATAATGACATTGTAGAGGTAGTGTGAGAGTTCTCAGAGGAGAACTAGTATGAATCATTCAAGTGAAGGATCTTATCAGTTTATCATCTGAGGATATAGTGAAGAAGGTTTTGCATATTGTTCTGGAGTGTCTAAAATTTGAATTCTTCTCCGGATATATTCTAATAGCATGTGTTCAGTATTTTGAGTTTGTCAAGAGATAGAGAGAGCTATTGTTGGATATTGTTGAGTTGTATGCATAATCTAAGGGGGAGAGAATCAATTTATGTTGCATATTTGTGGCATTGATGTCAAAGGGGGAGAGAACCATGTGAAAAACTATTATATCTTGTGCCGATGTAAGGGGGAGTTTGTTATGATTTATGGGAGTTGTTTTCTTTCTTTGTATTAATTGTTTTTCACATTCATATGTTGCCATCAATGCCAAAGGGGGAGATTGTTGGATATTGTTGAGAACAATGTTTTGTCATTGATGTCAACATATTCATGTGTTCCAGTGTTGCAGAGAGTTGGTTGTTTGAATTGTATATTAAAACTGTGTTCATGCAAATTTGTGATTTCAATATAAAGTATCTCTAGTTGATTCAACGTTGATTTCATGATGATATATGATGATTTGGTTGAGTTGTGGAGTCCGGTATGGAGATTGGTTCAGTGTGTTCAGTGTTGCAGTGTTCTGGTGTTTAATCTCGTGTGCTCCGAGATGTTTATGTCTTGAGTTATGGTTTTGGGAGAGTGACTATGGTTTTCATGTGTATCTTCAGTTCAGATGGTTCATGATTTGGTGCTGCAAAAGTTATCTTTTTAGTTCTTGTTGCTAACTATTGATTGTTCTTGAGTAGTAGCATGTTGATCGATGGAGATTTTGATAAGTGGTGTTGGTGCAGCTATTGCAGATGGTTCTAAAGTTCTTATTGGTGTTTCCTAATCATTTCCTATTTATCTTGGTGCTCCACATTGATCATTGTAAGGGTTCTTGATGATCTTATTGCTGGACAATGATATTCTTCGTGTTATGTGGTATTTTGGAGGTGTAACGTGTTGCGGTTGGTCTTGGCGAGATTTTTGGTGGTGATGAGTATCTAGAGATTTGATTTAGGTCCATGCTATGATGTCTATGGCATTGTATTGGCCTAGTGGTTATTTTATGTATCATGAGATATAATTTTGTAATTGGGTGTTAAGGGTTTCGCCAACCTTGTAGTCAAGGTTGATGATATGTATAAATGGGTGTAATATTCATGTAATTTGTGTGTGGTGAAGTGGTGGTGCAGAGTTGGTGAGGTGTTTGCATTATCAGAGAGTTATGTATGAGCGAGTCCATCCTCTGGTGAAGAGTGCAAAGAATAATGTGTTGCAAAACACTCTATTGAGCTTAACCAGAACTATCATCAGGCATTTGCAGATGGTATTTCTTCAGTTCATCTTATCTGGGTTGTTTCTGAAGATCTTTGTAAGTCAGTGAGACTTCCTATAAGGCAATGAGACTTCCCTTGAGGTTGTAGCCTTTTGGGCCTTTTTTTGTATTTGAGCAGTGAGATCTAGGCAGTGTGCTTGAATGCATGTTCATTCCCCTTTGTAATATTATTATACTTCTAACAACGTGTATTAATATTGTGGGTCTCAAATCCCACTGTGGTTTTTCCCTTAACCTTGTTTTCCACATCAAATTATTGGTGTAATGTGTGTTGTTGCTATCTTCCTTTTTGTTGTTGTAGATCAGATTTGAAGTTGTGCTTAATTTGTTTTATCCAGTGAAAACTGATTCACCCCCACCCTCTCAGTTTTCCTGCATTGTTGTTTCCAACAATCCTTTCTACTACACCAAGCTGTTGAGGTGTTCTTGGGGCAAACAACTGCCATTTAATACCATGTTTCTCACAGAAATTGTTAAACTCATCAGAAGTAAATTCTCCTCTATCAAACCTCAAACACTTAATTTTTCAGTCAACTTCATTTTCAACTTTACCCTTGAATATTTTGAATTTCTCTAAATCTTTTGAATTTTCACTCAAAAAAGCAACCCATGACATTCTAGTGTAATCATCAATCAATAACATAAAATGCATCTCACCTCTTGTGCTCGTTGTTCTAGTCGGACCACATAGTTCTCTATGCACTAAATCCAACATTCCAATGGACAAATCCTCCTTTGCTCTGGGTGAACTCACAATACTGGTTCCTAGTTTTTGGTACATCCTGATTTTTGTTGAAATCGTACATTTTTTAGAAAATATAATGATTTAAGCTTTAAGAGGTCCCATTTGAAGTAATTAATTGAAGAGAGTTAAATCAAAGGCTCTTAGATCAAAATTTCTTGGATAGAAACTCTCTCCTTCTAAATCATACTTGTAATGGAGTCTCCTTTGCATCTATCAAATGTTGATAAAAAAGAAATTTTACATTAGCTTTTGGGAGGTCAAATGAATTCATTTAGAAGTTTTTTTTAAGTATTTAGTCCTTATTATAAGCTTTCCAAATAGTATAATTTTTAATATATTTAATTTCATTAATATATTTTTGTTTTGTCAATGGGCCCTTAGTTTATTGGTGAAGTTGAATGGTTCCAAATGAGCCCACTAGGGATCAAGTCTTGTTGAGTGCAAGGCTCTAATATCATAAGGGATGAGGTTGGGATCGTGCCTCGAGCGAATTTGGTGGAATGGATACCCCTCATTCCTTGGCTCTTAGCCGAAGAGGTTCAGCCTATTGGCTCGTGCCCCCGTATCAGGTGGCAAAAATTATTTTGTGAAGGCCCTCGCTGGGTTGGCAGCTCGCGAGCTTCATGCCCTTGCTAGGTTGTCATTCTCATAGGTCTAGACCTCCATCAATATATATATATATACATATATATATATATATATATATATATATATATATATATATATATATATATATATATATATATATTTGTTATATTTATTATGAATGTAGGTTTTTCACTAAACATGAACTTCTTTATTCGATGCATTGGGAAAAATAATAAACTAATTCAAAAAAAATCTGAAAAATATATATACCCTAGTTATTGATGTCTTCTTTCTAACAAAAAAAATAAAATTGAATTTTGATATATATAGAACAAGTTATATGTTCAAACGTACACCTGTATTTAAATTATAATTAGTTAGACTTCAAAACTAAATAAAATGAAAAATATTCAACATATCACTATCAAACCAATTGCATGCCCTAGGTATTGATGTTACAAACCAAAATTAAAAAGAATTACTTTTTTATTATTTATAGAAAAAAAGTTATGTGTTTCAGGATGCACATCACTCTTAAAAAATGTTGTTTGTTGTAAAAACTACTTTTCGAGGGAGATGGAAAAGTCAATGAAATTTAATTCAAAAAAAATGAAAAAAATATATTTAGTCTACAAACAAGATGTTACAAATCACTAGTTTACATCATCATCAAATTCTTATGGGTTTAAAAGTTATAGGTGTCAAAAAGTGAAGGTTTTTTTCAAAATTTTCATCTAAGTGTCAAAGTTGGTCAGAAAGTGGGAACCAGTATTGTGAGTTCACCCCTCTGTAAGTTTCTCTTGTATGTTTTCCAACTCGACATTCTTTACACATGTTGTTATCCGGTTTGGTTAGCTTTGTTAAATCTCTTACTACACTTGATGAGCTAATCTTCACTAGGTTGTCAAAATTGATATGACACATTCTCTGGTTCCAGAGCCAGCTATCATTGGTATGAGATAGAAAACAATGCTTTGTAGCTCCTTCTAGCAGATACATGTTTCCACCAATCCTTTTTCCTGCTACAATAATAATTTTGGATCCTTTCCAGATCTCACAACCATAATCCTAAAAGATAACATTGTAACCATTTTCACACATATTTCCAACACTCAAATGATTATGATGCAAACCCTTCACATAGTAAACATTATCAATATTATGCTTTCCATCAAAAGAATTAGAACCAATTACCGCAATGTGTGATGTCTAATCATCTTTGAACCTAATAATACCACCATCATACTTATCAAGTTTCACAAACTTACTCTTGTCACCAATCATATGATTTGAACATCCACTATCAATCAGCTATTCATTTCTATCTCTTCTAGCATGTAAGGTAGTAGCAACGGTCCTAGGGATATCAATTTTAGGAATATCTCTTTCTACCAAAAATAAGCACTCACCATCTTCATAATCTGATTAATTATCTAAAATACCAGCATCATCTTTGACACAATAGGCTCTCTTATTGAATTTTCCTTTATTTTCTATATATTTTTGTCTTGAATTATTTTTTGAACACCTAGTAGCAATATGACCAATCTTTCCACATCTAAAAAATTTAAAAGGTAACATACCTTTATACTTGTCAATGCAAATTTAGTCTTAGGTTTGTCTTTTCCAAACTTTCTTATCTTAATTGTTGATAGAGTTCCATACAGCTACTCTCTAGTGAGATTCTTTGGATCATAGGCTTCTTCAATAGCCGATATCTTATCATTGTAACTTTCTAGTAGGGACATCAAGATCTTCTCAATTATATCTTCATCTGACAAAGTGTCGCCAAGCTCTCTGATTTCATTTACCACACTATCAACCTTTTGAAAATAGCTAGTTATGTCCTCTCCTTTTTTCATTTTCAAATTTTCATATCCACACTTAGTTGATGCTTCTTTAATAATTTCACTATGCCATTTCCTTCATAGATATCTCCCAAATTTTTCCAAACCTCATCAGCAATATTCAATGAAATAACCTTTGTTAATTTAGTCTTAGATAGAGCACTAAAGATAGCATACCTTGGCTTTTCATTCTCTTCATAAGCTTGAATCTAATCAAGAGTGGTAAGACCATTTGCCGATTGGACATACTTAGCTTCCACTACTTTCCATGTATTATATCCCAAAGATATTAGATAGCCCCTCTTCTTCACTTTCTAGAAACTATAGTCAGAGCTCTCAAAGATAGAAATAGTCAATTAATGTGCCATCAGATCAGAATCTACCACAAGAAATTAAGCTCTTCTCTAAGGAGCCAAATCTCTTATACCAAACTAACAGAATTAATTAACACATATATAGCATGAAAAATAGAAACATACAACAGATCACACAATGAACACCAAATATGATGTGGAAAACCCAAGAAGGGAAAAACCATAGAGAATGGTAGTTCTCATTAAAAAAAATTGGTTAAGATGACACCGGTTAAGGTGAGTTTTACAAAGGGTGACTCACTGCTAGAAGGCTCACTGTGGGTGGGCTCACTACCCAGAAAAAGGCTCACTGTCGAAGAAATAGAAAGAAAGAAAGAATCCACCAGTGAAACACAATCTACACAAACCAGACTACTTCCAGTCCCTCAAAACCAACACACTCTCACATATCACCAATAGTCATATCTTTCCTGTCCAGCCTCGCATATCTTAAAAACAATGTCACACATTTTCTATATCTAAAACAATCAGATCATCCTCATATATATTATCTTCCGGGAAGCATGGTATTCCAAGTTGGCCAAGACAGGGACCTAAAGTAAGTCAATATTGAACATTCCACTGGTGGAAAGGAACGAATAGTAGACCATACCACAATTCACATCAATGAACAAATCAACATGTTATCCTCATTATGAATTTCAGACCCAAGAATCATGATATACATGCTACACCACAAGTTGCTGCACATCCTCAAATTCTGGACTTAATCCAGACCCAACATCATTGCCCAAAGCAACAAGAATAAGAATAGGACCAAGATACAGACTAATACCAATGATCAACACCATATCCAACAAATTGAAATATCCAAATCACCAAAATATCTTCTGGAGCATCAAAGATTTCTGGGATCACACATTCTGGATCACCAATATCAAGAACAACAGAGACATCAATACCAACCAATATGTTGACATCAATGACAACTAATTAACAATGCCATCTCATCCACAAAAATCACATCTACAATAATTATGATGTAATGAAATGTAGATATTTGTCGTGATTCTAGTATGATATGCTTATATTCTAACATGAATGCAGGATGCACTTCTTTTTGTGTGCCAAAGTACTTTATGTTTCATGACCCAATTGGTGCAGGAGCACAAGAGCAATTTTGTTGTGTAGGTTTTAGGAGTTTGGAATCATGAGATTTTGGTTTGTTAAAAGGTCAACAGGTTACTAAACCAGTACTCAGATGTTTGTAAGGACCCTAGGAGTCACTGCTTGGCCAATGTTGGCCTATGGGCTCTTAAGGGTGTCAGGTAGAGTACTTGGTACAATAAGGTGGTTTTATGTTAGAATAGTTTGTTTAATGTGGTTTAATGGTTTCTAAGGTCATTTGGACCTTTAGAAGTATTCTGGGTTTGATTTGGGCTAAAGTTTCTCAATCATGTAAAAGTTGTAAAAAGTTGCAAAAGTTGCTTATAGCAACTTTGCAACTTTTGCATTTTCCAAACACCAACGGCTAGTTGGTTGTCTTTTTTGGTTAAAAGACATTTGTAACCAATCCAAGGCTGATATAAGGCTTGGGAAAACCAATGAGAAGGTTGGTTGAAGAATTGGAATAAGGAGACCAAGATTTAGCCTTCAATTTTTGTGTTTTCAGCGATTTGCATTGAGTTTTTCTTGGTAACGTATGGTCTATACGGACTTCCAAGCCCAGACCAAGGCATGAATTGTTAGAACAGAGATATACCTTTCATTTCATGGTGATTTGAGGTTTATAAGTGTTATAGTTTTTAAGTTTTGTTATTTTTGTTGCAGGCGGGTCTTAAAGACCTTGAAACAAGGGTTTGGAGACTTCATGGCTCAAACCTAGCATTCCATGGTGGAACCACATACTGAAACCTTGTAGAGTTCTAGGAGGCCTTGTAAAGTATGTTTTCATATATTTTTTAAGACAATGGAGGTTAAACTCCAAATTTGCCACCATACCCTAGGCTTGGCACGTTGAGTTGGCAAGCAATGGGGAACATGGATAATAGGCCCTAGATGGGTAAATCCATTAGAAGGATTTGGTTCCAAGTTGGATTCCACATCCTCATGGGTGTACAAAACTATAAAAATCATCAGTATCCTTGAGAAATCGGACTGGTGAAGGCATTTGAGCATGACCCTATTTTGTAGGCTTAAAAGGAGGAATTAGGCCTAAAAAGGGTTAGGATGGTTTACGACCAAACCCAGATCCAATTCTGAGATATTGTATGAAACTTCCAAAAGGGTATCTGAAAAGATAAAGAGTTCATACCACTATGTAGGACTTCTAGCAGATAAGTGCCAAATACCTCAGCGGTAGGGCTAATTGGACTAGGTCTCCTAGTAGGCCTAAAAGTACAAATTGGTCTTTAAGCTTGGAACCGATAATCTCCAAAGACCTAGTTGAAGGGATAGGGTTAGGAAACAATAGAAAATCAACCCTATGGGAGTTGGACATATGTGTGAGAAGATCCTAAGGTGGAGGGGGTTGGCACTTGGTGAAGGTGTGAGAAGGTGTTGAGTAGGGGAGTCTCATTTAAGGAGTGTTGGAAACTCACTAACAACTGGAGGTCACCTTAGGATAAGGACCTTAGAAGTTCATTTAGGGTGGGACCTACAACATTTGGAAGGTTGGAAAAAGTGGAACCATTGGATGGTTCAAGAGATTGCCTAGAGAGACATCAAGAATAAGCAAACCCCATAGGAGTGAGCAACCCCTCTACATCAAATTGGTATCAGAGCCACTT
Source organism: Cryptomeria japonica (assembly GCF_030272615.1). NCBI lineage: Eukaryota > Viridiplantae > Streptophyta > Pinopsida > Cupressales > Cupressaceae > Cryptomeria > Cryptomeria japonica. The sequence continues at coordinate 474,212,490 of NC_081414.1, forward strand.
GATTGAACAAAGTGGTGTATGTTATACCAAGAGGTAGAATCAGAAGCTAGCAGTATGCCACCTAAGGGAATGAGTCAAGAGGCCATCATGAAGTTGGTCCAAGACATGCTTAGTGAAGCCCGAGAGCAAGATTCCAAGAAAGGTAAGGTGATGAGACTAATGATGAAGTTGCAGATGTGATAGGAGTGGTAGTAGAAAAGAAAGAGTTGGAGAAATATCAGAAAATCTTTGTAGATGCCCTTAAATCTCTCAACAAAGATAGCCTAGATGGTTTACCGGTCTATAGTGGTAGCCTAAATGGAGAAGAACTATTGGTTTGGATAGAAGCTTTGAACAACTATTTTGAATACAAGGAGGTTACAGAAGAGAAGAGGTTCAATATGGCTAAGACCAAGTTGAAAGGATCAGCTTTAGTATGGTGGAACATGATGCAAGAAGAGAGGGAACAAACTGGAAGAAAGAAGATCAACTCTTGGGAGATAATGAAAATCAGAATCAAAACTCAATTCCTTCCACTAGATTATGAGGTGCAGATACACAAGAAATTGATGAGTTTGAGGCAAAGGGAAATGGATGTGAGTGCTTATATAGAGGAGTTAAATCAACTAACTCTAAGAGAAAGGAAATAAGAGGAATAAGTGGATAAGGTAGCCAGATACCTAAATGGTCTTAGACAAAACATCCAAGATGAAATTAGCATGATGGCACTTGTTCATAAGAGTTTTCAATTGGCCTTGAGAGTAGAGGACAAGATCAAGAGGAGAAGTGAGTTCAATCCAAGAGGTAGAGGTGGTAAAGGATTCAGAGGAAGAGACACCTTTGGAAGGGGTCATATCTCTAGAAAGAATGAAGAAAGCAATCAAACTGAACATAGTGGGGATAATTTTAGCAAGAATGGTCCATTTAGAGCCAACTCTAGAGGAAGAAACAACTTTAGGGGCAGATTTGGTACTCAAGGAAGAGGACCCACAATTTTCACTGGTAAATGCTTTCATTGTCATCAAGTGGGCCACACAATGAACCGGTGTCCTAAAAAGACTTTGAGTTCTTATGTAGGTGAAAGAAGAACACAATTGGTGCAGGAGGAAGATAATCAAAGTGTTACCTCACCAATTAGCAAAGTTGGACCAGTTTTAGATGGAGATAACCTAATGTTAAGGAGGACCTTGTTGAAGGTATCACAGGCCAAAGAACCTACTTAGAGAAAGGTACTCTTCAAAACCACTTGCAGATCATATGGTAAGATTTGTAGGGTCATAGTAGATTCAGGGTCTATTGAGAATATTGTAGTAGTTGAGATGGTAGACAAACTCAAGTTGAAAAGGTCACCACATACCAATCCTTATAAGGTATCATGGTTGAGTAAAGGACAACATGTTCTAGTTGACGAGAAAGCTTGGATAGATTTTGAAATTGGAGAGTATAAGGATAGAGTGCTATGTGATATACTACCTATGGATGCATGCCATTTGTTGCTTGGATGCCCTTGGCAATATGATGTCAAAGCCATATATGATGGGGAGAAGAATTCTTATGTTATCACCAAGGAAGGGAGGAAGTTCCAAATGGATCCTTTGGTTGTGCTGGGAGAAGAAAGACATGTAGGATCATGTGTTATGTTGCTTAGTGGGAAGAAGTTCCTAAAAGAGTTGAAGCATGAGGGGGAGCAAGGATATGCCATCATAGTGAAACCAAAGGAAGAGGAAAAGTCTGTACTTAAACTGTTAGTACCTCAAGAAGTGAAGACCTTGTTGGACTGGTACAAGGACATTGTTGTCAATGAAATCCCATATGCTTTACCCCAATACAGATATGTGAACCATCAGATAGACCTCATACCTAGAGCTACCTTGCCAAACAAAGCTGCCTACAAAATGACACCAACTCAAAATGAAGAAATAGCAAGACAAGTGCAAGAATTGCTAGATAAGGGGTTGATAAAGAAGAGTCTAAGCCCATGTGCAGTACCTAATGTCTTGGTACCTAAGAAAGATGGCAAACGGAGAATGTGCACTGAATAAAGACCCATCAACAAGATTACCATCAGATACTAGTTTCCAATGCCAAGAATATAGGACCTAATGGACTACCTACGAGGAGATTGTTACTTTTCAAAGGTGAATTTGAAATTAGGTTATCATCAAATAAGGATCAGACCTAGAGATGAGTGGAAAACAGCCTTTAAGACCAATGAGGGGCTCTATGAATGGATGGTGATTCCCTTTGGGCTCACAAATGCACCTAGCACCTTCATGAGACTCATGAATGAAGTGCTTGCAGAATTTATTGGTAAATTTGTGACTATTTACCTTGATGATTTTTAGTAGGTTAAGGGAGGAGCATATCAGACATTTGGATCAGGTTTTGAGGAACCTACATCAAGAAAAGTTGATGATTAACTTAGACAAGTGTGAGTTCTTAAAAACTGAACTAGTATATCTTGGTTTTGTAGTTTCTCAAGGTTGTTTGAAAATGGATCCAACAAAGGTAGATACAATAGTTAATTGGCCTACTCCTAAGTCAATAGGAAATGTGAGGAGTTTTCATGGATTAGCTTCTTTCTATAGGAGGTTTATTAGAGGATTTAGCTATATATGTGCACCTATATTGAACATTATCAAGGGAGGAATGAAATTTCAGTTTAAGTGGACTAGTGCAGCAGACAAGGGGTTTGAATTGTTGAAACAAAAAGTGGCAGAACTACCTAATCTTAGGCTCCCTTATTTCAATCAGCTCTTTATAGTGGAGTGTGATGCTATCAAGTTGGCAATAGGGGTAGTTTTGAGCCAAGAAGGTCATCTGGTAGCATTTTTCTCTAAGAAACTCAATGAGGCAAAACAAAAGTATTCTACCTATGACCTAGAGTTGTATGCCATGGTACAAGCCCTTAAGAAATGGTGGCATCATCTACTTCCTAAATAATTCATAGTTTATACAGACAACCATACACTTAGCTTCTTGAATGGACAGGAGAAGTTACATCAAAGACACATCAAATGGGTTGAACACTTGCAGGCCTACACCTTTTCCATCAAACACAAGAAAGGAGTCACCAATAAGGTAGCAGATGCCTTAAGTAGAAGAGTTCTTACCATCTAACAAGTGCAACTTCAAAGTGTGGGGTTAAATGAACTCAAAGATCTATACCAAGGTGACAAGGATTTTGGTGAAGCATATGATGTTTGCACCAAGTTTACTAATGTTTGTCATGTTGCATATTCTGATTTCATGTTGCAGGAAGACCTTTTGTTTAAAGGAAACTTAATTTTCATACCTCGATGCTCTATGAGAGAAAATATCATCAAGGAGAAGCATCAAGGAAGCTTAGGAGGACATTTTGGTCTTGACAAGACCTTAGAACAGGTTGAACGGTTTTATCATTGGCCTAAAATTCAGTTAGATGTTAGAAGAATTGTGGAGCAATGTCCCATATGTCAGAGAGCCAAGCGAACCTCTACCAATGTAGGTTTATATCAACCATTGGCCATACCAACCAGACCTTGGGAATGTTTGAGCATGGACATTGTTCTCGGCTTTCCTAGAACTCCAAGAGGGTATGACAGTGTATTTGTCATAGTGGATAGATTCAGCAAGATGGTACACTTTGTGCCTTGAAAATTCACTAATGATGCCTCTTACATAGCAGGGCTATTCTTTAAGGAAGTTGTGAGGATTCATGGCCTACTGGTTACCATTGTGAGTGATAGAGACACTAAATTTGTAAGTCACTTTTGGAGAACTTTATGGAAAAAACTAGGCAAAAAACTTTCTTTTTCATCAGCATACCATACACAATCATGGACAAACTGAGGTGGTTAAGATATCCTTAGGTAAATTGTTGAGATGTCTCACCAAACAACATGGACAAGCTTGGGATCTAGTATTGGGTCAAGCAGAGTATGACTACAATGACTCGGTTAATAGAAGCACAGGTCGGAGTCCCTTTAAAAAAATTTATGGATGTCATCCTAGGGGAATCTTGGAACTTAGAGACCTCAGTCTTATGGACCATAGAAGTGCACAAGGGGAAACTTTGTAGAGAATATAAAAGAGATACATGAGCAGGTCAAGAAGACATTGCAGCAGCACAATGAGAAGTACAAGGCACTAGCAGATAAGAAAAGAAGAGAAGTACACTATAAGGTTGGTGATCTAGTGTTATCCTACTTGAGGAAGGAGAGGCTACCCAAGGGACAACCTAGTAATTTTTGCATGGAGAAGATTGGACCTCTTAAGGTGATGTATAAATTTGGAAAACATGCCTATGAGTTAGAGTTACCACAAAACTTGGGCATATCCCCAATCTTCAATGTATGTGATTTGTATCCATGCAAGAGGTCTCAGACAGCTACAAATCAAGAAGAACCTACTACTATAGAAGATGTAGACTGGTTGCAAGATTTACCTCCCAGCCAACCGGTCACATTGGAATGCATTTTGGATTCTAAAGTTGTGAAAAAGACTAGGAAAGAAGTCTATAGAAACTATCTAATTAAATGGAAGGGTTACCTGAGTCAGAGGCTACATGGACGTCATAAGGAGATATCATACAACATGATACCACTGTCCAAGCTTTATCCACTCAAGAGACTTGAGTTCATCTTACCCCCGGAGCATGGTGCAGGAGCACAAGAGAAATTTTTTTGTGTAGGTTTCAGGAGTTTGGAATCATGAGATTTTGGTTTGTTAAAAGGTCAATAGGTTAGTAAACTAGTACTTAGATGTTTGTAAGGACAGGAGTCATTGATTGGCCAATGTTGGCCTATGGGCTCTTAAGGGTGCTAGGTAGACTACTTGGTAGAATAGGTTGTTTTATGTGGTTTAATGGTTTCTAAGATCATTTGGACCTTTAGAAGTGTTCTGAGTTTGATTTGGGCCAAATTTTCTCAATTATGTAAAAGTTGTAAAAAGTTGCAAAAGTTGCCCATTGCAACTTTGCAACTTTTGCATTTTCCAAACACCAACGGCTAGTTGGTAGTTGGTTGTCTTTTTCGATTAAAAGAAATTTATAACCAATCCAAGGCCGATATAAGGCTTGGGACAACTGATGAGAAGGTTGTTTGAAGAATTGGAATAAGGAGAGCAATATTTAGCCTTCAATTTTTGTGTTTTCAACGATTTGCATTGAGTTTTTCTTGGTAACGTATGGTCTGTACAGACTTCCAATCCCAGACCAAGGCATGAATTGTTAGAAAAGAGACATACCTTTAATTTCATGGTTATTTTAGGTTTTGAAGTATTATAGTTTGTAAGTTTTGTTATTTTTGTTGCAGGCGGGTCTTAAAGACCTTGAAACAAGGGTTTGGAGACTTCATGGCTCAAGCCTAGCATTCCATGGTGGAACCACATACTAAAACCTTGTGAAATGCTAGGAGGCCTTGTAAAGTATGTTTTCATTTTTTTTTTAAGACAAGGGAGGTTTGTTGGTATTTTGGTATGGTTTTGTCATTGATGTCAACACCTACTGAATACACCTACTTTGGAGATCCAGCAACATTCACCGGCAAGCAGTAAACTGTGCAACAGTTACTAGTATATGGTTCACTGGCAGGATATATTGTTCACCGCTACCTGGAATGATATGGAAGACACTTGGTAATGTCGAAGACATCATGTGGACACTTTATTTTGAAGAAATAATCATTGGTATATTCATATTTGCATATTTGCATATTTTCTTTTACCTGCAAATAGGTCCAGGTTATCTAGGGTTACACCGGCAGGTTTATCTTTTCCAGATCAGCATGGCACGCTATGGGGATGATTTATTATTGTTGTAAATGCATTAGGCCGACATGTTCAATCAGTTATTGCATCGGATATTATATTATTTGTAAAATGTTTTTATTGTAATATCTTGTAGAGCCGACCTACTAAAATTGGTCTTAGGGTATGGTATAAATGTAAGATCTTATTTGTAAGATCAAGTGTGGAATGCGAAAAATAATTGTGTGAAGGTATATGCGAGATCAAGAAGAAGTATACATGATGACATCATTTGAAGGTGAAGTTAGGTTTTTGTAGAAGTATATCAGCATTACACCGGTACTGAATCCAGCATATGAAGATGCTATTTTGTGCAGTACATTCTTAATGGATTTAACCATCCAACTATAGTCAATGTGACTCCCATTTGTGATTGAGCAGTGAGCTCTAGGCTGTTGGCCTTTCTGCATGTGCAGACCCCTTTTTGTACACTTACTATCTACAGTAGTATCATCTGATTGTGGGTAAGGTTTCCCACCATGGTTTTTCCCCTTACAGGGTTTCCACATACAAATATTGGTGTCATGTGTTGTGGATGACTTTATGTTTATGTTTCATGCATTAATCCTTACCGGTATAGCAATTTACTGTTAACACTGTCTACTGGCATACTTAACTGGTTTACTAGTATTAGGCATTAAGTTGGTTAATTGGTTTTTGGTTTGAATTTATTAGACAACTGATTCACCCCCCCCCTCTCAGTTGTCTCTGGGACCTAACAAGGTTAAACTCCAGATTTGCCACCATACCCTAGGCTTGGCACGTTGAGTTGGCAAGCAATGGGGAACATGGATAACAGGCCCTAGATGGGTAAATACATTAGATGGATTTGGTTCCAAGTTGGATTGGACATCCTCATGGGTGTACAGAACTATAACAATCATCAGTATCCTTGAGAAATCGGACTGGTGAAGGCATTTGAGCAAGACCCTATTTTGTAGGCTTAAAAGGAGGAATTAGGCCTAAAAAGGGTTAGGATGGTTAACAACCAAACCCAGATCCAATTCTGAGATATTGTATGAAACTTCCAAAAGGATGTCTAAAAAGATAAATAGTTCATACTAGTATGCAGGAATTATGGCAGATAAGTGCCAAATACCTCATCGGTAGGGCTAATTGGACTAGGTCTTCTAGTAGGCCTAAAAGTGCAAATTGGTCTTTAAGCTCAGAACCGGTAATCTCCAAAGACCTAGTTGAAGGGATAGGGTTAGGAAAAAATAGAAAATAAACCCTATGGGAGTTGGACATAAGTTTGAGAAGATCCTAAGGTGGAGGGAGTTGGCACTTGGTGAAGGTGTGAGAAGGTGTTGAGTAGGGGAGTCTCATTTAACGAGTGTTGGACACTCACTAACAAGTGGAGATCACCTTAGGCTAAGGACCTTGGGAAGGTTATTTAGGGTGGACCCTAAAACCTTTGGAAGGTTGGAAAGAGTGGAGCCATTGGATGGTTCAAGAGACTGCCTATAGAGACAACAAGAATAAGAAAACCCAGTAGGAGTGAGCAACCCCTCTACATCACCAATGCATTCACACAATAAATGTTAGTATGAAAATGAAAGTATGAAATGAGTGAGATTGAATAATATATGATAGCAATAAATAGATGGAGTTTCATGTACTCTTATGTCTTTATTATAGGACAACATTTTCATCATTGAGCCTTATTATGTACCAATGAAATTTCATACACTAGGGTATGAAAAACAAAGGTGTAAATGATATCCCATTGTAGAAACAAACACATAGAAGACAAGGAGTGAATCCCTTCATTCTAGGATTCTAGTACTAAGGGTCAAGGTATGTGTGATAGTCACAAGAATAGCTATCCTTGATTATCATTCTTGTGTAGGATATTGCCAAATGAGCATACCAAAACATACACCTAAAATACCTTTGCCCCAAAACTTCATCGAATCACACAACAAATAGAAAATAAAAAAAATGGATCACGAACCATCTTGGCTCCTCTAGTCACTTGTGGACATCATCGAGTACCATAAGAACATGACCCATCATAAATTGATAATGATAAGACTAACTAGGACAAAAGGCAGTAACCATACTAATATGTATCATTTTTTTTCATTGCTTGATGTGATGATTGTTTAAGAATGTTTGTTTTCAAAGATTGAATACCCATGTAAGACCAATATATCTCATTTCGAGTGTACACTTCCCTGGTTAAGATGAATTGAAGTTAGATTAATAAGGTTGGATGGATTGATTGACAAGACATTTGATTGGTTTTATTGTAGAATTTGATAATAGTTTGTATGTTGTTGACTTGTTGACAGCTTGTTAGGTACTCCTTAAGTGTTTTATCTTCACAAGATTGTTTATTGCATGGTTTTTTTTATTTTTTTTATTTTGAAGGCTTTCTTCAAGACATTTTTTTTTTTTTTTAATGATTGTTTGGATTTTTCAGGACATTATATGATTTTTTTTGTATTTTTTTAAGACTTTATATGATTTTTTTGGGGGGAGGTTTTCAAGACATTATATGATTTTTTCATATTTTTTAGGACATTATATGATTTTTGGGGATTTTTTTCAAGACATTATATGATTTTTGGGGATTTTTCATGACATTATATGATTTTTTGGATTTTTTCAGGACATTATATGATTTTTTATTTTTTTTCAAGACATTATATGGGTTTTTTGGATTTTTTCAGAACATTAAGGATTTTCCCCAAGTTAGGACTTAGGAGGATGATAATAGGAAGAGGCTAATTGGCAATAGGGCCCAGGATTGAATATAATGCATTCTAATCCATGATGGGAACCCATTTATTTGCATTGATGTGCTGGACTAACTAATTTGATCATCACTTGATGATAGGACATTGTGTATCTTCTCAAATTCAAGGTCAATATCTAAAGAAAGTATTATAAAAGTAGAGAAGTAGCAAAGGAACTGACCTACAGACAAAAAGTAGAAATCTCTTTTTGCATAGGGGAAATGTGTGAAAAATCCACATTATCTTGGACTAGTCAAATAGTATTCCTGAGCATTTCAAGGGACCCAATCCATGCTCAAAATCTCTAGAAGACTCAATTGAACACATATAGTGACTAGGATGAATGCTCAAAAGGGAAGAAAAGTCCCAAATTGGATAAAGGTACTTAGTCTTTGATTACCTACATGTACGCAAGTGTGTTCATTCTAACTTATATGATCATTGTAATCCTTAGAATCGAACGTGGTTAGCTATGTGAGTTATTCTAACTCCAAAATCATCCTAGATAGAGCCTCACTACCAACAACCATCTACAACCCCGATGAGGTTATCACTCTATTCTCACAAATATTTCTCTATTACCAGCTAGGCATCCATAACCTCAATTGAGTTACTTGCATGTTCCCAAAGCCAAGTATTTTGATGTTTCCTTTTAGTTCATATTTCCTTTTCTTTTCTCTTTTTTTTTTGTTTTCTTGCTCATTCTTTCTTTTTGAACTTTTGATATTGCTTTTATTTAGTGATTTAATTTTCACACATTGGCTCATAAGCAATGAATCTCACTTGAGTTAAAGAATTATAGTGGTTCTAAAGAAGGATTTTACAATTTTCACTAGCCATGTCTTCAACTAAGAAACCACAATTACCTAGAGCAAACCATTGTGTAAGATATAGTAATTGAAAGATGTTGGCATCAAGATACAATAAGTGATCCTCTTCCAAGTTGAGTACAAGTCATAACCACTAGATAATGTTAAAGTGGAGCAACCTCAAATTCTAAACCATTTCATGAATGGATATCTAGAAAATGGATTGAACATAAGATTGAGAATGTGCAAGTTGGTGACAAAATGACACAATTTTATTCTTTACAAATGAAGAATCCTACTTATGACACCTATGATTATGTAAATCAACTAATGCTAAAGATAAAGAAAACTAAAATTGGTATAGCTAAACTACATAAACTCTAATTGTAGTACTTCTTTAAGTGCATATTGTTAACTGGATTGGGTAATGGTTCACCTTCAATTGTTGCTACTTGATATGCATTGTTGCCAAAAAGTCGTGTGATCACATAAGGCCCCAACTAGTTCAGTTCAAATTTATGTGGCCTTTATCTTTCTACAAGATTCCTCTAATTTTCCCTTAGACCTAGGTCTCTGATTTTCAAGAATCGGACTCTCACCCTCTTATTATAACTTCTTCTCATATGGTTTTGATATGCTTGCAAATGATTAAGGGAATTTTGTCCTTTCTCATCAAGCATTTCCAATTCTCGCAATTTGGCCACCATGTAATCTTCCTCTGGAATCACATGGTAACTCAACCTCGATAGGGAGGATAGATTCAGATCTAAAAAGGAGTGGCACCTATAGGGGTTTAGACACAATTTTGATAATCCCAAAGAGCAGGGTTCAACTACAATTGCCAATCACGGCCAACTTCATTAACAACTTTCTTGAGAATTTTTAGGATTTTTTTATTTTTTGCCTCCGCTTGACCATTAATTTGTGGGTAATAAGGAGTGGACAAATGATTTTGGAAGTTAAATTGATCATAGATCTCATGAACTTTCTATTCTTAAAAGGGTGACCATTATCTGTGACTATTGTCTATGGGATTACATACTGGTATATTATGTAATTAAGAGGGAATTCTACTAATTTTTTACTAGTTATGTAAGTGGTATCACTTCCACTCGCTTAGTGAAGTATTTTGTAGTAGGTAGGATAAACTTATCTCCATTGGAATAAGTTGGATTGATCTTCCCTACAAGTTTGAGTCTCCATTGTGAAAAGGGCCATGGTGATGTTATAGGTTGAGGATCCTATGTGGGTGGATGGATAAGATTGCTATGAATATGACACATGTCTAAACATACTTGTATGTGTCATTTTCCATGGTTGGCTAATAATATCCAATACACATGATTTTGTTAGCCAAAGCAAGACAATTGGAGTGAAACCCACAAATTACTTTGTGTACCTCCCTCAAAGATATTTTTTCTTCTTTTGCCTCAAGACATCAGAGAAGACTATCATTGAGACTTTTCTAGTATAAGGTATCGATGATGATGACATATCTAGAGGCTTGTAAGACCAAGGTCTTTCATTTATTGGGGGGAAAATCCAAGGATGGGTTGTTGGCATGTTGGCATAACTGATGGAGATGATGGTGTACTGGTAGAGGACTGTTGGTGATATGATGCTTGACGATTAGTTATTTGTATTGTCATTGATTGCAACCATATTTGTCCATGTTTTTTAATGCTTGGTATGTCATCTAAGTCTACTAGTTAAGTCTAACCGGTAATGGATTGAGTTGTAAAGAAAAACTGCCAAGTGACAGTGAATCGGTAAGCAGGAACAGAGAAGGAGATGGTTGCAGTAATGATCCGTGTTGAGTCAGGTGTTGTAGTTTGGAATGTGTGCTTATGACATCATAATGATTTTATCACATGAACCACATCATGTTTGGAGAACTGAAAGTCATGTTTGTAATTGACTGTTGTATAATCAGCTAAGGTTTGAGAACCAATAACAAGATCCTTGTGAGGCCCTACCCTGACTTAGTTTGACATTTTCAGTTATTTGCATATTGAGACTATTATGGATGCTTTATTTTATGCTTTATGGATTTAGAACTTATATGATTCTGTGATTTGGATCACATTGACATATGTTGATGCTTTATTTTATGCATGATGACTATGAAACTATATATGTTGCTAGAATAGAATTATTTTGAATTGGTGAATGTCATTATTGGAATTGTAGGACTTCATTTTGATGATAGGAAAATGTTGCTTATTTTATGAATGGTTCAATTTTGAGAATTATGTTAATTGTTTATGTGAAATCGAATTTGAATGAATGAGATATGGAATTATTGTTGCCAAATGTATGAGTGTTTGATGTGCAATGAAATCCATGTATTTAATTATGTATAATTGTGATTATTTGGAATTACTAATGTGTTAATTGAGATGCGCAGGAAAATTATCCATGTGACCATGGAATTTATATGGAGAACCAAACCTAGACCAATGTACGTTTGTTAAGCCAGGGGTTGTCTATTTGGAGAGACAACACCTCGTTTGTAATGTATTTTATTTGTGAAGTGTATGATGCTTGAGTGTTAAAATTAATTTTTTATGTATATGTGTAATCCTACAAGGGACAAATTCCATGTGTGATTTTTATATTGTATTTTTATTGTGTCACTTGACACATGTGCTGATTAGTGTCATTGATTTTGACTTGTCTCTTGGAGGGAGTTTTGTTTCTACCAAAGCCATTCAAAAACATGAGTGTGTTCCCAAATTGCCTTGGGTAGGGAGTCTTGGGAGTGGTCAAATCAGGTTTGACCCGTAGGTAAACTTCAGTTGGGTTTCTAAGGGGTTAAAAGGACTCCTAGGGTCAGTTTTAGGGCTTTTCCAAAGGTCCAAAGGGTATACCTATGGGTTAGGGGTATTTTGAAACATGTGACTACTCCCATGTGACTGTTTAGTCACCTCAAAGAGTGTTTTCCCAAGGTGAGCGAAAATTCAACTTAGAAAGTTCCTCCTAGGATAGACAACCTTCCCTTTTGATGTCAAACTCTCTTCCCCACCTTCTCTCACCTTTTCCTTTTCCAGTTTTAGTAATGTGTAAGAGTTTGGGAAGAGCAACCAATGGGAACTCTCACCTCACCCAAGGGGTTGGGGAGTGTGTGAGAGGCCTTCTTAGGCAAGAATTGGAGACTTAGTGAGTAATCACCCACTCTCCATTCTTGGAGATTATGCTTTGGTTTTGAAAATTAGTAGTAGAATAGAATTTTTGGAAAGGATTGGAGAAAAAAAGTTAGTGTGGATTTGGGCAGCTCATCCCCAACTATATCTAACATACCTATTGGCAGATTAAGGTTGGTCATAATTCTCTTTTGTTTATGTTGTTTAAGTTGTTGTTTTTTTAAAGAAAGAAATGCTTGTTGAAGAGTTGTGTATATGTAAATTGTTGTAGGAGGAAAATGTAAGTTTTCATTCTATGTTTCTTTTTGTTTTGTGTTCTTGTTTTGGGAGTGTCCAAGACCTCCTACTCTTGGGAGAGTAGGATGGTCTTGGGGTGGAAGGAGTATGACAGCCTTGGGTGAGAGGCTCTCCTTATGGAGAGTGATCCCAAGGGTGTCCTTTGTGACCCTTGCTGCATAGCCTTGTGTATGCATTTGGGGGTCATAAGGGGAGAAAATATGGCCTTTGAGCCTTTGGGGGGCATAAGGTAGGGAGGTGTATTTTTGTTGCATTTGTATTGCCATGAGGTGGCTTGAGTTGTAATTTGGCTTGCAATCTCCCCAATGGTACTTGGTCCACTTCCACCCGTGGAATGATCATCACAAAGTGTGGTGAAAGTGTAGCTTGGGATGGGAAGATGTATATTGAGTGTATGCCCTATTTGTTGTGTTGTTTGCTTGCTTGTAACCCGTCTAGTGCTTGGTTCTCCAAGCTTGGGGGTGGCTTCTAGTAAGCCTAGGCTGGGAGGTGAGCTCTCCATGGTCAAAGTTGTGTTTTATTGCAGGTTGCTTGGGATGGGAAAGGAAAGAGTAAAGCATGTGGTTGCTGTTTTGTGTTGCAGAAAAGTGTTGAAGATAAAGAAAGAAATGTATTCAATGTTGTAGCTTGTATAAGAAAAAAAAAGGGGAATGTGAGCTATGTTGTATTTATTTTCAAGAAAATAAGTGTAGTGATTTTATTCATATTACCATGAAAAGAAAAATATTGTTGGGTTTTCAAACCCATTTGTATTCACATTTACTTGTATCTACATTTGCTAAGAAATATATATATCTTTCCTACTTTAGTTAGTTTTGCAAAAGAAAGAAGCAATGTAGTAGATTGTATTTAAATCTTCATGTTTTACAAAAAAAAGAGAAGTAAATGCATTTTTATGAATTCTGCAAGTAAATGAAATTTATTACTACATGTTCTTTATGTTAATATGCTGCTGCAAATAAATAAATCAGTCATGTATTTCTCCATGTATAGCAGAAATAAAAGCTTACTATAGTAGTCTATTTCTTTTCAAAAAAAAAAAAATTATTCCGTTCGTGCCCAAAAGTTTGGGCATGACAATTCTTTGACCGGTGATGTTTTATGGTTTGGTGGTGATTCTTTTCATGTTCATAAGTTGATGATGACATGTTAGAATCCATGTGAAGTGATAAAATATTATTTTGGCACGTACAAGGATTGAATTTCTTGGGAAGCAGCGAAGTGCTTAGCAAAATGTGTTAAGGGTTTGACAGCTTATCAGATCAATGTGCAGTGATGAGTTATGATCATTCAATGGTTGTAATTGTCTTGTAATTTGTTGTAATGATCTCTATAGTGATATTTAATGATTTGTAATGATCTCTATAGTGATCTTTAATGATTTGTAATGATCTGATATGATGTATGATGTAGATTCATTGTAAGTTAGGGTTATGTAATCGACCTAATTGTAAAGTCTATTTAGGTCAAGTTTTAGAAGGTTTATTGTGTCGGGGATCAGAGAAGTGTGTGTGTACCGAACTAGATTGAGATGTCTACATGAGAGAAGTAGATTGGAGATGACAAGGATCTATAATAGAAATCTATGAAGTGTTGAGTCCAGATCATTTATTTGTTATTTCCTAACAGTTGTAGCAGCATTAAAATCCCTTAACTGGGTAAGTCCTAATAGGATTGATCTTGTAAATCCCTTCACCGAGTGGCTCATTAATTTGGGTTTAAATCCTCCAGTGAGGTTACTCCTAATAGGGTAAAGCTCCTAACAGAGCTAAGTTGTAAAATCCCTTTACCGAGTGATTCCTAATAGGGTTTTCTCTTAACCGGGCATTGTTTTAAAGCTCCTAACCAGGCTAGACTCCTAATAGGGCACATTCATAAAGAGTGCATATTTTGTGGGTACCAATTCCCACCGTGGTTTTTCCCATTTGGTTTTCCATGTAAAAAATCCTTATGTTCATTTGTGGATGGATTGTTGAGTTATGCATTTGATGTCTTTGCTATATTTGCTTAATGATGAACTCTTAAGTTGCTACCAGTAATGTTTTAGTAAGTCTGATTTGGAGATAGTTTGATCAGCTACCGGTACTAGTTATCAACTATTTAATGAAGTATTTTGCAAATTGGTGAAAATTTGCAGTTTATCCTTATTACTGATTCACCCCCCCCCCCCTCTCAGTAATCACTGGATCCTCACAATAACATAGGTATGGTCATGCAAGTATGCATGGTTGTCTTTGTACCATTGGGAATTAGGACCAATGACTACACACACATTAAGGCTAGGGAATTTCATATGCTGGAACCATCAGCTATTTTACTAAAAAATAAAAGTGTGTCACATTAGCATATCCAAGATAGATCCCATTGTTTCCATTTCATTGGTTGCCTTGTTTTGAGCGCAAGGGACTTGTTCAAAGATAATTTTATTGAAATGTTGCTTGAAGTGGACTCTATTATACACTTGTATGGAATCAACTTATCATCTTTAGTAAAGTAATCATCATTAACTTGGTTGATCATTAGTTGTGAGTCCCCATATACACAAAGATCTTTTATTTTCCATTGCACCATTTTTGAAGCCCTATAGTGAAAGCCTCATATTCTGCCATATTGTTTTTACAAGGAAAAATGATCTTGTAGGATTTAGGGATTCAACCCCCTTGTGATTCTATAAATAGAAATCCTTCCCCCACTCCATGATTATGTAGGATCCATCAAAGTATATCTTTCATTTTGTCAAGGAAGTTATAGTGAACACCGGTTCATTAGGAAAGTCAACCAATGAAGAGTGATCAACCTGAAGTGGAGCTTCCACTAGCTGGTCTACTATGATTTATCCTTTGATAGACTTCCTTTCCACATACTCCTGGACAAACTCGCTAAGGATCATGACCCAATTTGCCAACCTTCTTGTTAATTTAACCTTATTCAAGAGGTATTTGAGGGGGTCTGTACTTGTAATAAGCTTCACCTTATGACTTAGCAAATAGTGTCACAATTTTGGGGATGCAAAAATCATAGAAGGACATGCTTGTTCTATTTGATTTTAGTTCATCTCATAGCCTACCAATGTCCTGCTAATGTAGTACATAACCCTTTCCCACCCTTGGTCATCATTTTGTGTGAAAAGTGCTCCAAAGGATGAGTTGGTTGTAGAAATGTATAGTAATAAGGGCATTCCCTAGTGTTGGTGGTACTAGCACTAGTGGTGATAGCAAGTAATTTTTCAATGCTTAGAAGGATTCCTGGCATTGTTTAGTCTATTTAAATGTCACCCCTTTTATCAAAATATGTTGGAAAGGTTGGCACTTGTCTTTTATCTATGCGATGAATCTCCTGATGGATTGCAGTTTGAGTTGTAGGCTTCTTACTTTATTTCAAATTAGCAGGCGGAGGCATCTTGAGAATAGCTTTGACCTTGGTCGGGTCTACTTCAATGCCTATGTTTGACACTATAAACCCAAGTATTTTGCCTATCGTTATGCCAAACACACTTTTTTTTTATTCAATCTAACTTTATACTATTCGAGCCTATCAAAGAATCAAGCAAGAACTGTGAAGTGGCTCTCTCTATTTTTTGACTTGGCCAATAAATCATCCACATAATCTTCCATGATATCATGTATCATGTCATCGAACAATGTGGTCATGTCTTTTTGGTAAGTTTATCCTACATTTTTTAGTCTGAATGGTATCACATTCCAACAATAAGTCCCCTAGGGGTGACTGAAAGCAGTCATGTGTTGATCCTTTGGGGCTATCCTTATCAAATTGTATCCTACAAAACTATCCATTAAAGAGATCATCTCATGTCCGACTATGAGGTCTATGATCATGTCAATATTTGGGAGGGGAAAGTCATCTTTAGGATAGGCTTTATTCAGATCTCTATAATCTATACAAATGTGTATGCCTCCGTATGGTTTGGTCACTAGTACAAGGTTTTAAATCCATTCAACATAATTTATGGGCCTCATGAAACCCACATCAAGTAACTTTTTTAGCTTCACCTTGACTAGTAGGGATATTTGAGGGTGCATTTTTTACACTTTCTACTTGTAGGCTTTATCTCCTAGAAGTAATGGTATATGATGTAAAACCAATTATGGATCTAGGCTAGGCATGTCCGCATATGACCAAGAAAATTTTATTCGCCTCTCTTTAAAAAACTTAATAAAGCTTTCCTTTTCTCCTAGTTGTAGTGATTTTGCAAGGTTGAACTTTCTTACATTCTCACTATCTCCAATGTTCACTTCAACTGACTTTTCTACTCGTAATGAGGGTCTCTCCTAATCAATAGGCAAAATATTGAATCTCCCATTTGTTGGTACCTTGTATACCTCATTTTCTTTCTCTTCCCCATAGTCAAAAAATGTTCTTTGATTTTTACATTGGGACACTTTGTTTTTACTTTGTTTTCATCTTCCTCTTGATCTTCTAGACTAGAAGATAAGATAGCTTTGTTGAAATAGGCTACCCTGTCAAGATCTTTTGCAAAATTGTCCTTATGGTCTCCATATGTTAGTCCTTCACAAATGCCATGGAATTCAGCTATCGCTTCATCATTTTCAAACTAGTCTAAATATGGTGTGTCTTGTTGGGCCCAGCCTATGAGGTGGGGAAACATTAGGCAAAGGTCATCATCATTATTGAGATAGGAGGAAATTGGTAAGGTATAGGCACAAGTGTTAAAGTAGTATCTCCATGAATTTGGGTCAAGCTCTTTGTCTTCATAGACAATATAGTCATCTATAGGGAGTTAGTGATAGTAAGATTTTTCTACAACATAAGTGCTACTACTATAAAGAGAGCCTTATTCATAGTCATGGGAATCAATCTCAATATTGATATAGGTCTCCACATCAAATCCTTCTTCAATGGATTCGCTAACTTCTTCAATAGGAGGCAATAGAGTCTTAGCAGTATTCACTACCAATGGTATATAGCTTTGACTTGTGGAACCTTGATCTATCTAAGAGGTTGTACCAATCTCTTCAATAATGGGTACTAATGTACTAATGGTAATATTCTTGTTCTTGGAACTAGATTCTTCTATAGGGGTTACACTTGTTTCTTTTGATGGAAGAAAGTGTAAAGGGGTCATGTACACCACCAATGATAGATTACTTTGGTATATCGATTATTGATTGGGAGTTACATGCACTTGTTTAGAAGGAGGCTAGGTGGTTGGAGGCATGTTTAGTATCATTTGTGCATTACTTCAGCTTGTGGAACCTTGTTCTATCTTCTTGTATCCTAGACCTTGACTTCTTGGATTCTTTGTTGGAAGGATGTGTTCTATGATTCCTTGGTATTATGCCCCCAAGCCAATAGTGCCATCATAGCTATGTCTTTGCAACATTATGAATCTCTTTCCACATTGATCTAAGGGGATCTGGATTGATGAAATATCTTATTCATCCTTGTATAACCATTTGCAGATATCCTTCTCCAGTGATTTTTCATTCAATTCTCCCCATCTGATGTATGATGAGGATGGTGTGTACTAGACTATAGTTTTGTCTTTTCTCTTTTCCATATGGTTTGACAGCAGTCTCCCAAAATATTTTGGTGACAGGGGTAGATGCCAAATGCAAAAGGCCTCTGAATAAGAATACTCCCCAGATCCTTTGTCATTAATCTAAAGTTTCATATTAGGTTTAGATGTGGAGGGTCCTTATGTATCTGATATTGACAAAGACTCAAACTATTAGGTAAGTGAAACTTCCTGATTTATTAGAACCTCATTATTTGTATTTGCCCTCGAGTTATTGCAATGTTGAAATGGATTTGAATCCCCTTGTATAGTGATTTCAATATCATTATATAGAAATTTGACACATTGGTGAAAGGTAGAAGATGGTTCTTGCATTGCGTGTATCCAAGGGCAACCTAGGAGCATGTTGTATCCCAATTCCCAATCTAGGAACTAAAATGTTGTGTTTGTCATTACTGGTCCAACATTTACTAGTAATGTGGTAACTCCTTTAGATGGGTGATCTTCATCATCATAAGCCTTGATGTTAATATTTTTTAAGGTATCAATGCTATGTTCAGAGTATCCCAAGGCTTTAACTAGGTTCAATGTACAAATGTTTAGACTATCTCCACCATCTATCAATACTCTTTTGGTCTTATATTTGTGAACAAATACTTTAAGGTGTAGGGGAATGTTATGCAAAGGATTATGTGTAGGAATGTCTTGTTGTGTGAAGGTGACATGAGGGGCAATAGATAAGTTTCCCACCATAGCTTGAAAAGAATTTTCATCGATATCACAGGGTACTCTAGATTCGCATAGGGCTTTATCTAGGATCGCTTTATGAGTTGTTGAGATATGCAATAGCTCAAAAAAGGATATTGGTGTAGGTATCTTCTTTAGCTAATTTATTACATTGTAAGTTCCTACTAGAAGAGGATTGGATCGTGCTCCTTGGAGTATGACCTTAGAGCGACAGGTGACTAGTGTGTAGTCTGGATTCCTAGCCTTAAGTGTACTAGTTGCAATAGTCTCATCTGCTTCGTTGATGTGGTTGATTGTGTAACCATAGGAAGAATGGGTATGGTTAGCCTTATTTTCCTTTGAACTTGAAGTGGAGGCCTTTCCTTTGTCATCATTACAAAAAGGATTATTAAAGATAGTGTGATCAGTGTTTGAATTTTCTTTTGGATCTTAAATACTTATATTTCCCAGATCAATGAGATCCTGAATTAAATTCTTGGGCCTATAATAGTTTGATGTCGTATGACCTTTGACATGGTGGTATTCATAGAAGTTTTTATTGTTCCACCAAGTTGTTTTGAATGGACTAGACTTGAAGGTTTTAACTTCAGGCAGTGTTATCACATTGCATTGGATCAGTTTTTTTAGCACAGTTTCGATGGGCTCCCCTAGGGGGTTTAGTTTTGCTTAGGATTGTTATTCCTTGGCAAACTTTGAATATTAGATTGAGTCGTGTTTGTTGAGACTATTTTATTTTCATTGGATTGTCTCTTATTAATTGTGGATGTATTATCGGGGCCTTAAAGAGAAACAACATATTGGGCCCTATTTGCAACTCTAGCATCCACTACCCCATCATTGGCAATTCTTGTTTTTGCACCAAAATTTGGGTTTCTCATTAGCTGCATTGTTTGTTGAATTATTTTTCTTGGATTTTTTCAAAATTCCTTGTTTTATGAGTCATTTCTCACACTTGAGTCCCTTTTCTGCTACCTAGTGGAATGAATTGAAACATTGCATTTGAAGATGATATTTTATTTAAGGGACTAATCTTTCTGTAAACATGTCTACTTGCTCTTTCTTGAGTATGTGACAAGGACTCCTTTAGGAAAGTGAGTGCTAATGTTGTAAGAAGGAATAAAAATATTCCCCCTCCTTTTTCTTAGTAGCACACAAATACATTAATGTTATTGGGTTATTAATATTGTGAGAAAAGTGTGCAATAAATTGTTTAGCTAGTTCTCCAGTGATCGTATCCTTGGTGGGAGGTGAGCGAACCATTCAAGGGCTTGGACACCCAAACTTCAAGGAAAGAGATGCATGAGATAGGTATCGTCACCTACCATCTCTATACAAGTAGTGAACAATTCTTGGATGTGTTCTCTAGGGTCACCATTCCCCTTATGCTTCTCAAATTTGGGAGTTTCAAAATTTAGGGGAAAGGGTGGCATATATATTATTTGATCAAAAGGATAGATACAAAGATCTTCCATAGTATAGCTCTTTTTTGTGTTCCCTATTTGGAGGTTTGACATCTATCGGTGTATTTTTTGAAATTGTTGAATGAGCATGTCTATTTGGGTCAATGCCAGTTGGATAGCATGATTGGAGTTGATGAAAGGGTTGGTATTGATATATGCAGGTGGTTTTTGAAAATTAGAATGATTGTAAATTTGTGAACCACTAGATCCACTTGGTGGTGTGAAATATGAAAAATGAGTGTTAATATTGGGTTGAGTTGTACCAAATAAATTTTGGGAACATTGATTAGGTTGTGAGACATTTTGATGGTTGTATGTTGATCCCATTAAGAGAGAGATAGATTGAAGATTATGTGGTGTTGTCCATTCATCCCCCAAAAATTGAAGTAGGGATGATGTTTGTGATCAAACAGTATCACTTGTTTGAGATAAAACATTAGTGTTTGTTTGAGTGTTCACATATGATGTACTAAGGTTTGTGCTCTTCATAGAAGCTGTGGTGGTTTGGGTTCATGTCTATTATGTACTTTGTGTAGAACTTTGGGTGGCACTTAAGGACATAGAATTAGTCTGAGGTTGGTGAGAGGATGACCCTTGTGTTTGCCCTGTGTATGTAGGAAGTATAGTCCTAGGTGGCAAAATAGTTGTGATATCAAAATCTAGTGGAATTTTGGCTCTATTTTGAATTAGTTTAGGAGGTATCTATTTGGGTCATGATTCAAAAGATCATTAAGGAGTGTGAGAAAATGGGGATCTTGTTGCACAAATTCAAGTTATTCATTCATTAGATTTTGTTAAAGGGTTTCTACCAAGAATGGATATTTGGTGTTTGATGGTAGGGTTGTGCGCCTTTTGGGTTGTCCATGTGAGTATGCTGACAAGTTCATTGTTCTTGTAGGATTAAATTTTGGGTCACTATTTAAATCCATTTGACTCTTGGCTTTTTGTGATCAAGTAACAGGCATTAAAGACTCCTAAGATGCACTAAAGATGCAATTTGGGATATGCAGGTGTTAAAGACTCTTAAGACAAACTAAGAATACAATTTGGACTAAGTGGGATTTGGGGACTCTTAAGACACTCTAAGTAATCTATTGAGGACATGGAGGGAAAGGAAGAGGTCTTTTTTGGAGGTGTACTCTTTCAAGTCTTTGTTTGAGGAGTTCTCTTTCAATTGTAGCTTGCATTCATTGGGATTTCTCTTCTTCTTCCTCTAACACAAAGCTTACTTGCAAGTACTTGGGTGCGCTTCTCTTCAGTTTCTAATCAAGATTGTTTAATCCTGAGATAATGTCTTCTCGATCATCATTAAATCATAAGTTTGGTTGTAGGACTAGAAACATGTCTCTATGTGGCAACACCATTTAGGTTCATGCTAAACTATTTTCCTAAAATAGGATCATGTGGTTCCTAAAATGACAAACCTAGGGATATTAATGACACTGATTTCTAATATACACTAGGATGAAGTTGTGGACACTTAGTCGGAAATACCAAAGATTATCTTGACCCAAAATAAGATTGAGGTCGATTGCAAAATGATAATTTTTGATACCCTATGCTAGACTTATGAACAAGAGAATTGAATTATAAGAATTAAATTATGAGAATTGAATGATAGTGGTCTTGATTTTCCAAAGGTCTAGCTTGATCTTAAAACTAATTCCTTGGGTGATTTTGGATGCACCTAAATTGAAGATGTTAATGGGGATATCAAAATCTATGTTGTAAAGACATAAGAGCACTCTTAAGGATGTGCAATCTACAAGAATCTAATCATACTATAAGACTATATTGATCACAAAAGTTTAGAATAAATTGGATCTTAATCTTGAAGTTCTAAATGTACTATCAAAGCACAAGTTTATCAAGAAAATGTGAATCTAAGAAAGAACAAATGTGAAATTGTTTTCTGATAAATGCGAGGTCTATTTTGGACAATTGTAGAATAGGGACTGAATGATTGTGGGACATATTTAGGACAAATGTGAAAATGATTTCCTATATATGTGAAAAGGATTGGATTTGAATGTGAAAATCTATGTTTTCTAGGAAAACTAAAAAAATGGTCTATTTTGTGGAAACTTTGGACAAGTTGCAATGATCAGATAGTTAAAAATAAAAAAATGGTATGGCTAGTGGAATTCCTAAATTCAGCTATCGTTATTATGTATGTTCAATCGTCGAATCAGCCCCAAATTTCTAGTGGCCTTTGCACATTCAAAAAGACATCAAACAATGCTTATTCCTAAGAAAAATGGCTTCATGACAATAATCTCAACCCACAGCTTGGAATCTCCATTACCACAAGTGTAGGGGCACCTAAAGGGGTGTATTCACTCTTGGCTTTGTGAGAAAGGATAAGTAGGAGTCTCCAAGACTAGAAGAATGACCCAATCACCCTCCCCACAAAAAGCTACATGTAGCTTATGCAAGTCTGGGGATTTCTATCTCAAGGGAGTCTAATGGTGAGCATCTTGGGAGAAAAACCAGCTATGTCCATGCACTAATACTATTGCATTGTTCAATCAAAATATGGGTAGGCCACTACAAAAGTTTCTAGTTAGAATTTGGGGTTACCATCGCCCTACGAGCGTCAAGCCAGCCTTACTTAGATTATGAAAATCTTTTTCAGATTGACAAGTATGGAAAAAGCTAATACCAGCTGGGTTATGACTTTAGTCTCTTCCCTTTTTTATATAGTGGACCAGATTAAATTATTGCTTGAGTCGTTCCCTAGAGTCATCACTTCTCTAAGAAGTCTCTCTAAGAAAATAAAATGGTATCTACACAGATTGGGCAAGTGCCCAAGACAATTCAAGCATTTTTTTTATTTTAGAGCACCAAAACAAAGTGTTTTCTAATCTGAAAATCACATACTTTACCCCTGCAAGAACACTTGTTTAGTATTTTCATGATTTTTTTGGTCTTTGGCATATCATATGCCACATGCTAAAAATAAAACATTAGTAACTGTAAAGCGGAAAATTGCGATCAAACCCTAGTTGCTCTCCCCTCTTCCAACTCCAAGGAGAGAGAAGGGAGGTTCACTAGGGTTGATGGTTTTCACTTAGGGGAGAGACTTTACATTCAAAAGAGGGGTTGAAACCCACAAGATCCAATCCCACACAATGCAAGATTGGATGCTAAATGTGTTTCAAGGGTTAAGACAGCAAGGCTACCCTCTTTTGTAAAGAATGTTGATAGGAAGATTAAGCTAGGAATGCATAGAAAGTGACAAAGATTCGCTTATAAACTAAGATAGGAATACAGTATGAAGCTGGGGACCTGGAATTAGCAGTAAAATGTTGATACGGCGCTGTCCTGCAAATTTGAACAAAATTTGTCGAGACGATGGCGCCCGGCGCCACGGTCCTCTGAAAAATCCGCGAAACGAAGGGGGCATCTGTTCGTCTCTGCACAAGGATTCCAGATCTTCAATTTCAGCCGTGTACCTGCAACCTACACATAGAAAAGTGAAGACGATTGGGGGGTTAGGGATTAGGGGTTTGCCATTAGGTCAAACCCCTGTTTTGGAATTAACCAAGAAATGAGCAAGAGCTGTAAATGTAAATGACTGTAAAACAAGTACTAATACCTTGTTCTAAGGATGTTTGTATCCTTATGTGCGAAGGTATAGATGTTGTATGTTGTTGTAGTATGTCATATGTAGTATGTAGTAAGTGATCTCCTCTTCAATGGTTGAATCCTTGTCTTGAATGCAACACTTAGCCTTGAATGGAGACTTGAAATGACCAATTGCTTGAAGGAATGCTTGAATGCTTGAGTATAGTTTCCACGCCTTTTTCCATCATATCAAATGAAAGAGGAAAATGTAGTTTATATACTTGTCAATTAGGGCTGATAGACTGATTTTCCCGACCTTAGGCCGACCAGGAAAGTTTATTTTCCAAATTGCAAACAAAAAGACCCGAAGTCCAAAGGAGACCGGGCCCAAAATAGGACCCAGGGACCAGGGCACTGGGTGCCATGGTCCTGGGGGACCAGGGCGCTGGGTGCCCTGGTCCTGAAGGACCAGGGCGCTGGGCACTCTGGTCCCACCTCCCGGGACAGCAGGGTGCAAAGGAGGTTCAAGCCAGGGTGCAAGAAAATGCAGTTTTTAGTGTCATAATCAAGTTTCGGGGTCTCCATTCAGGTTGCGTGTTGCGTCACCATCGTGAAGACTGAAATGCAGTCGAAATTGCAAGTGTCACAATTTTAGGACGCTACATTTAGCCCCCACTTTAGCAGGAGTATAGGCGTATGCTCATACTTCCGGTAAAGTACAAGGAAACAACATTGAAAGACTTTCACCATGTCAAGGAGGCAAGATACACCAAGCCCCCAGTGGACTAAGGATCTTACGACTTCGATTGACAAAGTAAAAGGGAAGATCACGAGGGAGAACCATGACTGTCAGTAGTAAGGTTCCCTCACTATGAGTCATGCAAGAAAGATATCAAAAATTTTCAAGGCAAAGCTAAATTTGTCAAGAAATTTTCAAGTATCTTGAAAAGATATGAACGGGATGTATGCCCCCCTATGTTAAAGCGATCGCACATGCCTCACCGGGGGTGATTGCTTTAAGGTAGTGATACATATAAGAAATGAGAAAGGAAAGGAGCACGTTATCACAAGGATTTAGCCCCCAAGTGTGAGATAAGCCCAAGGATAATAGACACAAAACACAAAGCACAAGGTGACTTCGCTTTCCTTGGGGTCAGTATTCTGTATGATAATTCATGTATATCATATGTATGTATGCATAATTGTTCTTCATTCCCCAATCAAGGAAGGTCACCTAGAAGAAGGGAACACATGTGTCTTTTGAGTCAACATGAGAGAGACCAAAAGAGATCTCAATGCTTTGCATCATTCTCAAGTAGACAACACTAAGGACAACAAATAGAAGAATGAGAATAACATATAGAAGAAGTAACACAAGAGAGGAGGAGAGAATCTGCTATGCTAATGTAACTAGTCTAGCACGTCATCTACCCCCCGATCTTGTTGATCAATGTTTCGGGAAGGCAGGGAACACGCTAGAAGAGGAACATCCAACACAGCAGATGGAGCTATCACAAGATCCGAACAAGGGCTATGTTCATGTTCCGAGCCACGTTGTTCTTGTCTAGGAGCTAGGATAAGTGCTTTAGAAAATTCATTAGATAAATGGTTATCAATATCAACAAGTTCATATTCACTATCAGAAGCAAGAGAAGTAACATTTTCATCATGCATAACATTTTCATCTATATCGTCATCAAGATTTATAAAAATAGGATCTTTAACTCGCACAGGATCAAGACCATCATGCATCTTATGTTTAGGAGATTTTGGCTCAATTTCCGGCTGAGGAGAAAATGGAATAATGCTTGTTGAAGGTGTTTTTGGAGATTGCAAAGTTTGAGCTCTAAGACGACGCTTTCGCCAGCGTTCACGTGCAGAACGATTTCGTCTAGTCTTAGTAGGAAGTTGCGAAGATTGAGGAGGAGGAATGTTCTCATCCTTATCACTTGGGTGTTTAGGTTGTGGTCTCTTAGGCTCGATAATAGGAGAAGAAGAAGGTCTCTTCTCTCTATAAAAGGAAGGAGGAGGAACTGCTCCATATAAGGGAGGAATATTTGGTTTAGGAAGAAGACCAAGTCCATCATGACGAGGAGGGATAGGTCTACTTTTAGGAAGTTTATTAAATATAGACATAGTCACATCCATAGGGATGGGTTGGGAATCTTCTTGAGGAAAGACATTAGTTTTATCTTTCAAAGGAAGAACTTCCTTCTCAAGAATGATAGGAATATCAAGTTTGGGTGTTCTAGGTTCACTTAAAGATAGGATCATATCTGTTTTGCACTTTTGATAAGATTTGAAAAGATGATCACTTCGCGGAGGAAGAGATTGGAATTGTTTAGGCCAAAAGTAATCAATAGGAACACTAGAGGTTCTTTCAGCTGGTTTAAAGAGACTATGATTGACAGTAACAACTTCACCATTATGGGGAAATTTCAAACACTTGTGAATAGGAGAAGCAATAGCTTTCATGGAAGATAGCCAAGGATAGCCAAGCTTCACACGAAATTGTTCGGAAGATGGAATAATAGCAAAGTTCACATCAAGGGATTTGTTATGGACCTCAATAGGCAATGTAATAGAACCAATTGCAGGAGAAGAAAATGCATCAAATATTTTCACAATCACATTTGTTTTGTCATAAGTCACTTGATTCAATTGCAAAGTAAAAATAAATTCTTCAGTAATAACATTAACCATGCACGAAGGATCAATAAGCACTCCACGGCAAGGTGTATTCTTGACTTTTGCAACTATGTATAAAGGACCATCAGGTGCCCTAATGGTTTCACTGGAATCAAATGTGATCGAAGGTTCTTTAGGGTTTTCTTGCTGCTCTACAAAGTTAATCACATTCGAAGCCATAGACACAAGACCATCAGATGAGAGAGAGGAATCATTAGCCTCAATTGCATTAGAGGTATGAGAAGGTAATGGATCAGTGAAAATCTAAAGATTTTGGTTAGGAGGAGCTACAGATGTATTGCCTTTATCATTCACTCCAGAAACAGAAATAGTATTATTATCAATCAAATCTTGAATTTTACCCTTTAAAGAAAAACACTTTTCAGTATCATGCCCAGGTTGACGATGAAATTGACAAAAAGCTTTGTTATCAAAATAAGGTGAAGTAATCTTTGCAGGATCAATTTGTCTTATAGGAGGAAGAGTAAGCACATTTTGTTCCAATAACTTATTCATAATACTATGCAATGATTCATTCAAAGGAGTATACTTTCTTTCTTTCTTGAAAAACTTAGAAATAGGAGGCACACCTAATGCTGCATTCACATTGTTGTTGATGATGTTTTCATTGAATTTGATGGAATCTCTGTTCGGTTTAAACTTCCCAAATGGTTGTTGACTGCTATCACCCTTATCACTCAGAGCCATAGGATGTGATTGTTCCATTTGACTCACAGTCAGTTGATCATTGTGAAGAGTTGCACACAACTGTTGGAAAGAAGTAAACTCAGAAAATAGAAGTTTGTCTCGGATATCTTTTTGTAAATTAGAAATAAAGATTCTTTGAATATCATTGTCAGGCACTGGAAAAGAAATTTGAGCATACAAATGCTTATATCTACCAATGAAATCGGTCACTTTTTCTTTAACACCGTGTTTGCAATGCATTAAATCAATCAAAGTAACTTTAGGACTTATATTGTTTTGAAATTGTTGAATGAAAGCATTTGCAAGTTGTTCGAAAGAAGTAATAGAATAGGAAGGAAACGAGCAATACCATTGTAGGGCTTTGTCTCTTAATGTTCTAGTGAACAGTTTTGCAAGCAACCTTTGGTCATAAGCAAAATCGGTACATATTGTTTGAAAAGTCTTAACATGTGTTAGAGGATCACCTTTACCATTATAAAGCTCCAAATGCGGAATTTCAAAATGTTTAGGGGGAATAGCTCGAACAATGTCAAGAGAAAGTGGGCTCGCAACATCAAATGTGGGCACACTAAACTTAGATTGATTCATAGAGGCAATTTGTTGCTGTAAAGAAGAGACAGTTTGTGCAAGATTGTTAATGGTCGCTTCAGTCGAAGAGTTCATATTAGATGTGTTAGATTGAGATGGAGGTGTTATGTTATTGAAAGAAGGTAAAGATTAAGGTGGTGGGACTCTATGATAGTCAATTATAGGGGATGATTGGACAAGAGGAACACTACAAGGAGGAATGGAATGGTTAAATGAATTGCCCCCTTGCGTCATGTTCATTTGTGAAGATGTAATAGGAACACTCATTGAAGGAGTGAATGAAGAAGTCGGATTAAATGAAGGAAGAGGGTTGATTGAAGAAGGGGGATTGCCCCCATGACTGGTGATCACAGGAGGAATGTCTTGTATAGAAGTGGTCATTATGTTTGATGTAAAGGCAGGTATGCTAGCAATAGAAGTCATCAAAGGAATAGAATGATTGACTTGAGTAGGAGGTTGTGTATAACCCAAATTTTCAGCACAACTCTTCATAGGCATCACATTTGAATCCACAATGTGTGCAATACCACGCAAAATATCAATTCCATTCTTATCACTTTGAAGCATACGTTTTAGAACCTCAATTAAAGGAAGAGCTTGACTATCAGGGTATTCTTGAGACATCCACTGTCGAAAATCATCAAATTGGTTATCCAATTTTGAAAGTTGTTCTACAGAAACCTCATGGAGAGCTTCTTCATCATTAGGAGGATTAGAGGAATTAACCATGTCCTCGTTAAAAAGGCTATTCAAATTAGGTTCCATCTCCTCGGTAATTAAACCTCAGAAAGACTTAATTCTATGGCTTCGTCTAACGGGAATAGTGTAAGTAGGGCTTATTGTTGTAAAACTCATGCACTAGAAAGAGAGAGAAGATTTTGAATTTAGAGGTAGCAATTTTCAGTAAAATCAGCCAATCTTCTGGATTTAAGCTGTTAAATGCAATCACGGCAATCTCCCGAAATTTCGAAAAAAATGTCCGGGACCGTGGCGCTCGGAGTGCAACACGGTCCTTACAACTTTTTTTGAAAGTTGCAGGGATGAAAGGTATGATGATTCTAGAGCTAATCTGAAAAAATTGAGTGATTTTACGATCTGTAGATAGGCCAAATTAAAGTTGCAATCTCAAAATTGAACCCTACCCAAATTGTCGAAAAATGCAAAATTTGAATTTTGAAAAAGAGAGGGAAACTGAAATTTTGAATTTTATGATTTTAGAGGGAATGTCAAAAGCAATGCAAGTTTTCAAATTTAAGAATTGACTCAATTTCACGCAAAATTCAATTTTGAAAGCGGAAATTAAAGTTGTTGTAATTAAGCACTTAATTTCAAAAGTCACGAATTGCAAGAATTTGAATAAAGCACTGAAATTTCGAATGAATGCAAACACACTTTTCAGATTTAGGACAGTAAGAACACAATTTTGACACAAAATTTCAGTTTCAATGATTTTTGAATGTGTAAAAGCCTTAATCCAAGCAATCACAAGACCAACTTTGACTGTAATTTTGAAGGTGTTATAATTGATAAAATCAGCCAAAATTCTGGATTTTAGCAGGAAAATACAGTAAGATCTCGCTCCCGAAATTTCGAAAAAAATGTCGGGGATGATGGCGCTCGGAGTGCACACGGACCTCGCAACTTTTTTCCAAATTTTCAGGGATGAAAGATATTGTGATTTTATTGCGGAATCCAAAGTTACAGCTGATTTGGAAATGTTTTGATCAGTGAAATTGTCAGTCAAAGGTTGAATCAAGAAGGTTTCAAAAATTAGGGTTTCGACACTTAACCACTTAATTTTCAAAATCAAAGCACAAATATGAATTGATAATTTGTAATAGAAGGGTAGATCTGAAACAAGCATTAACAATTAAATATTTCACAAGTTTAATTACTAAAAAGAAATTTTAGGGTTTTTATGCAATCACCTCTAAAATTTTGCAAAAGATCAAACATGGAAATGTAATCAATTTTTTCAGATCTAAGCATGAAAAATCAGAAAGGATGTTCACGTCGGGTTCACCAAAATGTAAAGCGGAAAATTGTGATCAAACCCTATTTGCTCTCCCCTCTTCCAACTCCAAGGAGAGAGAAGGGAGGTTCACTAGGGTTGATGGTTTTCACTTAGGAGAGAGACTTTACATTCAAAAGAGGGGTTGAAACACACAAGATCCAATCCCACACAATGCAAGATTGGATGCTAAATGTGTTTCAAGGGTTAAGACAGCAAGGCTACCCTCTTTTGTAAAGAATGTTGATAGGAAGATTAAGCTAGGAATGCATAGAAAGTGACAAAGATTCACTTATAAACTGAGATAGGAATACAGTATGAAGCTGCGGACCTGGAATTAGTAGTAAAATGTCGATACGGCGCTGTCCTGCAAATTTGAGCAAAAGTTGTTGGGACGATGGCGCTCGGCGCCACGGTCCTCCGAAAAATCCGCGAAACGAAGGGGGATCTGTTCGTCTCTGCACAAGGATTCCAGATCTTCAATTTCAGTCGCGTACCTGCAACCTACACACAGAAAAGCGAAGATGATTGGGGGGTTAGGGATTAGGGGTTTGCCATTAGGTCAAACCCCGGTTTTGGAATTAACCAAGAAATGAGCAAGAGCTGTAAATGTAAATGACTGTAAAACAAGTACTAATACCTTGCTCTAAGGATGTTTGTATCCTTATGTGCGAAGGTATAGATGTTGTATGTTGTTGTAGTATGTTGTATGTAGTATGTAGTAAGTGATCTCCTCTTCAATGGTTGAATCCTTGTCTTGAATGCAACACTTAGCCTTGAATGGAGACTTGAAATGACCAATTGCTTGAAGGAATGCTTGAATGCTTGAATGCTTGAGTATAGTTTCCATGCCTTTTTCCATCATATCGAATGAAAGAGGAAAATGTAGTTTATATACTTGTCAATTAGGGCTGATAGACTGATTTTCCCGACCTTAGGCCGACCAGGAAAGTTTATTTTCCAAATTGCAAACAAAAAGACCCGAAGTCCAAAGGAGACCGGGCCCAAAATAGGACCCAAGGACCAGGGCGCTGGGCACCATGGTCATGGGGGACCCTGGTCCTGAAGGACCAGGGCGCTGGGTGCTCTAGTCCCACCTCCCGGGACAGCAGGGTGCAAAGGAGGTTCAAGCCAGGGTGCAAGAAAATGCAGTTTTTGGTGTCATAATCAGGTTTCGGGGTCTCCATTCAGGTTGCGTGTTGCGTCGCCATCGTGAAGACCGAAATGCAATTGAAATTGCAAGTGTCACAATTTTAGGACGCTACAGTAACAATGAAAAAAACTAAACATGCAGGTAGAAAACATCATAGAGACTAGGAAATTTTGTCAATCAAATGTGAAACTTGAAACAAACAAATGCAAAATACTAATCGAACGAATGTGAAATAAATGACTAATAAATGCAAAAAATATCACTACAAATGCTAAAACAATTACCACCAAACGCAGAAATCCCGACTATCAAGTGTGAAAATCTACAAATAGATAATTAAAGAATTTCCAAAAAATAAATTCTGAACATCAACATGGGGATTGGATACATGCAATATTTCATTGTATATGCCAATATGCACATCTAATATTTGGTGATTTCTATATATTTGTTTGGCTCATTCAACTGTCATTCTGCGTGCATTATTTGTTGGTGTTGCCTTCTCAATTGCTTCTATTATTCTCTTAGATGGTAGCTTGGAAATTTAGCTTTTACTATATGAGGCATTTTAGTATGAACCCCATTCTCAAGCACAAATTAAAATGGTTAAAATCATAGCAAATAAAAGTAAAATTTAGACATTTTCTTTTTGTATAGCCTAAGTTGGCCTAGTGGTGGAGAACTTGTGTTCTTGAAAGAGAGGTCACAAGTTCAAATCCCACAAGGGGGTAGGGTATGTACACCTTATCGGTTTCAGCCCATTACCAATTAAAAAAAAAGTAAAATTCGGATAGAAAATTATTTATACCTCTACCCTTTTTACCTGACATATGTGAAATTTCCCGCAACAGATGTGAAATCCCCATAGAACAACTATGGAGCACCACTTTGACAAATGTGAAATAGATTGGGCATGAATGCGAAAATCCTAGTTAAAAAATGCAAAATTATGGGTCTAATTGCAAAATTCTAATCTTGTAATCTGCAAAACACACAAAAATTTAGAAAGTTAGAAGATTGTATTTACATCGGGTTCACCTAAAATGTGTGCACGAGAATTCACCATTTTTCGCTAATAAGAATTAACAAATTAACCACTAAAACCCTTCTAATTAACTAATTTCAAATGCTACATAATGAAAGTATGCTTGTTAATTCAACAATAAAATAAATTGAAATTATTGAAAAATATCTACTAAATTCAAGCATGTTGCTTCCATTGTCCTTCTAATTCTTGCAGTGTAACAACTCCCAGAGTCGTGCTATGAAAAACCTACAAAATGTTAGCAAAAGAATTTGAAGATAATGGTTGTCAAAATATGAAAATTGATGCTAAGTTTATAGATTCTAGAGGGATGATTTTGATGGTTGATATTCACTTGAGAACTAAATTGGTCAACAATTGATATTGCATACGAGAAGTTGGTGGAAGAGAATTACTTATGCTAACTAGATCTGATTGAAATATCAACTGGATTGATTGAGGAGTTAACTAGCTTGATTAGGAGATGAACATAATTGATTGATCAACTAGAAAAAGGTGATTGCTAGTTAACTAGATTGATTGACAAGATGACTAAATTGATTGAATTGCTAATTGAATTGATTGATTAGTCAAAAAAGATTGCTTGTGAGTTGACTGGATGTCAGTGACAATTAGAATTTTGACATGTGTTATAGGAAATTAGCCTAGATTGTCAATTGATTTAAATTTTGATTTTTGAAAATGTTTAAATGAAATGCAAATTAGAAGTAACTAAATGAAATTTGAATTTGGAGAAATTTAATTTATTTGAAATGAGGCAAAATTTAAATTTAATAAATTTACTTAATATAGAGGAAATAATTAGATAATTAAATAATTTAAATAAATAATTTAATTATGAGAGAGATAGAAATTGAATTGAATTTAAATAATAAAAAATTATTTTATTAAGTTAAATAATTGTAATTAATTAAAAAATAAAATTATTTAATTAATTTAAGAGAGGAACCATTAATTGATTAATTGATTTGCATAAAAATTGAATAATTATTTTGTGATGAAAGGGGATGAATATTAATTTAGAAGGATTAAATTAGATTAGTTAAATAATTTAAAATGATTTATTTGATATAGAGGAATAATTAGCGATGTTAATAATGGGACAATTTTAAGTGTCTACAATAGATATGCTCAAGTATGTTTGATGTAGAATGAGAGGAGGAAGCCTCTTTTATATAGATTGAATCATGAAAATGGAGGATTTAGATTAAGATGTTAAAGTATGAATGGCCAAGATCACATAGATGAAAGAAAATCAATAAGATTTGAGGGTAGATAGAGATGAAGAGAAGAGATTAAGAGGCCAAAAGGTAAAAGATAAGAGTGAATAGGATTAAGAGGTTAATTTGAAATGGAGGGATAAGATTAAGCAACGAATTGACTTAAAATAAAACACAAAGTGAATGAAGAGACAGTTGACACTTGTCACATGCCTACAAATTTTAGATTGTGATCCACGTGAACAAGTTTGAGGGATAGGATTAAAGAGAGAAAAAGGTAAGTGAATTAATTAAATAAATAAAAGTATTTTTTAATTAATTAATGAAAATTGCTAGATAAAATTAAATAAAAATATTTATTTAATTTAGAAAAAAGGCGGGATTAAATAAATAATAAATATTTATTTAATTAGAAAGAAGAGCTTTAGTGAATTAATGAAATAAATTTATTAATTAAAATATTTATTTAATTAATAGTGGAAGACACTAATGAATTAATTAAATAAATAAAAATATGTATTTATTTAATGGAGGACATAATGGTAAAAATTTTAAATAAATAATAAATATTTATTTAACTAGGGAAATTCTTAGGTGTCTACATTTTGTCCCTCTTCGAGACAATACAGTTTATGGTATTGTTTCAAAGAATAAAAATTAACAGATACATTCCCCAATTTGCCCTAGTAGAGGATATGGTATGTCAACTCAAGATATTGGGTGAAAAATCAAAAAAAAAAGTTCACACAATCTCTCAACGGGAAGAGAAGGATAGGACAGACAACAAATAACAGGAAACGGGGTTAATTTGGCAAAGAATGAGGTCAAGATTTGGTTTAGAAGGTCATGTGAGATGAGAGTAGGTTAGCATATTTGATTAGGGTTACAATACCTATATATAGGAGCTTATGGGGTCATTTTGTTGGAAAATGCACACTCCAATGAGAATTGTAGGTGATTGAAGGTATTGTCATTGATGGCAACCTTATAATAAGATGATATCAGCACTGGAAGACTTAACACCGGTACACAGTTCACCGGCACTAAAAAGATTGATCATCGGCACCATGGCCGACGGGAATTTAGTTTTCTATTTAATTGTAAAATCTTTTGTAAATCTAACATGGCGGATTGTAATATGACTCATATAAGTATGAGATCATTGTAGATCATTTAGGATGTGATAGATGGAAGGATTAATGCAGACCTAATATGTGAATTGTAAGGTAGATATTGGATAAGGATTTATGTATATTGCAGTGCTTAAACCGATACTGAATCTAGCATAGTAGATGTTGATCTGAAGCAATACATGACATTGGATTTGTATAATCCAATTTTGTAAGTCAGTGAGACTTCTTTTGTAACTGAGTAGTGAGCTCTAGGCACTTGGCCTTCCTGCATGTGCAGGCCCCTATTGTATTAGTAATATTCTCTCATTGGCCAGTAAGCGAATATTGTGGGTCACAAATCCCACTGAGGTTTTTCCCACACCGAGTTTCCTCGTTAAAATATTGTGTTATGGTGTATCTTTCATGTTGTGTTTGTTATTCTTATTTACTGCATTAATTTTGGTTTACCGGTACACAATTTTGAATTGATTTTCATGTTATAATTTAAGAAAGTTCACTTACCAGCCAGATACTTATTCACCCCCCCCCCCCTCTCAGTATCTTTGGGAATCCTAACACATTTTCCTCATTTTCATCCATCACCTTGAGAGATTTAGCCCAGACTAGAGTAGTGTAGCTATGGATATGGTAGGGATTCCTATACAAGATCACCAATTTGAGTGAGTGTGGAGCCACGATTAGCTAGAGGACTACGGTGAGTTGGTATGTATATAACATTGTTGTTGATTTTTTGCATTTATTGCATCATACATAGGGCTAGAAGTAAGGCAAACAAATATGCATTAGGAATTTTGTTACAGATTTGTACTAAATTTTATTGTGTTTTCAATGTGATAATGTGTTCTTAACAACCTAATGGTACATTTTTTACTATTTCTACATTTTGGTTACGTGAAACTACATTATTGTAATGCTTATGTGTTTTTTCAAAGAAGGAGCATATTTGGGAGCTTAATTGTTATGTTTTTTATTTTAGTTGTGTATATGTTAGGTAAAGCTAGATTTCTATAGAAAAACTGCATTTTTGTGGTCTAAAGCTATATTTGTTATGAAAAATATAGATGATAAGCATAACTACACAATTGATGAAATTGAGTAGTTGACCAAGGTTGACAAGGTGAATAAGGTTTTGTTGACGTAGTGATCAATATGATTGCAGATTGATTTAGTACCAATGATATCACGAGAGAGATTTCCTCCTACTCAGCAGATGTAGTTGGATCTAACTAAGGGGGATCATGAGGTTATAAACATAGTGGGCCTATGGCATGCAAAATTTATGCCTGAGATTAGGGCTAATATTGGCATGTTTTCTACATTAGCTGATAAGTGGCATAGTGAGCATAGCTTGTTCTATCTCATGACTAGTGAAATGCCAGTGACCTTAGAGGACGTGTGATGAATTCTATGAATCCCCATAGCAAGGAAGCTAGTAGTTTTTTACTAGGATGGTGACATGGATTTTTTGTGTCAAACTTTTGGAGATGAGGATCTGGACATAGAGGAATCACGATTAGGTGAAGGGATATGGTAGCATCTTCTGATTCACTTTCATAAGTTTTGGCAAGGATTATCAGGGGATACATTTGCAATAACAAGCAATCACATGCATTTTGAATTAGATGGGGTCGCACAATAGAGTGGATGATCATGGATGGTACTCGATTTTCTTGGAACCCATGAATTTTGGCCAATATATATCATGATCTACATCAGCTTGTTTACATTGTTAGTGTTATCTTGTCAATTCAGGTTACATGATTTCATGTGTGATCTTATGAGCATATTGCAATTTTGAGGTCGGTATGCATGAGGTTTTGTGGGGCACAATAGCCCTATGTACACATGTATAATATGGTCATCACCCAGCCTAAGTTGGGTAAGATAGAGTATTGGTGGCACATCATTGATGGCATTGATACAGTCTATTGAAGCCCTGTTGGAATTGTGAGGATTGGGAGGATGATGATATAGATATCAATTTTTTCTATTAGACTTGATGACTCATCACCAGATCCACTACATCATAGACATACACCTACCAAATTGAGTGTCTTGATAGTTTGAACGAATAAAGGGTCAACCTTGAGGTTTTCTACAGTTTGCATGGATAGTTTAGGAGATGCTACATTGGGGACTGACTCATTCTTAGGATGTGGTAACAATATACTTTAGGCACTTTGTCTCATACCATGGGACCCTAGGAGATATTTTGTATATGTAGGCATGATGCTTCATTTTGAGGCATGGTTCATAACACATCCCTTTTTGTACCTCGCTAGAGCAAGGGAGGTACATGCATTCATAGTGATGATAATGATGGTCCCTTAGTCAAGAAAGGATGGAGCAGGGGGAGAGATTAGGAAAATGGATTTGTAAGAGGATATGGGGGAGAAGGAGATGGAGGTGGATGAGATAGATGGTGGAGAGAAGGCGAAGGATAGGGAGTGGTTCCCCATGTTGGAATACCACCTATACCTCTAAGGGGATGAGAATGACAACCCTAGGAAAAAGAACAAGGCATTTAGATATGGGATCATCCTAGACCAGAGGGATAGGAGAAGTAAGAAGATAAAAAGGTGGTGGCCTTAGAGGCTCAAATTCAAGCCTGAGATGCTCATATTTGAGTCCTAAAGTGGGTTATTATAGTGAGGGGTGTAGAGATAGCATCCCTCAAGAGATAGATGTAGGATGTGATGGGCAAGAGGGAAACTACCATTAAGTGGTATGGTAGAGTTGAGGCCATCATATAGTAGGTCAAGGCATCATAGTAGGGAGATGTGATCAATACCATGGACATTATCTTCAAGGCTAGGAAAGAAACATTATATTGGAGGCATATATACAAAGCATTAGTTCCACTTGGTTAGAGAATAGGAGCTACCATCAAATTTCCTATGGCAAGCCATAGAAAGTAAGGATAGAGAGTGGATTCATGGGACCTCCACCACCACCAATAGTAGCAGGGTCAATGGGAGGGGTACCACCCCCACCACCAAGGATAGGAGTGGTAAGATCATCACGAACTCATCCATTCAGACCAGCCAATTATGAGGGTGAGAGTTCATCATAGCTTATTATAAACCTTATGTATTAATTTTGGTGATATACATAGGTAGGGTGATTTTTGGGGCTCCTAGTAGCCATTGTGATATTATGAAATAATTGTATTATTACACATTATTTTTTAATTATATATATGAGATGACTTGATTCCTAGTAATGACTATATGCATATGTTTATCTTTCTATGTGATGCTTTATGGATGTTTATGTGTGTGTCTTATATAATGGTTATTCAATGCATTTAAGCTATGATTATGATCTAATGATGAAATGTATGGATGCATTTAAATTTCTACATAATGTTTCTATATTATGTTTATGATGCATGGTTCATAGATGTATGCATGTTCTAAACTGAGGGACTTATGATTTCTATGATAAATTATATGGATGCATGTGTGGATTTATGATGTTTTCCTATGATGTACTATGCTATGTGATGGATATGATGCATATGATGGATTTTTATGAGCTAAATTTTGTGTATGTAGGATTTGATGTTATATGTAAGATATGCTCCTAATAATTTTGGTGTCATCGTACTTAGTTAATGTAAAGCATAACTACTAGGGAGGAGGGAGAAGAGATGATTGATTGGCCATAGAATAAGTAGGATGAAAAAGGGTGGATAGGAGATGTGGGAATGGTGAGCTCTTGAGTGAATCTAAGTACACGTATAGTTTGTGGTGAATGAAAGAACTTAAAAACAAGGAATGTCCCCTTTCACAATAGACTCATAGGTCCTCAATGATCACAAACAATCATGTCCCAGGACTACCCATGGTATTACTAAAGAATAATCCACAAAAAATAATTGAGTGAGCCTTCCCTATCTGAACCACTCTAGTAGATAGACACCCTTGAGTATCATAAGAAGCATGTAACAAAAGATCAAATAAAAAGAAAAACAAAGGCCTAAATAAAAAAATTAATTAAATCATCTTGCCACTTTTGTTTCTTGCCATAGATTAATTAAATCTTTATAAAAGGCTAATGATATTTCACATCTGGTGAAGGCAATAGGATTATCTTCGGAGATATATTTTGGTCTTGATTAAAAGATAATTTGGTTAAAGAACAATGTTAAAATGTGTTTGTCTAACAATGCCTTGATTAACAAAAATGGATGCTCTATTGTGGAGAAAGGATGAAAAAAATATTATGGAAAGGTGGCGCAAGTGAGATTTTATTATGGATTATGGGCATGTAGGAAGGTAAATAGAATAATTCCTTATAACATGAGGTGCCAATGATCCAATTTTAAAACTAGGTCACGGATATGTCCCAAATTTGGTATAGGACCCATTTATTATGGATGAAGCAAGCGTGGTGAAAACTTTATTATGGCTAGAAGGAAGACTACTGCAAATGGATGGTAGAACAACAACAAGCCATGATGGGGATGGAAAATTTATTATGAAGAAAAAATATTTAAATGTTTGCGAGGTTGATGATCTAGTAGAATCCTAAGGCAGGGAGAAGCAAAGTCCCTATAGATGGTGTTAGTTGCTTGATTTTCACCATGGTACTTTCCCAAGGTGCCATTAAAGTAGTTTTCACCATAGGAATAATTATTTCTATTTACTTTATTTATTTATTTATTTATTGTGTAATTTTTACATTTTCTAAATTTTTTTGTATTTTTAATATAAAAGAGGTCTCCTAAAGGGCTATACATAAAATTTGTTAAGGTGCATTTTGTTTATAGGATCTTCAAATGGTTCACCTTTGAGAGTAACCAACTGATAATCTCCAAGGCCATAAACTACAATGATAACATAAGAGACTAGTCACTTAGGTTCAATTTTTCCCTTCTTCTCTTGGTCCTGCTAATTTCTCAGATTTTCCTTAAGGACTTAGTCGCCTATCTCATATATGTGAGATCTAACCTTCTGATTATAACTATGACACATGAATTATTGATATTCTCTAATATGATTGAAACATGTTGTCAACATGCATCCTATAACTCTAGATCCTAAAGTCTTGAGACTTGATATTCTTCATCATCAATAAGTTGGTGCAAGGGTGGTAACTTCACCTTAATGGGTAAGATGACTTCATTTCCTAAAACAAGTGAATATGGGGTGGCACCTATAGGATTCCACATTCTTGTATGATAGGCTAGAATGGACTGACCGGATAAAGTGACAAAGTCACAGGATAAAGAAGACTGACTTGGGAAACGAGGGCTAGGGCTAAGGTAGTCTATAAGATAGACCACAAGGGAAAATACATCCTCATTGTCATCTACACATCCACAAGAGCAGAGTGCAAAGCAAAAATAGAGTAGCAGCAGTCAGCAGTGATGGCCTTCATTCACAGATTCGACCGTGTTCACCGATTCCACAGGCCAGCAGAGACAGGAGAGTCAGTAAGTACCACCAAACCTCCTCGTACTTTGATGCATTTATTATTGTCATTAATGCATGGTATAGGGAAATAAATGCGCTTAGAATAGGGTCCAAAAAATGTCCAAAAATGTCCAGGCACGTCTGCGTTGGTGCCAGGCACGTCTATGCTCGTGAGGCACGTCTGTGTTTGTGCCAGGCGCGTCTGTGATGGAAACCACGTCTGTGCCAAATGCAGCTGCGTTTGTGATATGTAGGCGCGTCTGTGCCAAGAAGGCATGTCTATGTCGCCCAGGCGCTTCTGTGCAGAGCATAGGCACGTCTGTGTTTTTCAGGCGTCTCTGTGCAATCTTCAAGCCCGTTTATGTCAGGAAAGCACATTTGTGTCAAAAAAAATGTGAATTTATGTCTTCTAGGTCAAATCGGCAGTTCTGTGATGAACATACGTAGTCGATTGGATAAGCTGCTGAGAGGATACACTCAAGCAGGTCCTCTAGGGAAGACTAGGATAGATCAAGGCACTTTGTGATGAACAGTGAGTACCAAGATAGAGTACTTTGTGATGAACAGGGAGTACTAAAATATGAGCATCAGTTTGTGATGAATAGTGAGTGCAAATGTGAGTAACACTTTGTGATGAACAGGGAGTGCCACACACATAGTACTTTGTGATGAACAAGGAGTGCCACACACATAGTACTTTGTGATGAACAGGGAGTACCACTAGGATAGAAGCAACACTTTGTGATGAACAATGAGTGTCACTTGGATAGAATGCCATATGCATTTAGATAAAAAGTAGCATTTTGTGATAAACAGGGAATGCCACAATGACTGACATGATTGGTTTGCTTGACTGCAGGAGTATTTGCCTATGCTGGAGTCACAGGAGAGATTCCCATCGACTTAGAGATTGCGACCTGAGCTGACAGCTAAGGAGCGAGCTACTATCAAGGCTATGGGATTGAGACATGTGCTATATGTGCCTAAGTTTTAGGCAAACATGGGACTGTTGACTGCACTGGTGGAGAGATGGCACTCCGAGACTTGTACTTTCCATTTGCCGATGGGGGAGATGACAATCAACCTCAAGGATGTATATAGGATCTTGAGGATACTGATTGATGGGGAGCTGATCCCATATGATCGAGATGGAGATAGGGAGGCCCTTAGATGAGTGTTCCAGGACCCAGGATTGGAGATGAGGGCTGGACATGTGGCTTGGGACACTATGATAGCTACAGGGCTAGCGCTACCAGCAGTGATAGGAGGAGCGATCAGTGGGTTCTTGTGTCCTGATAGAGCGACACGAGGGTTGGCTGTGGGCTGGGGAGGAGCATTGGAGACACTGGTGACATAGCACACCAGATATGCCTGGGGACCGTGTGTGCTAGCGCACCTATATTATGAGCTGCATCAGTTTGTGTACCACAGGTCAATGGGATTGGGCTGCAGGGTGACTTTGTTGCAGGTGTGGGCTTATGAGCATCTACCAATGACGAGATCGATACACTTCAGAGGCAGAGGTCACAGATGTAGTTTTGTACATTTATACGACATCATCATGTCACAGCCACGGATTGGCAAGCTAGAGCATTGGCAGCGGGTGATTGATGACATTGATGTGGTCATATGGAGGCCATACCTGGGATGTGAGCAGTGGGAGGATGATGTTGTAGAGCTTCCCTACACCTTCTGGAGTAGGTACCTGATTGGGTGGACACCCTATGTGCTGGAGAGGCAGCTAGTGGATAGGGTTGGCAGGCAGTTCGGCAGGATCCAGCGGATGCCATGGGGTTCAGGCATGTATGCACGGACTGTGAGAGATCAGGCATAGTTTGGACCCCTATTATCATATGATCAGGCTATTACACAGCTGGTAGAGATGATGCCCCTACCCTGAGACATGTGGCCAGAGATTGAGGATGCCGAGTACACAGCATACTGGGCTGAGCATCCATTCCCACCCCTGACGGATCTGGGAGAGCCATTAGATGGAGATGGTGGTGGGGATGATGATGATGGTGGAGCTGATGGGGGCAGAAGCTGATGGAGGAGGAGGGTTGCACTATGGAGAGAGGGTGGAGAGGATAGACAGGCTCGAGTGGTGAGGGGTCGCGGTGGATTGTCGCTACAGGTGCTAGCAACACAAGGTCCCAAACAAGTGCAGGTATAGGGATAGGGATAGATACAGGGATAGGTACCAGTACAGGCACCAGTACAGGTACCAGTATAGGCACAGGCATAGGGGCAAGCACCCGTACAGGGGGAGCCACAGGTAGAGCCACAGGGGGCTGATGCAGAGGAGGATGAGCTGATGGAGCTGAGGGAGATTTTCCAAGGACAGGCAGATGAGATCCAAGAGTTGGAGAGGGAGAGGGATAGGCTCAGGAGGAAGCTCTGAGATACTGAGCGGGAGTGAGACCAGGCCATTTAGCGCTACATAGAGGCTTGGACAGCACTGAGCGTTGGGAGATAGGTAGCAGAGGACATAGGGACCGGATATGCCTATGTCCTATGGGCAGGGGAGGAGATTGCCTACTAGCGGGATCTCTATTATGGGGCAGTGCCAGTGGATCAGTGGGCGAGGAGCTTCCATAGACCATCACGGACAGCGACAGCTATGGGAGGGAGCTGGAGGAGACAAGCATCAAGTGGTGGGGTTATGGGTCCTCCACCACCACCAGATAGAGGAGATAGAGGGGATGATCCTGGGGCGGGTCCTTCAGGGGCTCAGATTCCATCGAGGCCAGGCAGCTCCGAGGGAGGGAGTTCATCATAGCCATAGAGGGCTCCCTATGTATCAGTATTGTACCATTTTTGTATGATGATGTAGACACCTTCGGGTGATTGTAGCCATATGTATTTTGACATCATTGTATCATGACACTTTATATATATATATGAGATGATTCATCTTTGCGGCAGCTATATGCATGTGTACCTATATGATGAGATGTTCTTATGTGATGCTTATGATATGGATGCAAATATGTATATGATGCAATGCAATATATTTTTATTTTTTTGTTCTTTTATGTTTTATATGTGCATGCATGATGCAAATGTGAATGTATGTAATGTAGATGAATATGATAATGCCAATGTAAAATGTGTTAATATGTATTGTGTGTAGGATGTGATGCAGTTGTGATATCTATATGTATGTATGAAATGCTTATATGTGATAATGCAGGTGAAACTACATGAGATGCAAATGTTTTTTGTGTTCCATTATACTCAGTCATGTGATAGCAGGCTACGCAGACTCGAGAAGGATGATGGAAGTTGATCAAGAAAGGGGGATGAAAGATAGAAGATATGAAAGTGAAAAAAGTTTCTTGTGCGTTATCATCATTGAGCTTTATTATGGCAAGTAGGTTATGACAATCGAGGCATATGTTCGACCCAGAAAGTCATTGTACTTATTTGCATGGAGATAAGATAGTTGCAAACAAGGAATGCCCCAGTTCACATTAGACTCTCAGTGTCCTCATATCCTTGGACAAGTCATAGCATTACTAAGAGACAATCCACAGATGGCAAATACAAATAGATGACGATACCCCATCCTCGCCTTTCTAGTCAAAGACATCCTGGAGATAGAATCTCTAGTCAGAGACATCCCAGAAAAGCTAAAAGACATGTCACCAAAAAAGATGAAATCAAAAGAAAACTAAGACTCGACACCAACATCCACTGTAGTCCTCAAGTTAAGTGTCTCTTGTCACTTGTATAAGTCTTATTTGATTGTGGTCACAATGTTTACTTTCACAGAAAGGATAGATAGCACTGAACCATATGTTGTCTGAATCTGTTGAAAGATTTGATTTGTTGAAGCCCATTGTTGTTGTTGTGTCTCATCTGAAACTGACTGAATCCATGAAACTGATACCTTATTGCAGAGAAGACAAAACTTTATTGCGGATCTATGATGCAAATGTTGCTTTATTGCGGATTGTGCGCGGATAGACTGAAGAAAGCTGGAAGAAACTGTACTCCTTGAAACATGTGATGTTCTTAGTTCCACACCCAGCACTAGACATAGGATTTGCCTTAGCCACAGATAGGATCTGATTTATTATGGATGGAAAGGGAGGTGAAAATGGCTAACCAATCTTGGGTAGATCAATAACAAGCCATGATGGGAATGGGTAAGTTTATTATGGATAAATTGGTCGTGAGTGTGTGCAAAGTGAAGTGATGAAAGAGAATCCTGAAGGAGGGAGGAGCAATATCTCTACACATGGCACTGTTGACCCAGTTTTCACCATGGTACTTGCCTAGGGCACCACCGAAGTGGTTTTCACCATTGGACGAAATGTTTTTCTTTACTTTTTTCGATTTTTCAATGTTTTTTGTGTCACAAGGCGCCTATTTGCCAGGTTTTCACCAAGTAACGATTTTTTTTATTTTTATGATTTTTTTGTAT
Source organism: Cryptomeria japonica (assembly GCF_030272615.1). NCBI lineage: Eukaryota > Viridiplantae > Streptophyta > Pinopsida > Cupressales > Cupressaceae > Cryptomeria > Cryptomeria japonica. Next base: position 474,256,912 of record NC_081414.1, read on the forward strand.
TTTTGAATTAGGATACTCTGAAGAGCTATGTGTAGAACTTGCGAAGGTGCATGTTGTTGATAGGATCCTCCAAAGGTTCACCTTCTGTAGTTGAAAGCTGATATGTACCAGATCCATATGCTATTGTAATAATGTAGGGACCAAGCCAGTTTGATTCGAACTTGCCCTTCTTCTCTCTGTCTTGTTGATTTTTAGGATTTTCTCTGAGAACTAAGTCACCTACCTCAAATGTGCGAGGCTTGACTTTGTGATTGTAGCTACGACTCATTCGTTGTTGGTAAGCCTTGAGATGACTAAAAGCCGTTTGTCTTCGTTCATCCAGTAGTTCCATCTCTTGCAAGCGAGAGACCCTATACTCTTCGTCACTGATGATGTTTTGCAAAGAGACCCATAAAGAGGGTAGCTCAATCTCAATAGGCAATATAGCTTCAGCACCATAGACAAGTGAATATGGTGTAGCTCCTGTAGGTGTGTGGACACTTGTGCGGTAGGCCCAAAGTGCAGGATTAAGTTGGATATGCCAATTACGGCCAGCCTCATCGACTGTCTTCTTTAGGATTTTAAGGATTGTTTTGTTAGACACCTCAGCTTGGCCATGACCTTGGGGGTAATATGGTGTGGAGAAATGGTGGGAAATATGGAAGTGGTCATAGAGTTCACAAACATCTTGATTTTTAAAGGGACACTCATTATCAGTGATAATGGAAACAGGAATACCGTATCGGCAAATGATATAGTTGAGGATGAACGTAGCAATCTGTTTTCCAGTGACTTGTGTGAGAGGCATGGCTTCAATCCATTTTGTGAAATACTCTGTGGTAGTGATAATGAATTTATGACCATTGGAAGAAGGAGGGTGAATCTTGCCTATGAGATCGATTCCCCACTGACAAAAGGGCCAAGGAGACGCAATTGGTTGAAGTTCTTGTGCTGGCGCATGTATGAGGTCTCCATGAATTTGAAATTGCTTACATTTCTTGACAAACTGATATGAGTCTTTTTCCATATTGGGCCAATAATATCCAGTCCTGATGAGTTTCTTGGCCAAGGTAGGACCACTAGCATGTGGACCACATATCCCTTCATGTACTTCACGTAACACAATCTGAGCTTCGTCACTTTCTAAACATCTAAGAAGAGTGCCATCTAGACCTCGCTGGTATAGGATATTAGCTAAAATGACATATCAAGAGGATTGGCGAATAAAAGTGCGACGTTGGTTATTTGATAGATCAGGAGGTAGGGTATTGTCACAAAGGTATGTGAAAATGGAACCATATAACTGGGACTCGGGACCAACAACACATATCATCTCAGTAGGAATGATCTCATATGAAGGAACCAAAAGGTTATCCACCAAGAACTCATAGCAGCTCTCATTTGGAGATAGATCAATCAGTGAAGCAATTGTAGCCATGGCATCTGCGGCGCGATTCTGCTCTCTTGGTATTTGCTCAAAGTCTATCTTTGTGAAGTGTTGTTTTAGGTCATCCACCATTTGTTTATAAGGCATTAATTTTTTATCTTTTATTTGGTAATCATCAGTTGCTTGATGGATGACAAGTTGAGAGTCCCCAAAAACACGAAGTTCCTAGATCTTCCACTGAACTGCAATTCGTAATCCTGTTGTTAATGCCTCATATTCCGCTATATTGTTAGTGCAAGGAAATGATAAGTGGTATGATTTTGATATAGAATCCCCTTGAGGAGTTATAAAGAGGATGTCAACTCCTGCCCCATGCTGTCTATATGAGCCGTCAAAGTACAGTTTCCATGGCTTTGCATGTGACATTGTTAAAATAGATTCATCTGAAAATTCTGAACTTAGAGGAACATCATCTATCATGGGAGTGTCTGCTAATTGATCTGTGATGGCTTGTCCTTTTATTGCTTTTATGTCCACATACTTGATGTTGAATTCACTCAGGATCATTACCCATTTGGCCAGTCGTCCAGTAAGTGTTGCTTTATTGAGAAGGTATTTCAATGCATCGATTCTTGCAACCAACTTAGTCTTATGAGTGAGCATGTAATGTTGTAATTTCTTTGAAGCAAAGACCATGGCGAGACATGCATGCTCAATTGGTGTGTAGTTTAGCTCATATCCCACCAATGTGCGACTGATATAGTATACTGCTTTTTCCTTCCCCTCAGCAATTTGTTGTGCTAAGAGTGCCCCTAGTGTTGTTGGAGTAGCTGATATGTATAGTAATAGAGGCTGATCTGGAATTGGTGGCATCAAAACTGGTGGATTCAAAAGATAATATTTGAGTGTTTGGAAAGCCTGTTGACAGTTATCATCCCATTTGAATTTGATGTTTTTATGTAGCAAGTGTTGAAAAGGATTACACTTATCTGCAAGTTGCGCTATGAATCTTCATATGGACTGGAGTCTGCCTTGTAAAGACCAAAGTTGACTGATATTTATTGGTGGTTGCATCTCTAAGATGGCCTTAACTTTTGTTGGATCAGCTTCAATTCCTCTTTTGGATACAATGAATCCTAGGAGCCTCTCGGAGGTTACTCCAAAGACACACTCCTTGGGGTTTAATCTTAATTTGTATTTTTCCAACTGATCAAAGATGATTGAAACTATGTCCAAATGTGTATTTCTGTCAATTGATTTGCCCAAGAGGTCATTGACATAATCTTCCACAGTTACATGCATGAGATCATGAAAGATAGTAGTCATGACTCTTTGATATGTAGCACCTGCATTCTTTAGCCCGAAGGGCATGACATTCCAGCAAAATGTTCCCCAAGGACAAGTGAATGATGTTTTGTGTTGATCCTCGGGTGCGATCCTTATTTGATTATAACCAGAGAATCCATCCATTAATGATAACATTTCATGACCTGTTGTGAGATCAACAATCAAGTCAATATTTGGTAATGGGAAGTCATCCTTTGGACAAGCTTCGTTGATGTCTCTGAAATCTGTACATATTTTGATGCTGCGATCTAGTTTACTAAGAGGCACCAAATTGGAAATCCATTCAGGATAATCAATTGGGCGTATGAATCCGACATCCAATAATTTCTCAAGTTCTGCTTTGACTAGTAATGCCACTTGTGGATACATTTTTCTTAATTTCTGTTTCATTGGCTTTGCCCCCGGTTTGACTGTCAAATGATGCATTACCAAATCCGGATCCAAACCAGGCATATCAGTGTATGACCAAGCAAAGTTGATTTGTTGTTCTTTGAAGAAACTTATGAATTTTGACCTTTCGGACTCTGTCAACGATTGAGCCAAGAATATGTTGTGTGAAACCTCTTCAGTACCAATGTTTGTTTTAATAGTCTCCTCTACCAACATGGATGACTTTTCCTCATATGATGCTGGGAGAATGTCGAGCCTTCCATCTTTGGGTGCCTCAGAGAGGTTTTTGCCCTCAGATACATCCTTTCTTTTTACTTTTTTGGGGTCAGACAGCGCCACAGTGTGGTTTTTGCCATAAGACCCTTGATTTGTTCTTATTTTCACATTTTTGCAACTCGAAGGTCCGACACCCTCACCAAAATATGCAATGCTATTGAGTTCTTTAGTGTATCCCGCTTTATGGTCCCCAGGAGGAAGATCATCCCGTATGCCAAGATAGTCAATAAAAGCTTCATCATTTTGGAATGTGTCAAACTGTGCAGGTCCTTCATGATCCCAGTCAATGAGTTGGTGGTGAACAAGGGGAAGGCCATCAATGTCTTCAAAGTTAGTGGGGCTAAGAGTGAAGATGTAGTTATATTCGGGTATGTCAAGGTAATTATCGAGGTCATCGATGGCACTCTCCTCATCAGTCTCGATCGTGAGAGAATCCAAATTATCATCACTAGTAGCACATTCTGGGACAAGTGTTCTCATCCTATGTGATTTCAACCTAGGACCTTGAGACAAGGACTATGTGGAATCCTCATGGGTTATTTCTTGACCAACTCTGAACTTGTTATAAAATTCCTCTTCTTCTGTGGGTTCATCTAGCTCTCTGAATATCTCAGTGAGCTCATAGTCACTGGAAGACTTGTCTGAACCCCATTCCCATTCATTGGAGTCTGTGGAATAGCAATCCTCTTGTTGAATTTTGGTAGCTTTGATTTGTAAGGCTTCTTCTGTCCTTTGGGTGTGGACCTTGGAAGTCAGGAAACCAAGTCCTTTCGAGCATTCCTTTTTGAAAGTTAATTCAGATTGTAAAGGTTCAATGATGCCTTCCTTTCGTAACCCAAGAGGACTTTTTCCATCATAACCAAATTTTTGTAGAATTTTGAAGCCTTTGCCATATTTCTCACATGGTAGACTGATGTGATCTTGTGTGTCATCTTCAATGTCTTTGTAAAGCATTTTGTATAGATCTTCCTCTTCCAGTTCGCCCCATCTTTGAAAGGTAGTAGGGTCCCATTTAAGTACTAGGATGGATACTTGCTTGTTAGGATGTGGTCTTCCATATTCTTTTGGGGAACTCATGACTTGTCGTAGGTACATGGTCTGATTTAAAGTGTATTCCCCCATGCCTTTGTCTTGAAACTTGCCTTTAAGCTCACCTTATTTTGATGTCGAAGGTTTTAATGACTCAGGATCAATGTATGTCGAGGAAGGAACAGCTTCACAATTAGTGGGAATGATGGTCTCAGTCTTTGATCTCAGGTTATTGCAGTATATGAATGGATTAGGATCACCGTTAACGGTTACCTCCACTACATTGTGAGGAAACTTAATGCATTGGTGATATGTAGATGGGACTGCTCTCATTTCATGAATCCAAGGACGTCCTAGCAATATGTTATAAGTGAGATCTAGATCCAAGACTTGACAAACCACATCCTTTGTAACTGGCCCAACTCTGAGAGGCAAGGTGACTGTGCCCTTGGATGAACGCTCTTCATCATCATATGCCTTGATGGTGATTTGATTTATAGAATTCATAGCTTTATCAGAATATCCCAATTGTTTAATAGTTCTCAATGTACAAATGTTTAGACCAGCTCCTCCATCTATCAGGACTCGTTTTATTCGATGTTTGAGTATGAAGGCTTCAACGTGTAGCGGTGCATTATGTGGCTGACTTATGGAGACGTCATTGACTTCTGTGAAAGTAAGGGAATGTGGAACGGAAAGGTATCCCACCATGGCTTGAAACTGGTCCACATTCAGATCAGTAGGAATGGTAGTATCACTTAAGATTTTCTCAAGAATGGCTTTATGAGTGGGGGATATGCATAATAGCTCAAGGATGGAGATGAGCGCGGGTGTCTTCCCTAATTGTTCTACAAGGTCATACTCAAGTTTGGTTGATGACGAAGTGGTGTTTTTGGCTGGAGCACCTTGCAAAGTGAATTTACCTTGGCAGGTTGTGACATGACATTCAGAGGTAGATTTGGAAGAAGATCCAACACCTTTTCGGACAATCCTGGGTCTCCAAGTAGAATTCTCAGACGTTTTGTCCTTGATGATAATGGTAGAGACATAGTTGTCCATCGAGATGGGATTGATAGTTGAATCATAGTTATAGGTTGCTCTGGTATAGTTGGTTTGGTCCTCTATGGCTTTAGCTTTTCCCTTGTCATGTTTTGGGAATGGTTCCTTAAACATCTCATGTTCTTGATTAGATGAATGTCCCTCAATCTCAATGTCACCCCTATCAATGAGATCTTATATGATGTTCTTCAATCGATGACAATTTCTTGTCTTATGACCCTTGCTCTTATGAAATTCACAATACTCATCATCATTCCACCAATTTGGTTTAACCTTTGGTTCATATGGAGGAAAATCTGGAACTGTGATTACTTTGTTTACCACTAGCTTTTTGAAAACTGACTCAAGTGGTTCTCCCAATGGAGTGTACTTCCTTCATGATCTGGAAGTTGTTTGAGTATTCACTTGATTGTTTGTAGAACTTGATCCCAAAAAGATGAATTTGGGTCACACTATGTTGGCATCAACCACACCATCATTGACTGTGTTCTTGTTTTTGTTCCAAAATCTCGGCTTGTCTTTTCCCTTAAAGTCATCTTTGTTTTCCTTGAATATCTTAATGACTCCTTGTTCAATTAGGACCTTCTTTGTTGCTAAGCCTTTTTCAATGATGTCCTTGAAGGTGGACAAACAAGATTTCCTTAAGTCATAACTAATGTCTTTGTTAACATTCTGGGTGAACATTTCTACCATTTGTTTTTGTGGAATTTCACAAGAGCATCTGCTAGCTAGATTTCTCCATCTTTGTAAAAATGATGAAAAAGATTCTCCATCCTTTTGCTTGGTGTTGCACAAAGTAGTGATTAATATGTTTGTCTCTATTTTGTAGGAGAAATGTTGAATAAATGCCTCTGCTAGATCACCCCATGACTTAATACTAGGTGGAAGTTGGGAGAACCATTCCATAGCTTGATCACCTAGGCTTTGTGGGAATAATCTCATCAAATATGTCTCTTCTACTGCTACCTCAATGCAAGCTGTGAAAAACTGTCTTATTTGTGCCTTAGGATCCCCTTTTCCTCTATACTTATCAAATTTAGGCATCACAAAGTGTGTAGGAAATGGAGGCATTGGAATGCTCTTGTCAAATGGATAAGGACATATGTCTCTCATTGTGTATGTTGGCTTCAGTGTATTTATGTCCTCCATTTTCTTTTGTAAGTCCCTGATTTGTTGCTCCAAATTGCTCTTAGGTGGAGATCGACTTCTTGGACCATACCCCATGCTTGAAGCACCAATTGGAGGAGGAGAATGTTGCATATATGGATGATATTGATCATACACATGTTCATATGGAGGAGGTCTATAATGATGCTGCGTATATGGACCACTTGGTATAGATTCATGTTGAGGAATGAAATATCTATTTTGTCCATGTATACCGTACTCCACAAGCATGTCATGTTCTAATGTGTTGCCCCCAAACTTGACATGAGGTTTCCTTGTGTCCAAATTTTGAGCATGCCTTTGAATATCCAATTGCTTTGGTGGTTGATCCTTAGCATTGGTATGTGATTGAGCATATCTTTCTACATAAGATTTCCATAATGGTCTACGAAGGTGAGTATCATATGCTTGACCATGTGTATGTGGGACCTCTGGTTTTTGAAACAAAGATGATGGTGATTCAGGTACCATATGTGGTCCTCTATTGCCTCCACTATTTGGTCTCCTTTGATCCATGTTGGAGTGAGGTTGTTGCAAAGGTCGATTTTCCATTATTTGAGACATGTCAAAATCATGAGGTATCTTGGCTCCACTTTGTGCCATCATTTGTAAGAAGTATTGTCTATCCCTCCTCATTATTTCCTCAACCAATCGATTGAAATGGGGATTCATAATGGATTCTTCCACATCTACTGAATGTATGGAAAAGTTGTCCATATTGTCATTGTGTGCAGCATTGTTGTTTGTAGTGTCCATGTTCTCAACATTTGGAATATTTCTATAGGTATCCATGTCAGGTAATGTAGTATGATCGGAATTGAAAAAGATATCATTATCATACTCATAAGAACTCATGTTTGCGGACTCTTGAGCCTCTTTAGTTTCTCTCCTAGATTTTCGAAGACAGGTTTCAACCATGAACTAGATATTGACCGAGATGTGTGAGACTAGATGAAAATGGAAAAAGTATGGAAGACCAAGGGTTGGATGGAATGTAAATGAATCTAAAGTGTACTTGCAATGTCCAAAGTGTAATACCAAGTATGTATGTAGTAGAGTAGGTGTGACTTCCAAAGAGAGGATAGTTTCTCTTGATGAGGTAAGTTGACCTTGACTCTAAGTAAGACCAAATGAGACCCAAAGGTAAGAAACCTTGATGAGGGACCACTTAGCAAAATGTTGTTGTATGTAGTGTGTTGACAAAGTATGATGAGGACAAGCAAGTGACCTTTTGACTCAAGTTTAGACAATTGTGAATCTAAAGTGAGATGTGAAGCAATGATGGACTTAATGAAACCCAAAGACAGGTTGAATGCTAAATGAAACCCTGGAGAAATGACCTAGGAAGCTCAAGAATTCTGAAATTGACTGTGTTTGTTTGCTGGACTGTAAAGTTTTTCAATTCTGAACATAGACGCACCTGTATACTTCATAGACGCGGTTTCCTGACACAGACGTGGCTCTGTTCAACACAAACGCGCTTCTGAGATTTGTGCAAATTGCAATTTTGATTCTGGGAACACAGACGCGTTTTTGTCCTTCACAGACGTGGTTATACAACACAGACACTATTATGTCCAACACAGATGCATTTCTGCAAAATTTGTGCAATTTTTTCCAATCTGTGAAGTCATTTTGTTGTGACCAAATCTGACTGTTTGACTATTTTTCATGACAAGAGGACACAGTGTTGATGAGGACTCAATGTTTGCAAGTGTTTAGACTCAAAATGACTCCAATAAAAAGTGTGTTGTTTGATGTAAAAAATTGTTTTGCATCCACTTGAAGACACAAAAGACACAATGTTTTTCTATTTGGTCTTGAATGTTTGAATGTTTAAAATAAGTCAAGCACAATTCTTATTGCTGGCCAAGACAATAGTTGTTGATCCCACATGGGGTTTTACCCCTGAGGCTACACTATTCAGAGCGGATACTTAGATGCTTGACCTCACTGGTTCCACCCTCGGCACTCACTTCTTGGGTCAGCCAAGCATCAGTCCCCATGAAAACTCCTCGTGGTGAATTTTGTATCTCTACTAAGAACCGTATGTGTGTGGGCCGCTACCAGAGGTCCGACCTCCTACCCCAACAACTAGAAGGATTTGGGCTTCTAAAACAAAGAGGTGCTAGTAAGGGCATCCGCTCATGTGGCCATACATGTAGCACTTTCAGCTCTGTAAATACAGAAGGCTCCTAGCTGGTAGGGGTTACGCCCTACAACTCATCAAATAAATTTGATCAAACGGGTTTATGGGGAGACATAGTGTCGGTATGAACTAATCAACACATGTTATCCATAGTTTTCACCATGAATATAGTTGTTTATAGTGGTTCGGAAGAGGTGAGTTTTCCTCACTACCACTTGGGTTGTTCTCTTCTTACTAGTAGTCCTAATGACCACACGGGAAGATAGGCCCTCTAAAGATTAGACAAAAAGAGCCTATTGCTCAAGACACAAAAGACAATGATTCAATTTTAGTGCACCAATTGAAGTGTTTGCTAGTCTATGAAAACAAGGCACATAATAAAAATCCAAAAACCCTTGCCAATGACCTGCAACAAAGAGTTGTTAGTAGTTTGGATTGTTTCAAATAATCACCCCTTCCTGCAAGCAAACGAGTTAGGTAAATTTTAAATCCAAAAGACTTTGTGAAAATAGGGGCCTTCAACCAAACGATTTTGCTTTCAAGACAAGCTGCACCAATTTCGTTAGCTAGATCTAAAAATGTTAGCGCAAAATAAACCAGATCTAAAACCATAAATGCAAAATCCAAAACTGAATCAATAAACCCAAAATTTGAAACCAGTGAACACAGACGTGATTACCCTCGACACAGACGTGACTTTGTGACGTAGACGTGGTTCTGTGAGACACAGATGCGGCTACAGAATGCAGATGTGACTTCTGGACACAGACGCGGCTAAAAACACCGCAGACACGACTGAGGAACGCAAATGTGCCTATGCTCTGCACAGATGCGCCTAGGCAACATAGACGTGCCTTCTTGGCATAGACGCGCCTACATATCACAAACACGGCTGCATTTGGCACAGACGTGGTTTCCATCACAGACGCACCTGGCACAAACACAGACACGCCTTGTGAGCATAGACGCGCCTGGCACCAACGCAGATGTGCCTAGATGTTTTTGGACATTTTTTGGACCCTATTCTAAGCACATTTATTGCCTTATCTACCATTCATTAATGACAATAATAAATGCGTTGAAGTACGAGGAGGTTTGGTGGTACTTACTAGCTCTCCTACCTCTGCTGGCCTCTGGAATCGGTGAACACGGTCGAATCTATGAATGAAGGCCATAGCTGCTGACTGCTGCTGCTCTATTTTCACTCTGCACTCTGCTCTCGTGGATGTGTAGATGACAATGAGGATGTATTTTCCCTCGTGGTCTATCTTATAGACTACCCTAGCCCTAGCCCTCATTTCCCGAGTCAGTCTTCTTTATCCCGTGACTTTGTCACTTTATCTGGTTAGTCCATTCTAGCCTTTCTTTCTTATCGAGAGATTGTCTGCAATCTTTTCACACATTTTCATACAATCTCTCGAGGGGGCATATCATTCCCATATTGGGGCAACTCTGTATCAGTTCATCTTATCTTCTTTGAAACAACGCGACAAGCCGCATTGTCTTAAAGAGTGGCAAAATGTAGACACCTAAAATTGTCCAGTCTAATTAAATAAATATTTTATTTATTTAATTATTTTAGCCTGATTCTTCTATTAATTAAATAAATCCTTATTTATTTAATTAATTCATTTATCCTCTTCTAGCCTTATTTCTCATTTAAATAAATACATTTATTTATTTAAATTATCCTTTTACTAAATTAAATAAATATCTTATTTATTTAATTATCCCACTTCTTCTATTAATTAAATAAATTTTTATTTATTTAATTAATTCATTAAGCTTTTCTACCCATGACACATGTCATTCATCTCTTAATTCCTACACTACCTACCCCTTTCATTATTTTATTATTTCTTTTACCTACCCTTTAATCATAGCCGACCTCCTTTTACACCTCTCAATCTTATCCCTCCATTTCATATAGTGTCTTCAGATGCTTCCTTCATTATCAAACCCTAATCATCTTTTATGCACTTAACTACACTACGATCCTACTTGCAACCACATTCTATTCTTTGTTGAGCTCTTGTGCACATGAAATCTGAGAGCAAATATATCAAACCCTAATCATATTTTATGGTCTACCAAGAACTCACAACAAGTTGTATTTTGCGGTGTATCAATAAGAGAAGCAATGGTGGCTATGACATCAAAAAATTTGTTATTGACCCTTGGGATTTACTCAAAAGTAATCCAATGAAGTATTTCTTGAAATAATTAACCATATACTTAAAAGGCATCAAAATATCATCTTTTGTCTGATAGTCATCATTGGTTTGTTAAATGACCAACTGTGAATGTCCAAATATCTGAAGCTCTTGTATCCTCCACTGAACAAAAATTCTAAGTCTTGTAGTAAGTGCTTCATATTATAATATGTTGTTTGTACTAGGAAATTCCAACCTATAAGACTTTGGAATACAATCCCCTTGTGGTGTAACAAATAAATTGCCCACACCTTCCCCATGTTGTATGAATGATCCGTCAAAGTAGAGCTATCATAATCTTGAATTTGTGATGGGAAGGATGGACTCATCTAGAAAATGAGAAGCCAATGTGTATTCATCAACCATAAGTATATTTTCAAGCTAATCTACAATATCTTGTCCTTTAATGGCTTTTCTCTCAATGTATTCAATGTCAAACTCACTAAGAATCATTACCCATTTCACTAGTCTTTCTATAAGGGCTGCCTTTTTGAGAAAATATTTTAGGGGATCAATTTTTATCATGAGATTTGTTTGATGAGTAAGAATATAATGTTGTAATTTTTGTGAGGCAAAAATCGTGGTATGACATGCATACTCAATAGGAGTTTAATTAAGCTCATACCCCACTAATGTGCTATTGATGTAGTAATTAGCGATATGTTTTATGTCATAGTCTTGTTGTATGAGAAGTACCCCAAGTATTGTGGTTGTCACCGATATATACAAAAGCAAATGATTTCCATCAATTGGTGGCATGAGGATAAGAGGGGACATGAGATAATCCTTAAGTAATTGAAAATCTTGTTGACATTTTCCGTCCCATCTAAATCTGATATTTTTGTGTAGCATATGTGTTAAGGGATGACACTTGTCATCTAGTTGTGCAATGAATTAGCAAATGGACTATAGTTTTTCTTGTAGCGATCTAAGCTAACTGGTGTTCCTTATTAGAGGTATTTCTAATATGGCTTTAGCCTTTGTTGGATCAACTTTGATGCATCATTGTGAAACAACTTATCCTAAGAGCTTCCATGAGTTTACTCCAAACACACATTTCTTAGGGTTTAAGAAGACCTTGTACTTCTCAAGATAACTAAATATTTTGTCAAGAACATCCAAATGGCTTTCATGTGTGATTGAGTTAAAAAATAGGTCATCAACATAGTCTTCCATTGGAATGTACATCATGTCATGATAAATAGTGGGCATTGCTTTTTGATATGTGTCTCCAGTATTTTTAAGGCCAAAAGGAATGACATTCCAACAATATGTTCTTCGAGGACATGTAAAATCTATCTTGTGTTGATCCTCAGGTGTAATCTTAATTTATTTATAGCTATAGAATCCATCCATGAGTGATAACATTGCATCTTTGTGTTAGGTCCCAGAGACAACTGAGAGGGTTGGGGGGGGGGGGGGGGTTAATCAATTGTCAAATAAATTTAAACCAAAAACAACTTAACCAACTAAATGCTTAATATCGGTAAACCAGTTAAGTATGTCGGTAGATAGTTTTAACAATTAATTGATATACCGGTAATATTAATGGAAACATAAACACCAAGTCATCCACAACACATAACACCAATATTTGTACGTGGAAACCCTGTAAGGGGAAAAACCACGGTGGCAAACCTTACCCACAATCAGATGATACTACTGCAGATAGTAAGTGTACATAAATGGGATCTACACATGTAGAAAGGCCAACGGCCTAGAGCTCACTACTCAGTCACAAAATGGGAGTCACACTGACTACAGTTGGATGGTTAAATCCAATAAGAATGTGTTGCACAAAATAGCATCTTCATATGTTGGATTCAGTACCAGTGTAATGCTGATATGCTTTCACAAAAACCTAGCTTCACCTTCAAATGATGTCTTCGTGTATAGCTCTGCTTAATCTCACATATACCTTCACACAATCCTTTTTTGCATTCCACACTTGATCTTACAAATAAGATCTTACATTCATACCATAACCTAAGACCAATTTTAGTAGGTCGGCTCTACAAGATATTACAATAAAAACATTTTACAAACAATATAATATCCGATGCAATAACCGATTGAACATGTCAGCTTAATGCATTTACAAAAATAATTAATTATCTCCATAGTGTGCCATGTTGATATGGAAAAGATAAACCTGTCGATGTAACCCTAGACCTGTTTGTCGGTAACAGCAAATATGCAACTGTGAATATACCAATGAGCAAAACTCCAGGACAAGATGTCCAAATGATGTCTTTGACATAACCATGTGTTTTCCATGCCATTCCAAGTGTCGGTGATCATTATATCTTGTTGGTGAACCATATACCAATAACTGTGCAATAGTTGCTTGCTGGTGAATGTTGTTGGATCTCCAAAGTGCTAGTGTTTTAGCAGGTGTTGACATTAATGACAAAACCATACCAAAATACCAACAATCTCCCCCTTTGGCATTGATGGCAACACAAGATGGAAAAACCATCAAAGTGCCAAAATAGAAATTCCAAGTATCAAAAACCAACAATATCCAAAAATATCATAACCAGAAATCAGAGAGTAATAATCTCTCTCCCTGGGAGCAACATGTGTTTTCCAAAGTTTCCATACCAATCTCTCCAAAAGATAATGTGTTTTTCCATATATATCTCTTCTCCTTTGACATCAAATGCCAAAGTTACAATAAAACCAAGTTCATATACAAAATACCAATCAATTCAATATACCAACTACTCCCCCTGAGAAGTAGCTTCCTCATCAAAGACCGAAATAAAAGATTTCTCTATTAATTATGTCGATTGATGGCAATCATCAACTACCTCAGTCTCTACTAGTGGTGGTATGACTCCAAGCTGATCTCTGAGATATTCAAAAGTCTCCATAGGCAAAGGTTTAGTGAAAATATCTGCCATCTGCTCTTTAGTATTCACATAAACCAATTTTATCTCCTTAGCTTCAGCTTTCTCCATTAGAAAATTTAGTTTGATAGAAACATGTTTGGTTTTAGAATGTAATACCAGATTCTTAGATATATCAATTGTTGTAGTGTTATCATAATAGATAGTAATAGGTTCCTTGCATTTTACCTTTATGTATTTCAACATTTGCTTAAGCCATAGTACCTATGTATAGTTAGTTGATGCTACAACATATTCTGATTCTGCTGTTGATAAAGATGTACAACTTTGTTTCTTACTCAACCAAGAAACTAGTCTGTTTCCAAGAAAGAATGCTCCGTCGGTGGTGCTTTTCCTATCATCCACATCTCTTGCCCAATTTGCATCTATGTATGCACATAATTCAAAGTTTTCATCTCTAGGATACCATAATCCAAGATTTATAGTGCCTTGTAAGTACCAGAAAATCCTTTTCACTACTGATTCATGATTTTCTCTAGGATTACTTTGAAATCTCGAAACAATACATACTGCATTCATAATATCAGGTCTAGTTTGTGACTTACAGTAAACCTCCTATCATAGATTTGTATCTAGTTGGATTAACAGGTGTAGACTCATCCCTTTGTGATAATTTGTCATTTGTTGTCATAGGTGTGCTTACCGGTTTAGAGTTCTCCATCCCAAATTTCTTTAGTAACTCTTTCAAGTATTTGGATTGACTCAAGAATATACCTTTATCAATCTGTAAAAACTACAATCCTAAAAAGAATTTTATTTCACCAATCATAGACATTTCAAATTCTTGTTGCATTTTAATAGAAAATTCCTTACATAATCCATCTTCTCCTCCAAATATTATATCATCAACAAATACTTCTATAATCAAGATGTCATCATTAGTTATTTGTAATATAAATTGTTCGTCTGCATTTCCTTTAGTAAAACCAATCTTTAAAAGATACTTATCCAATCTTGCATACCAAGCTCTTGGAGCTTGTTTTAGTCCATATAGAGCTTTCCTTAACCTGCATACCATATCATTGTCATCTATCAAAGAAAATCCATCAAGTTGTTCAATGTATACTTCCTCTTCAAGATCTCCATTCAAAAATGCACATTTAATATCCATTTGATAAACTTTGTAGTTCTTGTGTGCTGCAAAAGCCAAAAATAATCTGACTGCCTCAATTCTAGCTACCGGTGCAAAGGTTTCATTGTAATCAACTCCTTCTTTCTGAGAATATCCCTTACACACTGGTCTTGCTTTATTTCTGACAACCTTACCATCTTCATTAAGTTTGTTTCTAAATACCCATTTGGTTCCAATTACATTTTTATCTTTAGGCCGGGGAACTAATGTCCAAGTGTTGTTTTTCTCAATTTGTTCTAATTCTTCTTCCATAGTTTTAATCCAAAATTTATCTTCACATGCCTCATTAATAGATGATGGTTCAATTTGAGAAATAAGACATACCTCTTCATTTGCCAATCTTCCTCTTGTCATAACTCCTTTAAACTTGTTTCCAATTATCTGATCTTCAGAATGATTCAGTCTTACATACCAGGGTGTCTTAGTTTGTTGTTGTTCTTCAATTACTATGGAATCCTTAGATGGTACTGGGGTAACTAGATCTTCATTCTATACCGGTGGATTTAGAGTAGGTTCATTTGTTAAAATTTTTGTTGTCAGTTCAAATTCTATATACCTTGAAGTTCCTCTGAATTGTTCATCAATCTTTACATTTGTACTATCAACAATTTTTTGCAATCTCTTGTTAAAACATCTATATGCTTTGCTCTTAGATGAATAACCAAGAAATATTCCTTCATCACTTCAAGAATCAAATTTTCCAATATACTCATCTCTTCTGATATAACATTTACTCCCAAAAATTCTGAAATACTTAAGAGTAGGAGTATTACCAAACCATAGTTCATGAGAGGTCTTATCGGTTTCACCTTTGATGTGAACTTTGTTGAATGTATAGACCACTGTGCTGATTGCTTCTCTCCAATACACATGTGGTAAATTTGCTTGTGATAACATACTTCTTGCTGCATCCAAGATAGTTATGTTTTTCCTTTCAACAACTTCATTCTATTGTGGTGTCTGAGGTGCTAATAGTTGTCTTCTGATTCCATTCACTTCACAGAATGTATTAAAGTCCCTAGATGTAAATTCACCTCCTTGATCTGATCTTAAACATTTGATTTTCTTACCGGTTTCATTTTCAACCATTTCTTTGAATAGTTTGAACTTTCCAAGTGCTTCTGATTTTTCTCTGAGAAAAGTAACCCAACACATTCTAGAATAGTCATCAATGATTACCATGAAATATCTATCACCTTGTAAGCTTTTAGTTCTAGCTGGACCACATAAATCAATGTGAATCAAATCAAGAGCATTATTTGATTTTTCTAGAATACTTTTGAAACTAGCTCTAACTTGTTTTCCAAATTGACATTCCTTACATACTGTATTCTGAGGTTTGATAATTTTAGATAAATCTCTAACTGCCTTAGTAGTACTAATTTTTACCATGCAATCAAAGTTTACATGACAGAGTCTCTTGTGCCATAACCAACTTTCATCTATATGTGTAATTAGGCATGTCTTTTCATTGTTATTCAAATGAAAGATATTACCTCTAGCCTGATTACTGGTTGCAATTTCCAAACCAGTTCTATTCATGATTTTGCATTTTCCATTTTTAAATTGTAACTAAAATCCTTTCTCAACTAATTGACCAACACTCAAAAGATTATGCTTTAATCCTTCAACATAGTAGACATTGTCAGTGTTATGCTTACCATCAAGAGATATTGTACCCTTACCTATAATTGAACAAGCTTTGTCATCTCCAAATCTTACTAAACCTCCATTGTATTCTTGAAAGTTCAAGAATTTACCTTTGTCTCCTGTCATATGATGTGAGCATCCTGAATCAATGATCCATTCATCTTTTACTTCAACTTTAGCTGACAGTTCCTGTACTACCGGTTGAGCAGTAGGTGTCGGTTGATCTTCTGTTATAGAAACAAAAACCCATCCATTGTCTGTCAAATCCTCATCAGAATCATCAATCACACCTTCATCAGCAATATAACAAGATTTGTCTTTATTCTTCTTAAATTTGTATCTCTGATATTCAGGGTTAGGCTTATATGTTCTTCTAGCTTCTTCTCTTAGTCTAGCATGTCTATCAGGGCATCTCGAAGCCATATGACCAATCTTATTGCAGTTAAAAACATTTAAAGGGTGCTTTACCTTCATACTTACTTCCAACTGAACCTTTAGACATTTTCCTTGCAAATAGTGCTTCAAGTTCTTCAAGTTCTTCATTTTCTTTCCTACTTTCTTCAAGTTCTCTTGCATAAAAGGCTTTCCAATCAAATTTGTCAAATGATGGAGAAAATGATGTTGATGCTTTAAAGGCCAAATCTGTCTTTATAGTAGCAACAGGACCAAATTCTTCAATTTCAAAAGTTGAAAGTTTCCCAATCAATGTATCCCTAGTTACTGATGTATTAGGCATTGTTCTTAACTCATTTATAGCAATAACCTTCATTTTGTATGCCGGTGGCAATCCTCTTAAAACTTTTGAAACAATTTCATCCTCACTTAAGGTTCCTCCACAACATTTAATACCCAAAACAATTTCATTTACTCTTTCCATAAAAGCATAAATCCTTTCATCTTCTTCCATTTTCAGATGTTCATACCTGACTCGGAAGCTTTCAAGTTTTGGAATTTTGACTGTGGAATCTCCTTCATTCAATGTTTCCAAATGATCCCAAATAGCTTTAGCAGTAGACCTATCTGATAGTCCCATGATTTGTTGATCTGATAATGCGCTCAAAAGTGCTTCTCTTGCTTTGCAATCATTTTCCTCATCTTTTGTCAAGTTAGCTAGACTAGGTTGACCAGGTATAGCAGCAGTATAACCATTCTTTGTAACTTCCCAGATGTCTTTTCCAATGCAATTTAGATGTGTCTCCATTTGATCTTCCATATGCCATAGTTGGTTCCATCAAGTTTAGGACTGTCCTTTCTGAAATATTTAGTAGACATTGGATCTCCTCAAGCTGTTAAACTTCTACAAAAGAGGACTAAGCTCTGATACCATGTTAGGTCTCGGAGACAACTGAGAGGGGGGGGGGGGGGGGGGGGGGGTAAATCAGTTTTCAAATAAATTTTAACCAAAAATAACTTAACCAACTAAATTCTTAATACGAGTAAACCAGTAAAGTATGTCGGTAGACAGTTTTAACAGTTAATTGCTATACCGGTAAATATTAATGCATGAAACATAAACACAAAGTCATCCACAACACATAACACCAATATTTGTACATGGAAACCTTGTGTAGACACCCAAAAATGGTCAACGCTTGCGAGGTCATACTTTAACATTTGCGCATTGCCTCATTTTAGGTTTTTGCGTCGCATTAACATTTCTCCTATGTCACGCACTTGGTCTTTATCATTTGCGAACATCGAGTCATTCTTCTACATTCTTCAATCATCTCGTCCTCAAATTTGGTCTCGTTGACAACACTATTCAGTCATGATTTTGATCGATTTTACCCTGTCGCATCAATGTTCGTATTCATTTGTCATCATTTTGGACATCGTCAATCCTAATTAGGGTTTTGTCCTCCTATCAATCTTATCATTTTGGACATCGTCAATCCTAATTAGGGTTTTGTCCTATTTTCAATCTTATCAGTTGGCGATCGGTTTATCAATCTTGTCGATTTATCATCAATCCTTCAATCTTGTCATTTTGCGATCGATTTTTCATCGATCGTGGTCATGTCTAATCTTGTCATCTTGCAATCTATTTTGTCAA
Source organism: Cryptomeria japonica (assembly GCF_030272615.1). Lineage (NCBI taxonomy): Eukaryota > Viridiplantae > Streptophyta > Pinopsida > Cupressales > Cupressaceae > Cryptomeria > Cryptomeria japonica. The sequence continues at coordinate 474,275,655 of NC_081414.1, forward strand.
TTTTTTCATTTTTCAACCGATTTGTCATCGATCGTTGTTTGTCTCGATTATGTCAATTTGGATCAATTTGTCATTGTTCCTCGTCAATTGGCGCATTTTCTCAATCATTTTGTCGCATTGGTCATTTATCAAATCAAATCATGATCAAGTCAATTATAGACCTAATTATCATCCTCGCATTTCTAATTCGCCTTCTAGGGTTTTATGATTTAATCATTTAACCTAATTTGTCATTTCTTCCTTTAGGATTAAATAAATTACTTATTTATCCTAAGTTTCCTTATTACAATTAAATCTTCATTTAATTGTCTAATTATTCCTCTTTGTGAATTGATTAATAAATGAAAAATTATTAATTAATTCACTAAATCCTAATTTCTAATTTCTTTCAATTTCTAATTTCCTATTTTCATTATTTTCTAATTTCCTAATTTCTTAATTCTTAAATTCAATTTCCACCTATTTCTCTCCTAAATTTATGGCAATGACATAGAAATTTGTCATAAATTGTCATAAAATTCTTGACATAGAAATGTGTCATAGAATTTGTCATGAATTTGTCATAAAATGTCATAAATTCTTGACATAGAAATTTGTCATGAATTGTCATAAGCCTTGCATAGCAATTTGTCATAGATATGTCATAATTTTGCTATTCTTGATTTGAATTTCTATTCGAATCTCTATCATGCTAATTTCTCCATTTCTCCAATTTCTCTATAAATTGGATGATTTTCTTCAATCAAATCCCTTAACCCTTCAATTCCTTCATGAATCTCGAATTTTTACCGAACTTTCGTTTCTAGTACTCTTGAGCCTTTTTGCTTTCAATTGTGTGAGCACTTGTAGGTGAGATCCACAAAATTATTGAAGAGGAAAGAACAACAATGGAGCCGCATGGAAGGAGTATTCAATCTTGAATCTGGTTTGCATAATGTTTTCTTTTGAATGCTTCATTTTCATACCTTCATTGAATGTGCTTTAGAATTAGGTTCATTGCAATGAGTATTTCTTTGATTGAGCTATCATGTTTAACGTTTTGATTGATCTACTTATGTTTTTGATGAATCCTAATTCCGATGCTACACCTTGTAAGGGGAAAAACCAAGGTGGGAAACCTTACCCACAATCAGATGATACTACTGCAAATAGTAAGTGTACATAAATGGGGTCTGCACATGTAGAAAGGCCAACAGCCTAGAGCTCACTACTCAATCACAAAATGGGAGTCACACTGACTACAGTTGGATGCTGGATTCAGTACCGATGTAATGTTGATATGCTTTCACAAAAACCTAGCTTCACCTTCAAATGATGTCTTTGTGTATAGCTCTACTTAATCTTGCATATACCTTCACACAATCCTTTTTTGCATTCCATACTTGATCTTACAAATAAGATCTTACATTTATACCATTACCTAAGACCAATTTTAGTAGGTCAGCTCTACAAGATATTACAATAAAAACATTTTACAAACAATATAATATCCAATGCAATAACCGATTGAACATGTTGGCTTAATGCATTTACAATAATAATTAATTATCTTCATAGTGTGCCATGTTGATTTGGAAAAGATAAACCTGCCGGTGTAACCCTAGACCTATTTGCCGGTAACAGCAAATATGCAACTGTGAATATACCAATGAACAAAACTCCAAGACAAGATGTCAAAATGATGTCTTCGATATAACCATGTGTTTTCCATGCCATTCCAAGTGTCGGTGATCATTATATCTTGCCAGTGAACCATATACTAGTAACTATGCAATAGTTGCTTGTCGGTGAATGTTGCTAGATCTCCAAAGTGCTAGTGTTTTAGTAGGTGTTGACATCAATGACAAAACCATACCAAAATACCAACACTTTGACTATAATATATCCTATTAAATCTATGTTGGGTAATGAAAAGTCATCCTTAGGACAAGTTTTGTTTAGGTATCTAAACTTTTTACATATTTAAATGCTACCATTTGGTTTTGTTATGGGTATGAAATTTGAGATCCATTATGGATAATCTATCGGTCTAATAAAACCCACATCAGGTAACTTCTGAAGCTTGGCTTTGACCAAAAGTGTTATCTGTGGATGTATCTTCCTTAATTTTTGCTTTATAGGTTTTGCGCTTGATGCTACCATTAAGTGATACATAACAAGATTGTTGTCTAATCTAGGCATATCAGCATATGACCATGCAAATTTGATCAAACATTCTCAGAAGAATTTGATAGAGTTAGGACACTCTTCTTCTATTAGTGATATTGTGAGGTAGATATTACAAGGATTTTCCTTAGTCCTAATATTAGTCACCTTTGTTTCTTCTATTAACACAAGTGATCTATTAGGATATGTTGCTAATGGGAGAGTTTCAATCATTCCATCCTTCAGTGCCTCAAAGAGGTTTTCTCAGTTGGATGCATCCTTTCTTTTTAAATTTTCATGGTCTAAATGTACCATAGTACAATTTTCACTAGAAGACCTTTTATTTATCTTTATATTTTTATGACTGAAAGACTTGGAACCCTCTCCAAAGTAAGTTTCAATATTAATTTCATTGGAAAAATGACCTCTATGGTCCCTGATAGTAAGATCATGTCAAATTCCAAGATAATCAATAACAGCCTCATCATTTTGGAATGTGTCTAACTATGACGCCCCTTGTAGGTCCTTGTGTATAAGTTATGGGTGAACAAGTGAAAGGCCGTTAGTTTGGTAAAAGTCAAACATTGTGATGGTGAATACACATGAATCTTCAAAGATATCAATAACATCATTACAGTCATTGTTGGTACTCTCCTTGTTAATTTTGATTGTGGGAGAAGTTTGGTTGACACTACAAGAAGCACACTTAGTACTTGGGGTCATGAAATGTTGAGATTTTGACCCTAAGCCTTGAGAAGTATAGGGTTCAAGATCCCAAAAAAATTTAATCAATACTTCACCATGCATATGCTTAGTTTCACAAGGAGGAATGGGATCATTATTTTGAGGAGAATATGGTTCTTAAATATATTATCCAATTCATGATCAATAGAAGTATAAGAATCCCACTCCCATTTATTAGAGTTTTTCATTAGACAATAGTCATCGTATTATTCCTCAATGTCAGTGGTATCACCTGTAGGGTTAGATTAACCCAATTGCAATGCTACTTTTGCTAAGGGTTTGGTATCAAGACTGAGCAATCTCAAAGGTGTGAACCCCATACCTTTATTTATTTTCTTCTTAGGTACAAGTTGTGGTTGAAGATACTCTACGATACTTTTTTTTGCAATTGAATAGGACCTTTACCATCATATCCCATTTTTGGTAAGAATTTGAAAATTTTAGCATAGTTTTCAACAAGTAGTTTGACAACAATTTTCACTTGCTTTAATTATTCCTCTTCATCTTTGTATAACCATTTAAAAAGGTCTTCACTTTCATCTCCTCCTATTTGATAAGGGTAGTGGTATCCCACTTAATGGTATCTTTTGACACATGTTGAGATGACTGTTGTTTTCCATAAGTATTAGGAGAGTCCATTAGTTTTCTAGATGTACATAAATTGATGTAGGCTATATTCTCCCATTCATTTATCATGATATTATCCTTAATCTCAGGTTGTTTAGAAGTGGATGGTTTTAATCACTTAGGATTAATGTATGATATGTATGGAGTGTCTTCTCTATTGATGGGGATAGCGGACTCAATTTTTGGCTAAATGTTATTGTAATAAAGGTATAGATTTGGGTCACTCAAGATAGTAATCTCCACTCTATTGTGTGGGAATTTGATGCATTAATGTTATATGGATATAATGGCTTGCATGGCATGTATCCATGGTCAACCTAGCAAGAGATTGTAAGGGTGATCAAGGTCTAAAACTTGGTAGACCACATCTTTCACTATTGGCCCAACTTTGATTGGCAATGTGACTAACCCCTTAGATGAGTGTTCTTCATCATCATAGGCTTTTATTGTTATTCTCTTATTTGCATAAATAAAAAAATAATCAAAAGAGAGATATACCATGCATAAAAATAACATAAAATAACAAATATTATACCTTCATATCTATGGTAGGCTTGTCTCCATTATTCTCCAATCCTCCATGATCTTGTAGTTGATAGTGTTTTCTCTCAAATTTTTATATAATTACACAAGAGATCAAATAAGAAGGGATGGTGGTTATGATGATGTAAGGCTATGATTGTGATGATGTATTCTCTAGGATTATTTTGGCAGAGTATAGGTATGCTCAATCCATGTGTGATGTAGAATGAGAGGAGGAAGCCTTTTTGTAGACATCTTCATGAAAATGGAAGGTTTAGATTAAGAGGTTAAAGGATGAATGTGTTGCAATGTGTGCACCCTTGGTCTCCTTGTGTTGTGTAGTGCAACACTCAGGTTTGTGACATGGCTTAAACACCTCCCATTAATTTATTAAGTCTCATGATTGTATCGAGCATTAATAGGTCGATCTTTTGGTGCAAAAACAACCGTGTTTCTAACAATTGGCATTAGATCCTGGGTCATGAGTTCAAACCCCTTACTTGCACTGGGGGGGGATTTTTGCAAGGTGTGTGACCTTGGTCTCAGTGTGTTGTTCAATGCAATACTCAGGTTTATGACATGGCTTAACCACCTCCTGTGGATTCATTAAGTCTCGCAATTGTATTAAGCATTAATAGGTCGATCTTTTGGTGCAATGGCAACCATGTTTCTAATAGAATAGCCAAGAACACATAGATGAAAGAGAAACAATAAGATTTGAGGGTAGGTAGAGATGAATACAATATATTAAGAAGTGGAAAGGTAAAAGATAACGGTAAATAAGATTAAGAGGTTAATTTGAAATGGAGTGATAATATTAAGCAGTGGTTGATTTTGTAGAAAACACAAAATGAATCAAGAGACAGTTGGCACTTGTCACATGCCTACGGTTTTAGATTATGCTCCATGTGAACAAGTTGGAGGGATAGGATTAAAGAGGAAAAAGGTAAGTGAATTAATTAAATAATTAAAATTATTTATTTAATTGACAGAGGAAAAGGGCTAGATAAATTAAATAAAATATTTGTGATTTAGAGAAAAGGTGGGATTAAAAAAATAATAAATATTTATTTAATTAGAAAGAAGAGGTTTAGTGAATTAATAAAATAATAAATAATTTAAAATATTTATTTAATTAATAGTGGAAGAGGCTAATTAATTAAGGAAAATTTTAGGTGTCTACAAAAGACAAGATCAACCTGAACATTATTACATAACATCTTCATCTTTATCCATGGTAAGACATCAAAACTTGAATGAGGTAGACATCTGACCAAGAAAGCCATATTCGATCAACATTATTAGGGAATATAACTAAGGGCTAATACCTCTACACTTCTTATTCAACATAATCAATCATCCATATCTATCATAACAACATCTAACTCATCATTAGCATACCATTACACAAGCTGAGGGTTCACATCAATGACAAAACTTAGTCATTAATGATAGATACTACCAACAATCTCTCCCTTTGTCATTGATGGAAACACTCATAGACAACATTAACATTTACATTCATTTATACTTTTCTTTCCCCCTTTAAAATCAAGGACAAAGGGCAAATATCATCACTTGATTCTACAAAATTTTCTTATTAGCAATCTCTCCTCTTATATATACACCCTTCCCTTTGACAACTATACAGTCTCCCCTCTTTATACATATTATCACTATTAGAAAAAACTAGCAACTACCTGCTCTATCTAAGAGTATAAATCAAACAGTATCCTTCTCCTCTAAGGAGTAGACCACATCAATCTAGGAGCAAACAAATATATCTTGAGATTATCCCCCTAGCCAAATGCACCAATTTACACACACAGTTTGAGGAAGGAGGGGAAATAACCCCTAGCTTCTATTGTAGATACACAAAATTATCCTTTGAAAGATACTTTGTGAAGATATTTACAACCTAATCCTTTATGAGAATGTATGCTAGTTTGACTTCCTTCTCTACAACCTTCTCTCTTAGGAAATGATATTGGATGGAAGTGTGTTTAGCCCTTGAATGAATCACCAAATTCTTTGAGATGTTTATAACACTTATATTATCACACATGATAGGTATAGTCTCATCATACATCACCTTGATATCCTTCAGTGTTTGCATCATCCACAACACTTGAGTGCAACGGGCTACTATAACAATATACTTAACTTTTGCAGTAGATAAGGATACTAAATATTTCTTTTTACTAAACTAGGAAACCATTAAATCTTCCAAGAATAATGCACTACCACTAAGTACTCCTTTTGGAATCTACACAACCATCCCAATCAGCATCAGTGAAAGCCTTCAAAGAGAAATCATCATTCTTCTTATACCACAAACCATAAAATGGAGTTCCCTTCAAATATATAAATATCCTTTTAACAACTTTGTCATGAATTTGCTTTGGATTAGATTGATATGTTGTCACTAGACATACCATATGCATGATGTCAATTCTAGAAGCAGTCAAATACAACATTCCTCTAATCATAGATCTATAGAAAATATGATCAGCTCCTATAGACTCATCGTCCTTACTTAAGTGATAGCTAATACCCATGTGAGCACTCATCTATTTAGAATTCTTCATACCAAACTTTTTCAACATTTCTTTAACATATTTATCCCCTGAAATAAAGATACCATCAATTCACTGAGCAACTTGAAGTCCAACAAAGAAAGATTACTCATCAATCATTAACATCTCAAACTCTTTATATATATATTCTACAAATCTCTTGTGTATACTATCATCTCCACCAAAGATAATATCATCAATATATACAAGTACTATCAAAAACTTGTCTTCCTCAACTTTAAATTAAATATTGTTGTCACTGGTACCATTTTTGAATCATTGTTGAAGTAGATACTTATCCAACCTAGCATACTAGGCCCTATGGGCTTGTTTGAGACCATACTATGCCTTTTTGAGTCTTCACAACATATCTGGATCTTTTGATAAGTGAAATCCATCGATTTTCTATATGAAACTTCTTTCTCTAAATCTCCATTCAAGAAATTTGACTTGACATCTATTTGATAAAACAAAGTTTTTATGAGCTACAAAGGCAAGAAACATTCTATCTACCTCCACCCTAGCCACTAGATCAAATATTTCTTCAAAAGAAATCCATTCAACTTGTGAATAGCCCTTATAGACCAATCTTGCTTTATTCCTTGTCACTTCTCCTTGTTCATGTAGTTTGTTATGGAACACCCACTTTGTTCCTATGACATTCTATAGGTCTAGGAATTAACTCTCATGTTTTATTCTTCTCAATCTGAATTAATTCTTCTTCCATTGCTTTCATTCATCCTTGATCCTTGTTGACAGCAACAAAGGTATTAGGCTCTACATTTGAAAGAATACAAAGGTTCACTTTCTTTTGCTAGTCTTATCCTAGTTTGCACGCCATCAATATTATCACCAATGATCTACTTTTCTATAATGATTCTTCTAAACATATTTTGTTGGAGTTTTGGGGGCATTCTCTATTTCCTTTTCCTTTGTTTCCTCTTCTTTTTTCTCTTCATCTTTTTCTTCTTAAATGAAAGGAGTGTCTACTTATCTGCAATCCTTAAGTTCATGCATTAACTTTCTCCAATCTTCATCCACAATGATATTTGTGCTTTCAACAATCCTCTTCAATCTCTTGTTGTAGCATCTATATGCCTTACTATAGGTTGAGTATCCAAGAAATATTCCTACTTCACTTCTTGAATCAAACTTTATAAAGGTCTTTGTCATCTCTTTTGATATAACATTTTCTTCCAAAAATTATAAATTAATTTTCTATTGTAGGTTTTCCATGCCATATCTCATTGGGGGTCTTGCAATTTTTTACCCTTACCTACACCCAGTTGAGAATACAGACAAAATTTGAGAATACAAACAAAAGTATGTACTTCCTCTTTCCAATAAATATTAGGCAAGTTAGCATCTTTCAACATTCTTCTATCTATTTCTTAAACTATCTTATCTTTTCTTTCAACTATCCCATTTTGTAGAGGGGTCCTAGGGGTAGATAGATGTCTCCTAATAGATATTCATATAAAATTTCAAAGTCATTTGAAGTAAATTCACCTCCTCTATCAAACCTCAAACATTTGATTTTTTCATCTATCTCATTTTCAACAATAGATTTAAAGGCTTTAGATTTATTTAGTGCTTGTAACTTTTCTTTCAAAAATGTAACCCATGTCATTCTAGAATAATCATCAATAAGTGTTGGTGTAATTATTTATTCATCTTGGATATAATTACACTTTACTTAGCTTTACTTAGGTACATGCACCACATTGTAGTTTGCATATGAGATACTTAGGGAGATGTGCTACATTGGGAGTGTGTATGTAGGAGAATTTCCACCTTTTATGGTGTGATCTTGTACCTACTTTATCATATCCACTTATTGTGGAATGATAATTCTACCTTCGGTGGGTGATCCACCTCATGTGGAATATTCTACTATTTCTCCTACCTACCTTTACATCTCATTGAGCCACATGTCATCATTGTGTTCTCTCTTGTCTCTTAGCCTTTTCTTTATAAGCAGGCTCATCTACATTGTATGTAAAAAACAAAAACAATCTTGTTGATCCAGTTGATCATATTTTACATCATTGATAGGAATACAGTTTATTCTCGTCACATTTTGTTCTCTTATTTGTGCTTTCCATTGCCTCTCAATCTTGGCAAAATCTCACAATAAGAAACATAAAGTATGTTTCACCATTGATTCCTTTTGTCATAGTAGGTTTGCATAGGTCAATATGTATCAACTCCAAAGGTTTTGTAATAGAATACCCTTTCTTCTTGAACCTTTTCCTTGTCTGTTTTCCCTTTTGACACTCCTTGCATACATTATTTGTAATTTTGATGATCTTTGACATATATCTCATTGCATCTGTAGAGATGATATTCACCATGTTATCAAAATTGATCTATCCAACCCTTTTGTGTGAAATCCAACATTCATTTCTTTAAGCCATTAGACAGTTGCTTCCTTAAGCCTCCTTTAGATGATAGATATTTTTAACAGTCCTTGTTCCTTTTGCAATTAATCTCCCTAAATCCCCTTTTCTAATTTTACAACCTTTTTTATTAAACGTGATTTTATATCCTTTGCCACATATGACTAACATTGGGAGTAGATTGTGTCTCAAGCCTTTAACACAGAGAACATCCTCTATCTTGTAGTTTCCATCAATTGTAATAGTACCATTTTCATATATTTGAGTTGCCTCTTCACCATTAAACTTAACTGATCTACTATTCCACTTTTTAAATCTAATGAAATTTATCCCATCACTGGTAATGTGATTGGAACAACCACTATTAATCACCCAAGCATTTGGTTCCTCTTTTGCATGGAAATTAGTCCATAAAATTATTGATTTTTTTTAATTCTTGTTAGTTTGTATAGTTTTGGACTTCTTAGATTTTCCAGCATCATTGTTTGCATTATTTAGAGACATAAAGAGTAATTCACTATTAAAAAACCCCATGGTTGGGATCCTTCTTGAAATAAAGACTTCTTTTCTCTTTCGTATTTCTATCTTCTTCTCTTCTATTGTTATCTTCCTTAAGATGAAAATTCAAAGCAAAATTACCATTTCCATTATTAAACATTTGAAAAGTAACTTACCTTTGTACTTGTTGGTTCCTTTCTTCAATCTCCTTATAAATTTTTCTTCAATTTTATCATAAAATCTATCAACAACTCCTTCTATCTTCTTATCGGATATGAATGTAGTTTCATTCTTAGGGTTATCCAATTAACACACTCTCATCTCAAAGGTAGTAAAAGCACCAAATATCTGATCCATTGTATATTTATCCAATTTCTTGTTTTCCTCAATAGTAAAAACTTTAGAACTATAACTTTTCAAAAGGGATCTAAGTACCTTCTTACTACTTCATCTTCATCCAATATTTAATGGATACCTTTGATTCCATTTACAACTTCAGTTACTTAGAGTATGTATTTAACAATATCTTCATCTTTTGACATCATCAAGTTCTCAAATTTACATTTGAGGTTTTGTATCTTAATATTCCTTACATTCTCATCCCCTTCTTAGATGACACTAAACTTATCCTAGACCTCTTTGATGGTTTTGCAATGCATTACCTTCACAAGTTATAAATATGCTAATCCACTTATGATTGTATTCCTTTCTTTTCCATTCTTCTCATACAACCTAATCTCATTTGCAGTAATTGGAGGGGTGGAAGGAAAAGTATAACCATCTTTGATTGAGTTCCAAATTCTAAACCCCAAAGAGTTTAAACATGCCTCCATCCTTAGTTTCCAAAAGGTGTAGTTTGTACCATCAAACTTGGGTATCTTGTAACATCCATCTTGTGCCATCTTGGATCTTCCTCAAGTGGATAAGCTTCTTCAGAGAAAATTGTCTCTAATAGAAATTGTTGAACATAGTCCAAGAATGAGAGGGGGTTGAATAAATCTTGAACAAATATTAAAAATTTTGAGCACAAATCAATTGCAATATAAAACCTCAACCTAATAAGCAGAAATAAAGATAAAGCAATGAACACCCATGCACAAGAGTACACCAGATTTACATGAAAAACACAAGAAGGCAAAAACCATGGTGAAGGTCAACTCACACTATATGAACAAGTATTACAAAATTTGTTTTAGAACTCAATGCCCAAGGAATCTCATTTCTCGTAGAAGGACTTGCAAGATGAGGTTCACTTCCTCAAAGAAAGATACAAAAGAACTTGTAGGCTAAGACACACTTCATTAAGGAAAGATACATGAAATATTGAATGACAAAGTATAGGCCTTCAGTAATATAGCATCCAATAGTCTCCCTTGGATGTAGTTTCTCTTGACACACTCCCTCAAGCAACCATTTGACAATTCTACTCCAAGGCTTTCAGCATACATATGTGCTACCTCAAATTTTCATCTTCCACATCCACACCAATCCACATTGATTTGATCTTCTTTATATCATCTCTATCATCACAAAATATCAATTAGGTCAACCAAAATAGGAAGCAAGAGCGATCCCAACAAGTCAACCACCAAAACATAATTTGCGTGAAAGCAGTCCTATCCAAGAGATAGGGAGGACCTAAAACTTCATAACATATCATCCAAATTGGTCATCGGCATCACACATGCTGACACACATCCTATAAGGTCAACAACAAGTTACATGTTGGAAAAACATGTAACATATAACCAGTCGGCCCATAAACACTTCCTCCAAATGAATTATCATAATGTGGATCCCCACATGTCATAGTAGGACCCAAATCAAACTCAACACAACTTCCAATGTAAGAACCCCAAACATACACCACAAGAAAGAGAACAAGCACTTTCGGCTAGAAAGCTATAAATCACCTAAAAAACCAACAACAAACAAAATGCAAAACAAAAATAATCAACTTTTGATATGTAGATCACATAAGAATATTCCTTGAACATCCAACATCATTACCAAATAATTCTTTCTCATTTTTAGGCCAAAGCTAGCTAGCAACATCAAACTAATAGAGAATTCTTTGTTAACATAGTGTCAAGAAACATAGTTAGGATAAAAGACATCATTAGACACACCTCTAGAAAATGTAATCACCTAAAAGATGAACTGAGACACTGTACAAACATCATAAGCATATTTTCTAAGTCATAGCAATAGAAACATCAGTGTAGAGCATTCTCCAAACTAGTCCTAACAAGCAACCAAGCTATCAACAAATTACAATTATCAAAAACATTAGTTGCAACACAAAGGAATTGAAAAGATATGAGTATAGTATTCTTAGACAATTCAGATAACTGGTAGACAACTGAGAGGGGGGGTGAATTTAGTTGTCTAATATTACAGGAACAATTAGCAATTTAAACTTTAATACCGGAACCCAAAATATTAGTACCGGAATAGCAGATAAACCAATAAGCATAAACCATAATCACATAATAAAAGCCATGCACATAACATCAAGATTTGTACGTGGAAAACCCAATAAAGGGAAAAACCACGGTGGGAAGCCTACCCATAGTCAGATAATACTTCTGTAGTAAGTATGTGAATTCTAATTGAGGGGCATGTGCTTGCAGGAAGGTCAACAGCCTAGAGCGCACTACTCATCACAAAAGGAGCCTCACTGACTACATAAAAATCCATACTACAATCCAAAGAAGTGTTGAACTACAAAAGATAGCATCACTTATGCCTGAGTACAGTTCTAGTTGAACTCTATACCGGAGGACTAAATCCTCTTACACAAACCCAATTTGATCTCCAATGATCAATCAACTCTTTTTCCTGAATGATATTACATTATTCGCACATTACGTTCCTTGACCATGACCTCTTACATTAACCATGATGATCTACAGTGAGATCTTACATCTATATATACAAAACCTCGACCATAAGCAATCAGGTCGGCCACCAGATAATAAACCAATTACATAATTACAAACCATGAAATCCTTTAGACCAAAAAAATAATATCCAACACATAAGAAATCCTAAAAATACATCAATAGGTCCAATCCACATGTTACATAGAAGCCCGTCCATAACCTAGATCAACCGGAACCAAGTATAGGTCCATACACCTCAGCAATGATCTCCAACCACCAAGTCTCGAACACAATCACCAACAGCATCTTAAAACTCCATCAGAAGATGCACCAACACCACTTATGCAATTCATCAAAGATCTCCATCAAAATCTCTACCGATGAAACCCTCGCCGGAACTAGACACCAATCTTCTAAGCAAGCAGGATAGTATCCAATCACTAGACCAAAACCAACTAACCAAATATGAGTATAAGTATCATGAACAAGCCAATTCCATTAGTAGACTATACCAGCACCTACCAGATCATGTTGGATCCAATTTAACCAAAAACCACTCAACCTAATGGGACCAGAAGGGTACCAGTAAAGCATGCAAATAGCTAGTATTAGTATCAATGCAACACATAATCAATTCCACCAAATGGCCAACAATCTCCCATTTTGGAATTCATGGCAACACTAGATGTCAAAAACATCTAAGTGCCAAGAAATTCGAAACAAGTCTCCCCTTATGGAAGACAACCAACAAACTCCCACATATAGCTCTGGATATCACTCCTCCTTTCTTTTTCTTTTTCTTTTTCACATCAATGTCACTCCCCATTTGACATCAATGCTGGAAATCTGACAGAAATATCAAAGCAAAAACATAAGTCTCTGAATCACAAACCTGACTACTCCCTCTGAGCAGTAGCATCCCACATCAGTGCCGGAATGAATGGTATCTCTGATAATGTATGTCAGAATAATTTTAAACCACATCAATCAAGTGTCTACTAGGGGGCAGAAACTCCCAATTTATCTCTCATGTACTCAAATGGTTCCTTGGACAAAGGTCTAGTGAAAATATCTGCAATCTGCCCTTTAGTGTTCACATAAACCAGTCTAACTTCATTTTCTTCTACCTTGTCCATCAAAAATTAAAACTTGATAGATATGTGCTTTGTTTTAGAATTAAATACTAGATTCTTTGATATATCAATAGAATCAGAGTTATCATAGTGAATAACTATTGGTGCATCACAATTCACCTTTATATCCTTCAACATTTGCTTCATCCATAAAACCTGTGTACAGTTAGTAGCAACAATAACATACTCAACTTCAGCAGTAGATAAAGAAGTACATGATTGTTTCTTGTTGATCCATGAGACCAACTTCTTTCCAAGAAAGAAAGCTCCACCGAAAGTACTTTTTTGGTCATCAACATCTCTAGCTCAATCAACATTTGTATATGCACATAAAATAAAGTTATCATCCTTAGGGTACCACAAACCATATTCTAGTGTACCTTGCATGTATCTAAAAATTATTTTCACCACCATCTCATGATTTTCTCTAGGATCACTCTGAAATCTTGAAACAATACAAACAACATTCATAATGTCAGACCTAGTCGGAGTTATATAAAGTAGACCTCCAATCATAGATTTGTATCTTCTAGGATTTACCGGTGCAGAAACATCTTTTCTTGTCGATTTGTCACTTGAAACCATAGGAGTACTTACCGGTTTAGAATCTCCCATACCAAATTTCTTCAACAATTCCTTAGCATATTTAGTTTGATAGATAAAAATACCATTGTTAGTCTGAGTAATCTGCAAACCTAAGAAAAATTTCATTTCACCAATCATAGAAATCTCAAATTATTTCTCCATATTCTTAGAAAATTCTATGCATAACTTATCTTCACCTCCAAAAATAATGTCATCAACAAATACTTCAACAATCAATATATCATCATCAGTAATTTTATAATATAAATTACTGTCAGCACTGCCTTTAGTAAAACCAAGCTTCAAAAGATATTTATCCAACCTTGCATACCAAGCTCTAGGTGCTTGTTTCAATCCATATAAATCTTTCCTTAACTTGCAAACCGTATCTATATCATCTAATAGTGAAAAACCATCAGGTTGCTCAATATAAACTTCCTCATCAAGATCCCCATTCAGAAATGCACAATTAACATCCATTTGATAAACCTTGTATTTTTTATAAGCAGCATAGGCAAGAAATAATCTCACAACTTCAATCCTAGCTATAGGTGCAAAAGTCTATCCATAATCAATTCCTTCCTTCTGATAATATCCTTTACAAACCAATCTAGCCTTATTCCTTATAACTTGACCATCCTCATTTGGTTTATTCCTAAAACCCATTTAGTTCTAATAATATTTTTATTTTTAGGCCTAGGAACCAAGGTCCATGTGTTATTTTTCTCAATTTGATCTAATTTTCTTCCATATCTTTCAACCAATGTTCATCTTTACATGCTTCAATTACTGATACCGGTTCAACTTGTGAAATTAAACATACCTCATTAGTTGCCAGTCTTCTTCTTGTTATCACTCCATTGATCTTGTTCCCAATGGTTTGATCTTCAGAATGATTCAATTTGACATACCTAGGGGTCTTCTGACTTTCTGTTCCTCTTCATTGTTCTTAAATTACTCTAGATTTCTTTGATATTGTTGGAGTAACTAGTTCAACTCTTTGTTCTGGTAAAGGTGCTACCAGTTTAGATATAATTATTTCCACTGTCGGTTCCTTCTCATAAATTTTGATTTGACTTTTGTTCAGCTCATCTACTTTGACATTAGTACTCTCCACAATTATCTGGAATCTCTTGTTATAACATATATATGCTTTGCTTTCATAGAATAACCAAGAAATATGCCTTCATCACATCTAGGATCATATTTTCCAATAATATCATCTCTCCTGATATAACATTTACTACCAAAAATTCTGAAAAACTTAACTGTCGGTGTATTTCCAAACCATAATTCATAAGGTGTCTTACCTGTTTCTCCTTTGATATGTACTATGTTGAATGTATAAACAGTTGTACTCACTGCTTCTCTCTAGTAGAGATGAGGTAGACTAGCTTCCATCATCATTGCTCTAACAACATCCAAGATAGTTATATTCTTCCTTTCCACAACTCCATTCTGATGAGGTTTCCGGGGGCACAAAATTTATTAAACTCACTGGATGTGAATTCTCCACCATGATCTGATCTCAAACATTTAATCTTCAATCATATCTCAGTTTCCACTTTAGCCTTAAAGATTTTAAACTTTTCAAATGCTTCAGATTTTCCTCTTAGAAAAGTAACCCACATCATTCTAGAATGTTCATCAATGATTAGCATGAAATGTCTATCACCTTGAAAACTTTTAACTCTAGCAAGGCCACACAAATCAGTATGAATAAGAAGATTAAGGAGTATCATTCATTATAAATACAACTCATTGAAAATATTATACTTTTTCTTTTTCTATTTTATTTTTATGTTATTTATATTGTGTGTTTATAATACTATATGAACTTAATGACTTCTGTAGATAGCACTTCAAAGTGTCAACGACCGAAGTGTTATTCCTCTTATGAATAAAAAGAAATCAATGAATAGTGGAAATTATCTTGATCGAATTGTAACTATGTTATTCTATTCCTATTTTCCTTTAGAAGTTCTTTTACAAAAAAAGGATTTCAAGTTTTACTAAAAAAACCTGCCCTTAAAATTAAAGGGGCATATGGAAAAAGTGATTACATTTATAGCGTACGGTGTTTTTACTATGCTTGGCTGTAGCAAAAAAAAATTTCGTTCTAAAGACCAGTAGAGATAATGTAAGGTGATTTAATCAGAATCATTGTCAAATTCATTCATCTAATACTTGGTATTAGACTATTACGTAGGATAAAATGTAAAATTACTACACAATTGGTATTTATTTTATTTATGAGGTGGGAGATTTCATCTTCACTTTTTTTATAACAGAATACCTTTTTATTGTCTATTCTCTCTATGTTTGTTCATAACATTAACAATTGTTAGATATTCCATTCTAACTTTGTATGTATTTATTTAAACTCTTTTTTCTGCTCCTAGATTAAAAAAATTGAGGTAATTGCCTGAGAAAAATACGTATCAATCATTGCTTTTTTTCATCGATCTCTTCCATGCTTACTATAATTAGTTATTTTGGTTTTTTATTAGCTTTGAGTATTTTCACCTCAGTCCTATTCATCAGGTTAAGCAGTATACGACTTATTTGAAATAAAATAAAACCCTCAATAGGGATTGAGATTCCGAGTCAATTTGAGGTACTATGTAGATTAGCTATTAATCCTTACCTATTCTTTTTTAATAAAAAAAAATATGATTGAAGTTTTGTTATCCGGAATTGTGTTAGGTCTAATTCCTATAACTTTGGCTAGATTATTTGTAACTGCATATTTGCAGTACCGATGCGGTGATCAATTGGATATTTGATTTAGGACCATATTATGAAGGGGTCTCCTACTGATTCTGAAGGATCAGATTCCATTAGCTTTTTCAATTTAAGTGACAAGAAGATCAGAAAAAAAGCAGAATCATGCTTTGTAGGATTTGAACCTATGACATCAGGTTTTGGAGACCTGCGTTCTACCAAACTGAACTAAGAGCGCTTTTTTTTTTAAGCAAAGAAGGGCCTTTTTGACTCTTAAAACATTTTTGCATGTGGTATGCCTCAATCACCAATTATTGATGTTTCTTTGAATAAAAATCGCTCGGTTCTGACTTGTTTACCCATTTGACATTCTTTACATACCGGCTTATAGGGCTCCATAATCTTAGGTATATCCCTAACTACCTTAGTTGAGCTGATCTTCATAATGCAATCAAAATTTACATGACAAGGCCTTTTATGCCATAGCCAACTCTCATCAATTTGTGTAATAAAACATGTCTTCTCACTGGAGTTTAAGTGAAATATATTACCTTTTGTCTGTGTACTGGTTGCAATCTCCAAGCTAGATATGTTAGTAATTTTGCATTTTCCATCCTTAAACTGTAATTGAAATCCCTTATCTACCAATTGTCCTACACTCAAAAGATTATGCCTCAAACCTTCAACATAATAAACATTGTTAGTATTGTTCTTACCATCCAATGATATAGTTCCTTTTCCTTTTATCATACATGCTTTGTCATCTCCAAATCTAGCTAGACTACCATCAAATTCTTTCAAAGATATAAACTTCCCTTTATCTCCAGTCATATGATGTGAACAGCCATTGTCAATTACCCATTCATCCTTGTCTTCAATTTTAGCATCAAGTTCCTTCTCTTTAGGTACATTCTCTTCTAGTGCTGGATCATCTTCCCTGGTAGCCAAGAATACCCATTCCTTCCCATTGCTGGATCCACTAGTAGAGTCTTTTGTCAGTTAATCATCTAAATCAATAATGTCTTCCTCATCCGCTATGTAGCATGATTTGTCTCTATTTTTCTTGTGTTTATATATTTATCGGATATCCAGGGTTAGGCTTAAATGATCTTTTAACTCTTTCTTCAAATATTGAATTCCTTTCAAGACATCTAGATGCAAAATGACCAATCTTATTACATGTAAAACATTTAAAAGGTTCTTTTCCTTCATACTTACTTCCTATCGGTCCTTTAGGTACTTCTAGCAAACAGTGCTTCAAGTTGCTCAAACTCATCATCTTCTCTCTTCATTTCTTCCAATTCCTTTGCATATAAAGCTTTCCAGTCTTGCTTACCGGTTGTAGATGCATGAAAAGCAGGTTCACTCTTCACAGCTCCAGAAGGTCCAAATTCCTCAATCTCAAAAGCAGATAGTTTCCCAACCAAAGTATCTTTGTTGACATATGTATTAGCCATTGTTATTAACTCATTAATAGAAGTGGCCTTCATTTTGTAAGCTGGTGGAAGGGCTCTTAGGACTTTAGAAAAAATTTCACCTTCGCTCAGAGTTCCACTACAACATTGAATTCCCATAACAATATCATTTACCCTTTCCATGAATGCAGTAATCCTTTCATCTTCTTCCATCTTCAAGTTTTCATATCTTACCTGGTAACCATCAAGTTTAGAAATCTTCACTGTAGGGTCACCTTCATTATGAGTCTGTAATGCCCGCCAAAATACCCCAGAGAAATATAGCTAAATACACACTAATTTAATTTTTATTTTTTTACAATACAACACATAACATCACTTAAACAATGTAGCGAGCACCCAACAATATTTAAGTGTGATGAACATAGAATAATTCATTCAAGTTAATCATACAATTACGCAAGCGGAATACAATAAATCATTACTACTAACTCCCTAGGGTATCTCAACGCCATTACTTAGTCTACCTACACAAGCAATAATCAATTACCTTCTTCCAGATCAATACCTCATAATCTTAATCATTATACACACATAGGTGCAACATAGAAATACCTAACACTCATGATATGCAACCTACTTAATCTTCCATTTAACATGACATTATATCTTTCAATGCATAGCTACTTCCCTTTTTCTCTTAGGTTCATTTTATACACCAAATCCAAATGTTCCTATTACCATTAACCAACCTTCAACTATATCATCACAATTCACATACCAATATTAACCCTTACATTGCATTAACATAATTTCCATTTACGATTAACTTCCACATAATCATTTATGCTTATAAGGTCCTAGCATACTTATTACTTCATCATGATTCCTAAAGTACATAAGGCAATAATTACAATTCTCCTTAAACATTTAATCCATAGCCCATTTAATTCTCATAAAATATCTTACACTATATCAATTAACCAACAATCATCTTATTACACATTAAGTAACTACATGAATTCATCTCAACACAAACTAAGATACAATATCCTAATTCCACAACAACTAATAGCATCCACCAAATGGAGATATAATCTTACACCATAACACATGTACATTCTAATCCTTTCCTAAAAGACAATAATTCATTTTACCTTCTACCCATACACTTACTAGTAACTTCCACTAATAAGATTAGTAATTCATTCATTAAGAACATCCATACAATATTTTCATAAGGAACATTCAATTACATCCCAAACATATAAGATTCAAATCCTACCATTAGATCACTGACTACGAAGTATGATACTATAAGTTTAAATTCGTTAATCACAACACATAAACATGTCCTAAGATATCTTCCAATGTTACTCATACTCATTCATCCTATCAAGGCATAACATCTCTTCTACTTAAATAATTAATTAAAGACATCATTTCAAGACTAATACCATTATCATAACATTTACACCATTTCCTTTTAACATGGCTCATCAATAATACAAATTGCATCTTTTAATTCCCAGCCCTATTACTTATCCACGTCTCATGCATCCATTTCATTAAATATAAATGTGTTACAATACAACTCAAGGTTCATCATTACATTCATCTACCATAACCAAAGTTATCACTACAGCTAGAACAACATAGTCATTTCTCATAAACATGATTTCTTTTACAACCATTACATAAGAATTTCATTACATAAATCACATCATCATTTACATTCTTGTTGCAATTATTATCCATGAACAATTTGAAGAAGCATCCTCATCCACGCAAGAAGAATCCAAAGACAGGAACATCCCAATAGTTTAAAAGCACCAACCACCTGACCATGTGGAACCAAAGGAACCACCCCCCATGCTAGGAGATGACACAAGGCCCCAACACACACTCTACATCTAGGTTGACACTTAAAACCAAAGAGACTAACCAATACAAGGACACTCAAACAAGAACCAATCACAAGATAGCATAAATAGGAAACTCCCAGAGGTGCACAAATCATCAAGGCATAAACACATCTCAAGCAAAGGACACATGTAGGAGCTGAGTGTCATCACATGCTATCCTCCCCCATAATATTTCCAATACACAACTCTTCAGGGCATAACCCCAATAGACATGTGGAGCCATTTCTACCCATGAGAGAATCAAGGGAGACTTAACTTACCGTCTTCATGACCTTCTCATGCTTATCCTAAAACATCCTCCCTAGGAATCAACCATGAGGCTTAAACTTTTAATTACCTTGTTTTAATGAGATCTAATTACCCATTCCAATTAATTCATTATTAATGTTATCACTTGTTTACAGATCATAGAAAACTCCAATGTGCCCTGGTGGTCTACACTTCATGCATCCTTACAAGGAACCTCATGCAATCCTATCTCTCATGACCCCGGTCATCAAAGGAAGCCCACTCCTCCTAACATGGCCCAACAATAAATCATAAGAGGCTCTAAATTCAAATTCCAAGAAAAGATCCATAACTTCATCATGCAGCCCAACAACACATAAAAACATGCAAGGAAAAACCATAGCTAAAGAGCGCAAAGGGCTTAAATCCATTATAATGCAAATGAGCCTCAATTGGAAATCCATACCATATAAGAAATATTCCATCAATAATTTATATATCAATTTTACTCTCTTCACAGCAATATCACCTTGTTGTCTCCATAGCATTAACATCTTGTTGTCTCCACAGTAATAACATCTTGTTGTCTCCATAGCAATACCATCTTTCCATTGCAACATCTCAATATAAGAAAAGACTCAAATCTTCAACAATAAATAAGTCAAGAATGTTGCAACATAGAAAACACAAAATCACATCAAACTGATAAATAACAGTAGCTAGAAAATATCTGCAAAAATCCCAAAAAGCCTCTGGAATGAAACAAAACTCAAAAATCCAAAACTGACTGGGAAAACAATGAAAAACACCAAACAGGCAGAACAACGCTTTTGTGATGCAGAACAGCGCTTTTGCACTTACGTTTAGCGCTTATGCATTGCGGGTTAGTGCATGTGTTTAATAGTTTAGCACCTATGCAGTTAAAGACAGTGCTTTTGCCCAAAAGA
Source organism: Cryptomeria japonica (assembly GCF_030272615.1). Taxonomy (NCBI): domain Eukaryota; kingdom Viridiplantae; phylum Streptophyta; class Pinopsida; order Cupressales; family Cupressaceae; genus Cryptomeria; species Cryptomeria japonica. The sequence continues at coordinate 474,297,008 of NC_081414.1, forward strand.
CAGTGCAAATGCAACGAAGGACAACGCAGATGCATGAAAGAACAACACAAATACATGAAAGGACAATGCATATGCAACAAAGGATAGTGCATATGCAGAATCAACGCTTTTGCATAAAATAGACAGAAAAACATAGAACTTTCGGCAGAGCTTAAAAATTAAACTGGAAAACATTAAGCTTCGAAAAGTATATACATAGAGTTGCCTAGAACAATAGATTTAAAGGGCATAAATGAAATAAATAATAAACACTTAAAAACCAAGATTCAATGGAAAACTCCATTCACGACACAGACTCAAAAAGACACCAGATAAAATCTAGAATATAAGTATTTTCACAACCCATAGAATAAAGTCTTGCAATGGATTTATGCATTCACATATTTCCTTCCAAACTATACAACTATAGATTTATTTTCCAAAGCTCACACATTAAATCTATAGACACTGAGCATACAGGAAAACTGTAAAACAAAATACAAAAAGAGGAATACATCTCTAGCCTGCAACCTATGTGATGGAAAGAAGATGAAGAAGAGCTCCCCAAATCCAAAAGCCAAAACCAACAAGCTCCAGCAACAATCCAATCCAAAAACCCAAAGGAAAATCTTACAGAGAATAATTTTGCAAAGAAGAAGCCAACCCCAAAAACTTCAAGGGAAAGAAAATAAAAAGCCAAACAATAACCAAAACCCTAGCCTCAATCTCGGCCAGTCAAAATATTCCAATCTATGATATATTTTACCAACCCCACCATATAATATAATTTTACCTTCCTTTTCAAATTTAACCAATAAGAGAAGAGGGTAGGTAAGGTAAGTATAAATCATGCTTTTACAATTAGGTGGGAATGTTTTATCATTTTATTATGAAGTGTATTTATACAGCCCACTTAATATAAAAGTCGACTAATAAATAAAACATGAGCCACAATTACATAATTCAAATGGGGAATTTAAATTAAATAAACCAAAAGCTCATGAATAAATTAAAGAACCAAATAAACATTAAATACCAAATAAATATTAAACCATAGGCGATTAAATAAATAGATAAATAAATAAACAATTAAATGCCATTAAAAGGTCAAATCACAAATAAATATAAAACCACAACATAAGCTAAACAATAAATATTAAATAAATATTAAATCATCATTAATATAAATAAATATCAAATAATTAAATAACCAAAAAGGCAAGAATCCAATAAATTAAATTAAACATTAGATAACCAAATAATCAAATTGCTATTAATCAAAATAATTAAAATAAACATTATTAACTATTTAATCTCACATCAATAACCAATCAGCCTCAACATAATAGGATTAACCAGCCAATACTAACATACTCACAACACATGAGAAAGCAAGCTTACTAACCGACATGGCGAATTGTGCCAAGACGCTGACGACTCATAGTGAACAACTTAGACCTAGAGTATGTGAGGGGAACTTGTGCCAACTCCGAACCACATACCATTGGGATTCAAAGACACACTCAGACCTATGGAGCCAGGTGGAGTCGGTGTCTGGTAACTGCAAATCCTACATCCACAAAGAAATGATACGACATATGCATATATATATATATATATATATATATATATATATATATATATATATATATATATATATATATATATATATATATATATATATATATATTATAACAGACAAGGGTTAGCGAATTGCAATGACACATCCCACTCGCAATGAGTGATGTGGATTTGTCTCTATCCCAAAGATAGTCATACAACAATAAAACACACCATAAGATCAACTCATCATAGATAATCATTAAATATGGTTAGTACATAAAAACATCATCAAGTGCATGATTATTATAATTCGTGATTATAGTACAACATGTAAAATCCATCAACACTTATGCTCCTCAAATCACATGATCAGTATAGTCTTTCGATAATCAATCACATAATAAGTATATAGTGTCTAATAGATCACACGATCAATAATGATAGTATCAATATCATATAAATCATCTGAAATAGCATATGCCCAATAATGTCTATCATGCATGAATTAAAAGTCAACTCTAGTAAAAACAAGTCAAGTCAAGGGTGGACACTACAGAGTCTCAAACTTATCCCATATAGCCTTTCCAGATGATTTGTAGGTTAATCCCATTATTTGTTGATCAGAAAGTGCACACAAGAGGGCTTCTCTTTCTCTACAATCATTCTCAAGCTCCTTGTCCAGGTTTTTCGGAGGAGGATTGTCAAATCCTGGATTATAGGGTGTGACACCATTCTGTGTGATCTCCCAAATCTCCTTGCCAAGACATCTCAAATGAGTCTCCATTCAAATCTTCCATACTGTGTAATTTGTTCCAGTAAGCCTTGGAATATCCTTTCGAAAGATAGCTCTAGAAGATTTGGATGAACTTGAACTATTAGTCGCCATAGGATCTTCCTCAAGCGGTTAAGCTTTCTACAGAGAGGACCAAAGCTCTGATACCAATTGTTAGACAATTCAGATAACCGTTAGACAACTGAGAGGGGGTGGGTGAATCAGTTGTCACAGATTATAAGAACCATTAGCAATTTAAACTTTAATATCATAACCCAAAACATTAATATCGGAATAGCAGATAAACCAATAAGCATAAACAATAATCATAGAATAAAAGCCATCCACATAACACCAAGATTTGTACGTGGAAAACCTGGTAAAGGGAAAAACCACAGTGGAAAGCCTACCCACAGTTAGATAATACTTTTGTAGTAAGTATGTGAATTACAATTGAGGGGCCTGCAATTGTAGGAAGGCCAACAACCTAGAGTGCACTACTCATCACAAAAGGAGCCTCACTGACTACATACAAATTCAGACTACAATCTGGAGAAGTGTTGAAGAGCAAAAGATAGCATCACCTATACCTAAGTACAATTCCAGTTAATCTCTATAGCGAAGGACTAAATCCTCTTATATAAACCCAATTCGATCTCCAATGATCAACCAACTCTTCTTCCTGAATGAACCATGTAGTTGTAAATAATGGAAACAGAAGGAGGGGGTTTGGGATATTCTGCAGAAGGGTGGCTTCTCAAAATTCATGGAGAGACTCCACGGTCGCGATGGCATGATCACCAATTTTTTCTACAAAAACTGGAAAAAGGGCATGCTGAAAATGGGAGACCAAACTATAGAAATCGATGAAGATTTAATTTCTCAAGCTACGGGCCTCACAAGAGAAGGGTGCAACTTCTACAGAGATAGGAAAGTCAGTAGGGAAGCTATTGAAAGATACCTGGTCACCGAGAAAGAGAAGAAATGACTAGTAAAGTTGAGCAAAACCTACTACCTGCCCAGGGCTTTTGCCAAACCCTGGCGGGAAGTCCTCTTTGTTTTAATGCGATACATCACTCTAGATGGTAGGTTCACTAAAGTTTATGGTTATCACTTTGTTCTACTGAATCACTTTAGGTACAATGATAAGGTTAATTTCCCTTATTTTCTACTATGTTTGATGAATGCATCCCTCAAGGCCTACAAAGAGAACCCACGGGGTGATACGGCCATGCACCAAGGCCTTATGGTACTAATCTCTGACCATCTTAAGGCCAACCAAATTGCTTGGATGCAGCCCTCTACGGATTCTAAGGATGAGGGGTCTAACCCTGCCTTCTCAGAGGAAGAGGAGTCTAAAAGTGACCCTTCGACTGATGCTGAGGACAGCATGGATGTCTCAGACTATGAAAGTGGGAAGAAGAGGAAACACATCAAAACCAGACCCTCATCCTCTAAGGGCAAAAAGCCTAAAGGTAGACCCCTGATTAGCATTTCTTTAGAAGAAGAGACTTTAGATGACTCTGAGGAGGAGCACCCTCAAGGGCGGCTGAAGAAGAAGAGTAAATCTCACACCCAGGCAAGGAAAATGCACAAGAAGAAAGAGGAGATCGTTAAGGAACCGGAAGCCCACAAGCAGGTAAGGGCCCTGGAAGATGATCAGAATCTGCAAAAGGAGACTATGGAAGAGGTTCTTAGGGTTGTTGACACAACCATCTAGCACACCCCTAAAGAGGAAAAGGCAACCCCTAGAAAAGTTGACCCCCCTCTAACCCTCCCCCCAAGGGTTTGCAAGGTTTCATGGAAACTATGGAGTGGCTCATCAATGGTTACAAGAAAGTTGTGGACGAAAATAAAAAAAACTTTGTAACAGAATCTTGATCCTGAAAACCATAATACTGTGGAAGGGAAGACCATGGCCAACTTCATAGAGGACCTGAAAAGTACCATCACCAAAGCTAAAGACATAAGAGATGCTTTCAACCCTAGGTTCAAAAAAATTGAGAAGGATTTGCTGGAAAGAAAGAATCTTGCTGACACTAATGACCACACCCTCACAGAAACTGTTAGCAAAATTGGTAAAATTGAGGAGTGCCTGAAGAACATTGTTGAACAGAGCCTTAGCATCCTGAAGATTTCAGCCAACAACACCAATAATCTCATCAACAAACTGGATGATGAAAAGGAAATCCTGGACATTGACCCGGAAACGGAAGGAACGGGGGAAGCTCAAGGCCCCAGAACCCGCACCAGAGGCAAAAAGAAGGACAAAAAACCTAATAAGGATCTGGAAGACCTTAAAGTTGTCGGGGCTTCTTACGATGAGCTGGTGACAAAGGCGGAGGACTTGTTGAAGAAAATTTCTGTGTAGCGCCTTCTCAATTTCTTAGTTGTTGTTAGTTTTGATGTCCTTTCTGTTCACTAGATTTTTGCCAGTCTTTTTGTATGCAGCTCTTAAGCTCTGATCTTTTTGGTGTCCTATCTTAAAACTTATGTTAAAGGTTTCGGGTCTTGAAAACATTCTTTTTAATTAATCAGAACTCTTCTTCCTGAATTATATTATATTATTCGCACATTACAATCCTTGACCATGACCTCTTACATTAACCATGATGATCTACAATGAGATCTTACATCTATATATAAAAACCCTTGACCATAAGCAATTAGGTCAGCCACCAAATAATAAACCAATTCTATAATTACAAACCATGTTGGCCTTTAGACCAAACAAATAATATCCAACACATAAGACATCCCGGAAATACATCAATAGGTCCAATCCACACGTTACATAAAAGTTAGTCCATAACCTAGATCAATCAAGACTAAGTATAGGTCCATACACTTCAACAATTATCTCCAACTACCAAGTCTCGAACATGATCACCAACAACATCCTAAAACTCCATTAGAAGCTGCACAAACACCACTTATGCAATTCATCAAAGATCTCTGTCAAAAGCTATGTCGGTGAAACCCTCGCCGGAACCAGAAACCAATCTTCTAAGCAAGTAGGATAGCATCCAATCACTAGACCAAAACCAATTGACCATATATGAGTATAAGTATCATGAACAAGCCAATTCCATCACCAAACTATACCGGAGCCTACTGGATCATGTCGGATCCAAGTTAACCAAAAATCACTCAACCTACTGGGACCAGAAGGGTGTCGGTAAAACATCCAAACAGCTAGTGTTGGCATCAATGACAAAACATCAATATAACACAAATCAATTCCACCAAATGGCCAACAAGTATCCCTAGAAAATGAACACTCTATCAATGACTACAAGATCTTATATATAAATGTGGAGGAATGCACAACATTCTTATAGACTATCCTCAACATACTTTCCTCCATCTTCAACTTCATTATTCTACAAATAACTAGATGAGCCTTGTAGTAACTTTCTCTCACTCAGGAGCAACAAGAGGGATATCACAACACCTTGTAGAAAGTACAAGATCATTAACATCATTAGCAACATATTCATCTTAACATCATGCTTATAATTATCATCTTAATCCCTATCTCAATATATTTAATCATCATCTTAATATGATATCATCTTGATACCATCTCTATCATTCTCACATCAGCACCAATACTCTTATAATAAGCATCAACATACAAGAGAAATATTCATTATCACATAACATCTTTATATTTATCCATTCTAAGACATCAAAATCAAATTGAGGCAGATGTCTTATCAAGAAAAGCATATCTAATAAACATTATCAAGGAATCTAACTAAGCTGTCCATCATCAAAACCTTTGCACGTCTTATTCAACACAATCAGTCATCTATATCTATCATAAAAACATCCAACTCATCATAAACATATTGTTACATAAGTTGAGGGTTGATATCAATGACAAAAAATTGCTAATAGTATACCTTGTAGAGAGGCTCATTGAAGATGCGAATAAATAAGGGTCTAAAATAAATGTTAATAATTTAAGGATTTAAAGGTGAAACTAACTCAAATTTATTTATATGCTAGGTCTAGGAGTTGAGAAATATTTTTAAATGGAAGGAATTGATAGGGATGATAATAAAAGGTAAAAATTAAAACATCCAAATTGAATTCTCATGTTGCTCTATGGTGGGAATACTTGAAAAGTTCCAAAAGACGACAACAAAAAGACAAAATCAAACTATAACCCAAGATGTTGAAACACCAAAAGCTTGATTGCTACCTTTTAATTACCAAACAAGTTTACTTAAATAATTTTTAAATTTAAAAATTAAAGGGATGAATTATTGTAATCTTATAATGAACTATATAAGAGAATTCAAATTTAGATTAATATATAAGAGAATAGGGGGAGAGAAACTACTATGTATATTAAATACCTTTAGCTTCAAATTTAAGGTGAGTTTTCCTTGGATAAGGTACTTATATGAATGGAGAATATGAATATATATTGAAGATGAGGTATACACTACACCAAAAAATGGTGATTAAAATTCATGATAGCAACTAGAAAAAAGGAAAATGAAGTTCCTCTAAACCTATCGTGAGTGAAGAGAAAGACGAAGGTAAGAATGGGAAAGGTAAATTTCAAGGAAGGGGGGGATTTATAGGTAGAAAATAACGGTGGCAATATTTTGGATATTGGAAGCCCTTGAGATGTTTCACTTGTAATGAAGCCTATAGGACATAAGCTATTTCTTAAAACCCCAAATGGTTGATGATAGTTTAGGAAGAATAACCTCTTACACATGAAGTTGAAGATATTGGAGAGAATTTGATGATGTAAATAACCTTGATATCTATAAATGAGGAAGCCTCACATATTTATTATAATAGAAATAAAATATTTCAAACATAATGCAAGTGCAAGGAAAAATTGTGTTAGGTGGTCATAGATGGAAAATCTATTAAGAAGTTGGAGAGTGCAAAAATGGTTAATAAATTGTAGCTACTTCTATCCCAAAACCTATCCCTTATAATATTTCTTTGTTGAAGAAGGATTGTAGTGTACTTTTGGATAAATATTGTCTTATTGCTTTTAAAATTAACTTTTATGTGGATGAAGTATTGTGTGATGTGGTGCCAATGGATGTTTATATTTTAATATTAGGTAGAGCCTAATAATATGACTAGATTCAAACCTACCATGGTAGATAGAATACTTATGAGGTACACCACTGAGGAAAAATCTCTTAAAACCGTGGAAAGTTGAAACATATAAAATGTCAAATTTATCACTTGTATCAATGGGTGATAAAAAATTTACATAGAAACCAATGGATTGCCATGTTATCTACTATACTAGAGATAATAAAGATAAATTAGTGGGATCCAAACCCCACTTGAGGTGAAATAATCATTATAAGAGTATTCTAGTATAACTCTAATAGAACTATTAGGTGGTTTACCTCTTTCATGAGCTATGAAAAAACCATATTGATTTGGTGGTAAGATTAAAAATTTCTAACTAAGCTACATATAGATTATCTTTGAAAGAAAATTATGTAGTGATAAGGTAGATTATTGAATTGTTAGAAAAAAAAAAAAGGGTTCATAATAAAATTCATGGTTGTCCAAATCAACTTTGTTCTCACTTAAAGAATGAGGAAAATGAAAAATGAATGTGGATTCTAAGTACATCAATATGATCACAGTAAAATATCAATATTCACTACTTATAATCGATGGCATACTAGACTATGTGGTTAGTGCTAACATTTTCTCTAAGTTATATATAGAAGTGGTTGTCATTAAATTAAACTTAAGAAGGGGATTAATGGAAGATGAAATTTAATATCATTGAATGTTTATATAAATGTTTCGTTATTTCATTTAGAATGTCTAATGTCCTTGCCATATTTTGGCACACTATTTATTTATGTCCTTGAATTTTTAAGAATAACATGGAAGAATTTTTGAAACACTTACAAACTATGTTTAATATACTTAAAAGGGAAAGATTAATGATATTGAATTTCCCCAATCCATAATTTGATCTTTTAGCATGATAAATTATATCCCTATATAATTTTCATCCTCACTTAGGCCTCACTTTGGCATTATGGTCTTTTGTGTTTTGACCATATTTAATTCTACTCATACCGGCTTCAATTCTCAATTTTCATGTGCATCTGGCTCAAGGGTCCCAATCTCAGCTCTAATAGGCTAGACCAGGATGCCCTTGATACTCTTGTCCTAGGAAAAATGACCTATGCCCTCTTGTCCTTAGAACCCTTGTCCCACTTAAAGGGGCCCAATTTTGTACCCGACAACGATCATAAAATTTGAGCGGGAATTCCCTTCTTGTGATAGGCCACTCAAAATTTCACACACATTTGATGAAATGGGGTATAAAAGAAAGACTTACCCCCTCATTTGAATATCCACATCCATGCATCTTACATCCTCTCCACATTATTTATTTCAATTCAATTCAATTCAATTCAAGTGAGCAAGCAATCAATCATTTTGAAGACATTGATAGAGAGGTCAAGTATTCAAATTTCAAGCATTAAAGATGGCATCCATGATCAAGACATTTTGAAGGCATCCTACATCCTACAAGACAACCTCAACTTTGGCATGAAGACTTCAGGACAAGATTCATAAACATTATAGGCTCAGAAGATGTAGTTATAGAATTAGACAAAGTAAATAGAGACAATCAAATCAAACTTTTTCAAGAGCAAAAAGTGGAAGGCAAGGTCATCCCAAATGCCTATGTTCAGCAAATTTCTGGAAAATCTTTTCATAGCTTCTAAGTATAATTATGGTTTGAAAAAGGTTTATATTGTTCACAACATATTTTGAGGACAAAGTCACTCAAAGAACCATTGTCCTACATTTTCAAGATCAGATTCTCGACATGGGGCCTACTCATCTTTCTTATTCTAGATCTATGATTATGTTTGCATACCAAATATAAAATTGTTGGTTCATGTTCATTTTTATTAATTTTATATCTTTATCCCTAGATCTAGCATTTTATTTACATCTTTGCAAATTTCATGTCAACTCAAACAAAGAGAAATCAAATCCATATTATGATCAAACCTCTTCAATTGGATTTTTCATTGATCCAAGTGGATTCACCCTCCTTAATGTAATTTTTGTGAAGTAGGTTTAGTTCCTAGTTTGCACACCTAAGTTTGTCAACATCTATTTCACCCCATTACATCTTGGTGAACCCAACATAGTGCTTTCATTAATTCTTATTTTTAATTTCAAATCTGATTCGTATGCATTTAATTAATTCATATTTGCAATCATTTTTTAAATACATCATTTATGCACTTAAATCACATAAATTTTGAGGTCCAAATCACAAAAACCCTAAAACTTTTTATCAAAATGACTTGTTCACTGCATAATTTCCATTTTGTATTCTCAATTTTTATTGTTATTGTATGTTATTTATAGATTTAGATGCACTTATTTATTACATCAATCATTTATTTAGTGCATTTTGTTGGCTAATCAATCATTCTATTGGGAAATTTTATTGTTTAATCATAATTTTTTTTTGTATTATCAATTGTATGAGAGGTATTGTGAGTACAAATACATTCATTGAGCTTTATCTTCTTTTTGTATGAGTTTCACTACCCTCTCTCCCACATCCTATATCTTTATGAGAAGAATTTATAGACTTATGGCTTCCAAAAGTTTAAACACTAAGGTTGTGAACCTAGGTTGAATAACCTATTCCATGAGAACTTTGGTGAATCCTCTATTAGTATACAAGACATACCTAAAATTATAGATAATCATTCCCCTCGCACTTATCATGATGAGGATTACTACTTAACTTAAGTAACTATTGACCAGTTGGGGAAGCTTGACCATGAGTTGGATAAGCTTTAACAATGGATGGGTCAAGAAGACTTGAATAGTGAGACAAACCCCTTGATTGAAGGATTGATAAAAATGATTCAAAATCATAGAATTGGTGTGGAAGTGTTGCATGGAATATCTCATATTGCTTATAAGTTCATGTTAATCCAATGAAAAGTTGTGTCAAATCTCTTAGTCTTTCCAATCCTACAACTCAAGTTGAGCATTCCATTCCTATGCCTACATCTTTTCCTAATGTTCCTATATATACATCTTCCATCACGGCTACCTCTACACAAAATTTTAATCTTACAAATGTTTATTTGGGGACAATTTAATCAATTAATACTCCTACATACCTCTTTCCACTAGCCTTCCATTTGTGTTACAACCATCTCTTATACCCACCTACCATAATGTTCCACCTTCATTTAGCTTTGTCTTCTTTGTGTATGAGTTTCACTACCCTCTCTCCCACATCCAATTTCTTCGTGAGAAGAATTTATAGACATATGACTTCCAAAAATCTAAACACTAAGGGTTGTGAGTCTAGGTTGAATAACGTATTCCATGGGAACTTGGTTGAATCCTCTATTTTTACACAAGGAATACCTAACATTATGGAGAACCATTCTCGTCACACTTGTCATGATGATGATGACTACTTAACTATAGTAACTATTCACAATTTGGAGAATCTTGACCATGAGTTGGATAAGCTTCAACAATGGATGGTTCAAGAAGACTCGAATAGTGAGGCAATCCCCTTGATTGAAGGATTGAGAAAAATGATTCAAAGTGATGAGTGTTCCATGGCATTGCTCATATTATTGACACTAATGTTATGCCAATGAAATGTTGTGTCAAAAATCTTGGTCTTTTCAATTCTACAACTCAAGTTGAGCATTCCATTCCTATTCTTACATATTTTCCTAATGTTCTTACATATACATAGTCCATCATGGCTACCTCTACACAAAATTTTTATCCTACACATGTTACTAATGGGGAAAATTCAATCAATTAAAACTCCTACATAACTCCTTCCACTAGACTTGCATTTGTGTCACAACCATCTCCTATACCCACCTACCATGATATTTCACCTTCCTATTCTCAATATCTACCTATTTATCCTCATGTCACACCTCCATCACAATCTAGTGTGTCTATTTCTAATTTATCTATTGAAGACATTATAATCAATCTAGCTCAAAATGTTTTATCCTTACAACAAAAATTAGCTAATGCATTTGTGAAATATTTTTAAAACAATATTGGTCCTCAAATTACTTTAATTGATTTGATGCATTTTAAGAAAAGAGTTAAAGAAAAAGTGACTGATTTCATTGTAGATATAAACATTTGCATTCACAAATTGTTTATCTTATCTAATAGTGATGTTCAAAGAATTTTCATTAATAATTTGCAAAAGGATGTTAGAGTTGGAAAGAGACACTGCATAGATGGTCAAATGTTGTCATTGTTGGCAACTCTTGTTAGTAATTTCATCTGCCATTCATGATTTTCTTCTACCGAAAGTCAAATTGAGTTTTGGATAGGTCTAATGAGATAGAACATGACATCCGTTAGTATGCAATATTTTGGTTGGTGTTTCATTCCTAGTGAATATCTTGTGTTACAGATCTCAAGGAAGCATTATGGGTGTGTTATCTATGATATTCGAGGTTTGTGACCTCTGGTGATGATCGTCGAGTGAGTTGGAAGATCTGGTGTACAGGTTTTAGGCTAGAACATTGTGGTATGGACATTTTGGTTAGATGATCATTGTGCGGATTTGATGGAGTAATTTTGGTGATTATTTTTTTGTTTAAGGATGTTTAGCCATCATATGGGTAGTGTGTGGATAATTATTTTTGGTTCACATATGCATTGGAGTTTGGATTGAGCCAACTCGGTATACACGTTTCACTATTTAGATAATGTTCTTGAGCCGACATGTGGAAGACCTAAATTAATGTTGTGGATATAAAAGACCGATGGATATGATCATTTTTGGTATCGAGATGTATGTGGACAGTGTCTGTGATCGATTATGTGTAGTTTCATGTGTTCAAGTGAAGGATTTGTGATTCGAAATAAAGTAGAATAGTGGAACAGAGCAATCTAGCAGAGCAGTGTCCTCTGTTGATGATCGTCGAGTGAGTTGGAAGATCTGGTGTATCGGTTTTAGGCTAGAACATTATGGTATGGACATTTTGGTTAGATGATCGTTGTGCAGATTTGACAGAGTAATTTTGGTGATTATTTTTTTGTTAAAGAATGTTTATCCATCATATGGGTAGTGTGTGGATAATTATGTTTGGTCCACATATGCATTGAAGTTTGGATTGAGCCAACTTGGTATACATGTTTCACTATTTAGATAATGTTCTTGAGCCGACATGTGGAAGACCTAAATTAATATTGTGGATATAAAAGACCAATGGATATGATCATTTTTGGTATCGAGATGTATGTGGACAGTGTCTGTGATTGATTATGTGTAGTTTCACATGTTCAAGTGAAGGATTTGTGCTTCGAAATAAAGTAGAACAGTGGAACAGAGTAGTCTAGCAGAGCAATGTGAGATTAAGTATTTTGTGCTTAACTAGAACTTTACCCATGCATTTGTAGATGTTATTTTACAGTTCGGACATTCCAATTATATTTTGTATAAGATATTGTAAGATAGTGAGTCTTCCTAGGGTTGTAGCCCTTGATATTTTTTAGCAGTAAGCTCTAGGAAGTATGTCTAAATGCATGTACGTTCCTTATATAATATGTATGTACTTCTACAGAGTATATTGATATTGTGGGTCTCATCCCCATCATGTTTTTTTTTCTTAACTGGATTTTTCACTTATTGAATCTGGTGTTATGGTGTTGTTGTTATCTACTTTGTGTCTTTGCATTTTCCTTTTGTTCATTTGTATTAAGTGGTTGAAGTACAACTTAATAAAATAAAAAATTGTAGAACACTTATTCACGCCCCCCCCCCCCTCTCAGTGTTCCTTGATTCCAACAATTGGTATCTAAGCGTAGTTCCTCAAAGAAACCTAACAACTTGAGGAGGATCCAAGAAGTTGAATCAATGGATTCTAGTAGTCTTCAACATCAGCTTATTGTGGCATTTGAGGATATTGATCAATCCCAAGCAGAGGTTCGACAGATAAAAGAAAATCTTAGAGAACTTCATCCAATCCTTGAAAGATCAGTTGAACAAGTCAAGAGAGAAGAGAATGGAACTTGTTGATAAGATAAAGGAGAAAGAAAGACAAAGCATTGATGACCAAGACTTGAAAGAGAACACAGAAGAATGTGAGAAGGTTGCCAAAGATAATGCAGTTTAGAAGAATGAGATGGAATCTATTGTGATGAGGTTGACAAAGGATATTGAAGGAAGAAATAAGAATGAAGAGAGTCTTAATCAAACCCTAAAATGGAGATCTGATGAATGTTGCAGACTTAACCGTGAGAATGATCAGCTAAAGCTTGAATTGTTGCAATCCAAGAACAATGAGAAAGAGCTTGAAAGGCAGATCATTACTCTTAGAGATGAACTTGCTACTACAAATGAGTACAAGGGGAAAGTCAATATTAGCTTAGCTAAGATTGATGAGATGTTGCAAAGTCATAAGAGCAAAGATGACAAGCGAGGACTTGGATTTGAGAAAGGTGAAAGCTCTAGATCTAGTCAAGGCAATCCTAATTATCATTATTAGAAGAACAAAGCTAAAAGGCCTCTGTTAAGGCAACCTAATACTCACAATTTCAATGGTAATTTTTTTGTTTGCAATTAATTTGGTCATATGGCTAGTCAATGCAGAAATAGAGTGAATCAGAATGGTCCATCCTTCTCCGGTCAATGTTTTAAATGCAAAAAGTATGGTCATAAGGAAAATGAATGCAGATGTGTGATGAATAGCTTTCAAAATAGAAGAAATATCAGATGTTATGCATGTGGTAGGTTTGGACATGTTGCTAACCAGTGCAAATTAAGGGGAGATTAAGGGAACTTCATACCTAGACAAGGAAATGTAGTGTGCTACAATTGCAACAAATCTGGTCACATTGCAAGATTATACAAAATCAAGAATGTGAAAAGGAATGGTATGGTATACAAGAACAAGAATGTAAAGGCAGATGATAAAGGAAAAGGGAAAATAACTGTAGAAGATATCAGAGATCGGATGAAGAAGACATGGGTGAAGAAGAGTGATCCAGATACTGGAAATGGGTCCGCACCTAATTCTGGTGCTACAAATTCCTCCAGGAATTAGATTGAGGCATCTACCCTAAAAAGGAGTCTTCATGCAAATCTTTCCTCCCCTACTAGATGTTTGTGTCAAAAGATCAGTAGATTGTTAGTTGATGTATTATAGTTGTGTAGATGTAACTAAAGGATTTCTAGAAGAGTATGAGTAGATTTGAAGGCACAAAAGATTTCTTGATGAACTATCTGTGTATGCATGGTATCCAAAATTATTAGTGCAAAGTGGAATTTACACCTAAAATTTAGGTATGCAAAAGATAAAATGGAGATTTAATCACTTCATTTCTCACTTTGCATTCAAAGAGAAGAGAAGAGAGTTTTTTGTGAGTAGAATATCTAGAGATCAAAGTGTGAAGGTGATTTCCCAAGCAAAAACCTAATTCGACGGTTAAGGTATTTATCGATGAACTTTTTTGAGTTTGAAATTTCTAAATGGTTGCTTCTGGAGTTGCAACCCCTTTAATTATGGATATTGCTGAGAGAGATCACCTAGATTTCAAGAAACATCCATTTATATCCATAGAGGATGATCTGAAGAGTGCATTCTCATTTGTTCCATAGGACATTTTGCACATTGAGGATGTTATGGTTTTCACACATTGCAATATTGAGGAGCTTGGAAGGACACAGATGTTGAATTTATACACCAAGCAAATGATAGATGAGGTTGACAGTCTAAAACCTAAATTCAAAGTTGTGGAGGGTTTTGCGCAGTATGTCAAATTTCTGAGGTTTGATTAATTCAAATGGGTTCAGTATGTGCTTAGTAGGATACATGATGAATTTATGTGGTTAAACTATTTGTACAAGATCACAAATAGTGATATTAGAGTTGTTACTAGTCTATTCTCAATTGGTGACCTACCTACATTGAAGGTTGTGAAGAACCAGATGGTTATAGATGCAACCAGATCAAGATTTGATCAAAGGGCCATGACAATCAACAATATTCTGGAATATGATGTCAAGTTTGCTTCTATGGTGATAGGGTATAAGATATACCACTCTAGTAGGGATAAATTTGTGTCTGAAATACCTATTTATGCTACATATGAAATGATTAAGGAGAAAAAGAAATACAATTTATGTGAACTACTCTAGAGTGAGCTGATAAAGAACCTGAAGCAGATAAAGTAGGACAAGAAATAGCAGATAAAGTAGGACAAGAAACACACATTTAAGTATGGCACCTTGATCCTATGCATGTACTTTTACTTCATGAAGAGTAGGTCGGGTCCATTGCACGTATGACAAACTCGTGTCAATATAGATCAGAGAGTATTTATATAGCATTGATAATGTCAAGGTCTAGAATGCTACTTTATAGGGATACTTCAAAACAATTCAGAGTGCTATGCATGATAGGGAAAGGATCCGTAAGGAAATAGTTGATAAATACCAAGATTCAATTTGCTTCATGGTAGATATGGATCAATTCTTAATAAAATTGTAGAACCTAGAACTTCTTGGATCATGCCCAT
This sequence comes from Cryptomeria japonica, assembly GCF_030272615.1. Taxonomy (NCBI): domain Eukaryota; kingdom Viridiplantae; phylum Streptophyta; class Pinopsida; order Cupressales; family Cupressaceae; genus Cryptomeria; species Cryptomeria japonica. Next base: position 474,312,900 of record NC_081414.1, read on the forward strand.
GGGGTATGAGGTGGAGAGAGAAATTCTTGAGCTATATGCACAACATTTGCTTAGCAAACTAGTGGACACTTCTGAAGAGAGGTTTGGAACCTATGTTGAGAAGAGCCCTAAACTGCATAAACAATTCAAGAAGCTAGAGATTCAGAGAAAGGTAAGGAAGGAAGTTGAAGCGTGTGCTAAAGGCATTGGGATCTCTAGGGAGACAGTCTAGGAGGAAAGAAAGAGAAATATCTTATCTAAAGAGCATATTGTTAAGGAAAAAAGAGCTAAACCAGAAGCTTTTTCTCTGAAGCCAAGACAGTCAAAGAGCATTGTTCCTTCCTCTGGTCCTACCAAATCATCCAATTCATTAGCCATAGCATCCAGCAAAGGAGAGAAGAGGAAGACATCAAGATTTGTAACTATGGAGGATGATGAAACCAAGGAGGTAAAGGCCAAAGTAGTTAAGGTTACTAAAGTTGTTAAGGAGAAGCCATCTAGTGGAGACAAGCCAAGTAAGAAACCAAAATCCTCTAAATCAAGCAAGATTCAAAGTCAAACCTCCTATGTCACTAGATGATATTGTAGATGAGGTTGGAAAGAATATAAATATGAAGCCAATGACTAAATGGTATGACAATTTTGATGATAATGGGAAAATGACTTTAGAGGAAGATACTATTAAATATTTAAATGTGTATAGTAGAGCTCTAATAGAAATAATATTTGAAATACCTAAGAGCTTGTATGATGTTCTGGAGATGAGGAGGAAAACAACAAATAAGGAAGAAGAAATATTAAGGGAATATGTGTTGGTTGAACTATGTCATATAATTGCAAATGAGGAGATTGCTATAATTCTCAAGGAAGCCAAGAATGAGTTCAGGAGAAAAACTAGAGTCAATAAGATCATGATTGGAAAAACTGAAGAAGTTATTGAGGATACTAAAAGGATCTTGAGAAAAGTATTTCTTTGAAATCAATATGAGGTCATCCCTGAAGAAACTCAGGATAATGCTCCCAAATCTGGTCCAGAAACACAAACAATGGATGATACTCCATCTATTCTGAAAGTGAAGATTGTTGATTAGGAAGAAGTGAATGTTCAGGAATATGCTAGAGATGAGGATGTGGTAGATATAGGTGCAGGAGAAGCAGATGAGGATGAGGATATTCTAAATCCTCTGGTTGACACTATTACATCTGAGAAGGATGCAGTCCTGCCTAAGGCTGATGCAGAAAAGGTAGCAGAGAAGGAGAAGGTGGAGGTGAAAGTTAGAATTGATATTGAGGAAGCAAGAGACACTACAAGGATAGTGAAAGGAAAGCAGACCATTGATGATCCAGATTTTGTCCAAGGCCTAATAGACCTTGCCACTTTGTCTCCTATTCAGAAGCTTCAATTAGCTTCATTTTCTCAAGCCAAGGATAGTGAGGATTTGTTGAAGTCTAACACAAAAGACAGTGAGTTTCTTACCCTTGCATCTAGTGTTCTTGAAAAGCCAATGCCCATATTTTAGGAGAACACATTTGACACTCCATCTAGATAGCTTAACAGTTTAATAAATTTGGTGAATACTCATTTTGAGTCTTTTGAAAAATTTGTTGAAGTGAAGGTCCACAATGAGTTTAATGCAAAAAGGCTTCAAACACTGAAGAGGGTGATTGTTGATAGAGCCTCATTATATGCTTGTGTTAAGAATATAGTGGATGCATTATCCAAAGGAGGCAAAATTTAAAAATCATGCCTATCTTTGTCCAAGATCACCAAGGATATTGAGAAGTCCAAGGAACATGAGGATCAACTAGCCCATATATCTCAGTCTCTTCATCCTTTGTCAGTTTCCATGAGCAGAAAAGAAGATCAGGTAATACCTTTACTTGACAAAATCAAGAGTTTTGTCCATGAAAAGGAATGAATCATTAGTAGAGGTGGAGAACTTCAGAGTCTCATCACTCCCAAGTTGGATATTATGCTAAATGCTCTAAAGGATGCTCAGGATGCTCAGGCAGATAGTGAACCCTCTAACCTTCAATCTATAGAGACGCAAACCTATCTATTGAGTGGTCTCATATCTATTTTGGAGTGCCTCAAGAAGGGCTAGGATATCCACTTGGATTCATTGAAGAACACTTTTTCATATATCTTCAAGTTTTTGTAAAGTTTGTATGTATATATGCTTGTGTATAGAATTTTGTACAAACTTTTGGTTTCCAGAACCTCACTTTTACCATTGATGTCAAACGGGGAGTCTAGGTTAGTGAAAAATGTTGATCTTAGGGGGAGTTTTTTTTATTTTTGGTGTCTGGTTGTTAGACTTTTGGTTGCAATGCATAGTGTTTTGGTTTTGGTTCTGACACTTAAGTCATTTTTCACTAAGTGTTGCCATCAATCGCAAAGGGGGATATTGTTGGCAAGAGACACTGCATAGATGGTCAAATGTTGTCATTGCTGGCAACTCTTGTTGGAAATTTTATCTGGCATTCATTATTTTCTTCTAATGGAAGTCAGATTGAGTTTTGGATAGGTCTGGTGAGATAGAACGGGACATCCGACAGTATGTAGAATTTTGGTTGGTGTTTCATTCCTAGTGAATATCTTGTGTTGCAGATCTTAGGGAAGCATTATGGATGTGTTATCTATGATATTCCAAGTTTGTGGCCTCTGGTGATGATCATCAAGTGAGTTAGAAGATCTGGTGTACAGGTTTTTGGTTAGAATAGTGTGGTATGGACGTTTTGGTTAGTTGATCATTGTGCGGATTTGGCAGAGTAATTTTAGTGATTATTTTTATGTTTGAGGATGTTTAGTCATCATATGGGTAGCGTGTGGACAATTATTTTTGGTCCGCATATGCCTTGTAGTTTGGATTGAGCTGACTTGGTATACATGTTTCATTATTTAGATAATGCTCTTTAGCCAACATGTGGAAGAATTAAATTCATGTTGCGGATATAAAAGACTGATGGAAATTATCATTTTTGGTATCGAGATGTATGTGGAAAGTTTATGTGATTGATTGTGCGTAGATTCACATTATCAAGTAAGGACTTATGCTCCAAAATAAAGAAGAACAATGGAATAGAGTAGTGTAGTAGAGCAACGTGAGATTAAGTATTTTGTGCTTAATCGAAACTACACCCAGGCATTTGTAGATGCTATTTTTTAGTTCAGACATTACAATTATCTTTTGTATAAGATATTGTAAGGTAGTGAGTCTTCCTAGGGTTGTAGCCCTTGATATTTTTGAGCAGTAAGCTCTAGGAAATGTTCTTGAATGCATGTGCATTCCTTATGTAATATTTATATACTTTTGCAGAGTATATTGATATTGTGGGTCTCATCCCCACCGTGTTTTTTTCCTTAATTGGTTTTTCATGTATAAAATTTGGTGTTATGGTGTTGCTGTTATCTACTTTATGTTTCTACATTTTCCTCTTGTTCATTTGCAATAAGTGGTTGAAAGTACAAGTTAATGAAATTTAAAATTGCAGAACATGGATTCACCCCACCCCCCCTCTCTCAGTGTTCCTTGATTTCAACAGCTGGTGATAAGCTTATGTTTTTTTTTATTTTCAAAATAATCAAATACTCAATTTTTTCTCTACAGAACTCAGTTAATTGGCATTTTTTGCATCAATGCTTCATAAGGAGGCTAGAATTTTTACTATTTTGAGAAGGAAAACATAACTTTTCACAACACAACTATTTAATTCATTACACAACTTACAACCTGAAAAATCTATATATTTTTTTGTTCCAAGGTGCTGGGATAAGAAAAAACCTCAAGGAATTATGAAAATCACAAGAACATTCATCCATCATCAAGATACAAACAAAGAGACAGAGAGATGAGAAGGAAACATATGTGAATATTATTGATCTAAGGTGTTGTATCAACAAAAATAATTCTATTTTAAAAAAAAAAATTAAATACATTACTCTTTCAGTCACAAAATGACCGATTTTTGAGTTACTAAAACCAGTATCTTCCAGAGAGAACTACATAAGTTATAATACATAGCAAAAAGAGAGTCAAAACTGAGAAAAAATACCCTCGAGGCATTGATTTAAATCTTTTTTCCACTTCTAAAGCAACTTAGCATCATGAAAAATAACAAGGAAAAGACAAGTGTCAACTTAAACATGGTTGAGTCAAACCTCCTTTACATGGCCCAACCGCTTACTCCTTAATGTTTTGTTGCTTGTTGAATGCCCCATGATGATAGTTATTGAATATGTATCCCAAAATTGGCTCCGATATGCCTGGATGTGTGCTTGAATCTAGTCAACCTACCCCTAAATATTCTCCACCAGTGTTCTAGGTCACCAAACTGCACACTAGATGTTTGTGACTTGTCTATATGTGCTTACAAAGAAGTAATGACAACTCATTTACACCCTCTATTTCAATCTTCCATGATCTTTCTTTTAGATCATGTGACAATAGCCAAAATTAGTTAGGTGTACATAGGATATCTCCATGGAGTGATATTTGACACATGTATCATTCTAGAGAGCTTCTTCACTTTCACATCTTCATTAGTTCTTACAAGCTAAGGAAGATTACAATCCATTAGTATTATGTTTACACTTCACATGTCATTAGTTCGACTTTCATGTAACTTCATGACTACATTCTACATGGGACTGTCATACATTTTGATCAACTCATGGGTGGCATAGATGTCAATTCTATGATAATCCCACTATCACCAACCCTATATGAAGCTTGAAGACTTTACACAACTCATTGAGACATGTAGTTCTTGTGCATTGATCTTCATTGCACCACTCACAACTTCCACATATCATCACTCATGAATTATCTCCAACCCATTCTAAAATTTTATCTCTATCAATTATTTCTAAGCTTCTCAAGTTTACTGTCTTGACATGATTGTGGCTCTTTTAACCTTCATACAACTATGTGCCTTGTTCTTATTATTATCTTTCAATAAAGTGCTACTCACTTCATATTTTCTCTAGTTCACTATGATTTACTTTAGAGATGCATTTGGGTTGTTGTTTTTTATCCTGCTTTATCACTACCTTCCTAGTATGTTGTCCTCTTTAATAATCCCTTGAGACTATCTTTGTATTAGATTTTGCCATTACACTATAACCTATATTCTTTATCCCATATGTGGTTGTTACTTGTATAATGTAGTAACTATGTTATTCATTTTATATCATCTCTTTTGAACATAATAAGAACTTGTAAGTTCTTCTCAACCATAGTGTCTTCATCATTTCTAGCTCCATGAAACCTCTTTCTAGCTATTCTTAACAATCAACATAGACATTATAGTTAGGACTGCTATGCAACTTCGTTGTCCTATTTACCTATACCATTAATTTATGGTAAAGGGAATATTTTTTAAGATATGTCACTATGAAGTGTGCTCATGTTGCTTGTGTAAACCCTTGAGTTTGTGATGTACTTAGCATTGACTTGATATATCCTTCCATTACACTTGACACTACCCTAATGTGTGTTTGTAATACTTTTCTTGTATGAACCCACTATCATTGTATCCTATTTTATTGATATTGTCATAGAGTTATATGTCCTTTTCCATGATCATTCCCAACTTTCTATACTTGATCATTGTTGAAACTTTATGCATCTAGATAGAATTGTTGTATGGATTGTTCATACTGACCTTCTTACTATCATTCCTTCTTTTACTCAACCAATTGATATAGTCGCATGGACTATCTTTTATAGTATCACACTTGACTATCATCTCATTCTTTTGAAGGTATATGCTTGCCATGTCTTTGTATTCTTTTCACATGCAACCTGCAAGTTTCTCTATCTAATACTCCTTTGACATGATTTCCATGTCTTTGTAAATATTTTGAAGACTATCTTTTGTGTGGTAACTATCAATCCCTATGACTTTGAACACCCTTATCCCTATAGGCTCTCCAAGTCACTTCTTTTTGTTGGACTACTTTGCTTATGACTACGTTCTCCATATATAGATTACCTTTTGATGTCCATTTTCATCCATATTTTCTATATTGAAAAGTTTATTTCATTAACATTTTGTGTTGAAGTTCTCTTATTAGCATTATAACAAGGTTGTCTTTGGTTTTGAATTGTATTTTATTTTTTAAGATTGTCTACAATATTTTGATTTCCTTTAAATACCATTGTCGTGCTTGGGAATGTACCATGTCATTATATTTCTTATTGCTCACTGAACAAGGTCTGCAATGTTTATGTTGTCCTCTTCTAATAACCATGACTATTGGTTGTTCTTTTTGTAAGTGTTCCACAAACTTATTCTTCTATCATGTATTGGGTTGATTCATGATTCTTGCCATGCTAAACTCTAGCTTCTTCATATGCTAGTCATAATGCTTTTAACACCTTTGTTCACTGAAAGAAGAAACTAAACTGCCAAATTCATTGTCTTTGAAGTCTAAGACCTATCTACTTGTAACACTTTGTCCATTAAGGTGTCTTTCTAAATTAATATCTAGCCACTCAACCATGTCACTTAATGTCCAATAGAATTCCTCTTCTTTTCTTATGAATGTTCTTATCATTTTGGGGGGGACCACTAGAATGTATATTCATAATTACCTTGTCACTATTATCATGACTTCTATGACTTGTCACTTTTAATGGTCTAATATAGATGCTTATATCAATGAGATTTTTCACTTCTATAATGCACTTGAACATGTTTGTTTCTTTGTAAGGGACTATCTCTGACATCATTGTTATTCTTCATGTTCTTGCATTCATTGTAATGGTCCTCCCTCTGCATGTTCACTGTCCACTCAATAATTTTCTTCAAGCTAATGAAGAATACTATAATGGGATCATTGTTCCTTGCATTACCACTATGATTTATTCATATTTTTAAAAATCCCTCTACAAAAAAAGCTTGAATAACATGTACCTTCGATGAATGAAACCTCTAATACTCTTCATATTGTCTCTGCTTTTGACAATCTTAGATCTACCCTCCATATGACTATTCAATTCTTTTATTTTGATAAAAATGGTCTAGCATCTAACATGCGTCCTTTCCAAACTCCCTATGAAAGTGAGAGAGACACATGTTGGCTCTCAAGCCTTTATTTCACCACATATGTTGTTCATTCTCTAAATATCACCACGATTGGTTGTCTTTATTGATATGATGCTTGTACTTTCTTGGAGTGTTCATAATCCTATTAATTATATGACTATCACTATGAAATTTTGCATCATTGTCTTGTCTTCTTATCCCTTCATGAAACTTTCCATAGAGACCCACCCTTGATAAACTTTCTCTTATTATGGTTTAGCAAAATATTATAATACCTATCTTAACCTTTCCTAAAAACCCCATGTTTATCTCAAATGATATGCATGCACTCTTTCACAAAAAAAGTATTGATAACTATCAATAGAAGACAACAAGCCCCCAATATTTCCCTCTCAATAGGTTCATAGACAATAGAAATTGAAAAGGATAATGATCTCTTTGTTATGGCATCTATTTTGTTGACCATTCTTGAACTATCATTGTATACCTCTTTACGATGAGCTCCACACATAAATACAACTAGAAGTTGATGAGGCATGTGGGCATACGTTATCCCAAACTTTCAATCTCTCTCCTTTTACATGGAGTGTGTCATTTATCTCTCCTTCCTTTGAAATGTGGTGGAAGTCTTCTCTTCTTTTTTTGCAACATGGATCAAAGATTAAATAGATTCTTGAAATGTGCCAAACTTCTTCCATGACTCTTGTAATATGTGTGACTTTTAGGGTGACCAAGTGTTGGTATCATGCCATGCCATAGACTTCTTCAACATCAAACAACCATGAAACTTAGCAAAAATGACTTATGACCAAAGACTAATTTTAATTTAAAACCATTAAAAAAAACCTTTTTATGAAAATATTTGTGTCAATGTGGCAAAAATATTAACAATAGTTGATTCATTTCATACTAGTAGGCATTGTCGATTTGTTTAATACGATTTTGTTGAATTAACGCATATCTTTTTTCTTGTAATTTTATTTCCAGTCAAATAGGTGACAACCTAAGTAATAACATAATGCATATATTGTGTTGGTCGATTTCAAGACTATGACCCTGGGTTGAAAATTAAATGTGTCCAATATCCATGTGAGGTTGCTTAGTTAGATAGGTTATCTCTGATTTTATAGGTTGCACAACTAATGATTGTAATTGGATCTAGGAAACTCTACATTTTTGGCATCATTGTTAGGGATGGTTCCAAGTCATGGTACTACTTGGGTTGTTTCATAGTTTTAAAATATTTCTTAGGAATTTATTTTGTTATTTTTCACTATATAAGAATTATAGAGATATTGTGGAAACACCAACTTTACTAACCACTCACAGACATGCTAGACAAAAAGGCTCTATTCCTTGCATGCATAGAAGGAGGGAATCTCATGGAAGATTCCTTCCCCTTATTGAAACCCAAACCTCTCAAGAAGATCTGGCAAAAATTGAATACCATTCACCACCATCTTCTCCAACATCTCGAGTAGGCTCTAATTCATCCCATCACTCCACTCCACACAATTATCCAACCACATGTAGAATGAGAGATGCAAATTGTAATGTTAACCAAGATGAAGAGACTCCAACCTCCCATTTTCCAATTGTTTGAAAATAGAGAGATATTTCTCTCAAGATACACCCCCTTGATATCTTCCTAATTTCCATGGGCTTATTACAGAGGACCCAAAAACTTTCCTTTTTCAGTTTGACATCATATGCCATAGTTATGACTACACTATAGACAACCATAGGCTAAAATTATTCGTTGCAACTCTTAAAGATACTTCCTTGAGATGGTTCATGAGCTTGGGGAGAGATGCAATCAGTGATTGGGATAGTATGGAGATGATGTTCTTAAAGAAATAAAGATTATTGTATAGGATGAGACTTGTGTGGAGATGGTGTCTTTTTCATGACTTAAAAGGAAGGTGAACCATTAGAGAACTATATTCAAATATTCTTGTTTAGTCTATAAAATTAGACACAACAATCTTTGCAAAGATTCCCTCAAACATGTTTTTATTCGCAGAATTGATGAAGATTATTTGGATGCCTTAAATTTAATGGCAGTAGGATATCTGAATCAAGCACTTGGAATGACATGTGTCAACTTTCAAAGAAATATTTGAGGTCAATTATGAAGAAGACAAGAAGAATATGAGGACTAGCATCTAAGTCTTCTATAGGAGTTTCACAGATGGAAATTAGTAACCTATTATCAGACATGGAGCAGGAAATAATTAATCACATGGGGATTCATATGGATGCATTGCAAGAAATAAAGAAGAAAGAAGAGGTGGACATTTCTCTCACTGAATATTGTCCATATTGTCACTATTAGAAGAGAGATTGTAGGTTTCAAATAATTGCCAATATAGAAGAGAGGCTTCACTTCAAGGATCTAGAAGATGAAGATGGTCATGTGTTTTACCTTTCCCAATGAAAATGGAATCAATGACAAGATATGCCCCAATACCCTTTAGTTTATAATATGCCTTACTAGAATTATCCTACATGGAAAAATCAACCCTCCCTAGGATTGACGAACTATGGTTCTTCGCCATGTAACACTCAACCTGGGGCATGGCCTTCAATCCAAAATTTAGGTCAACCTCCTAATTTGCAAACACCACAAACCAATTGGTAAAAACAACAATAATAGAGAGGTAATCAACCCTAGTAAAATCAAAAACTATAATATCAGTAGTAGCAACAACTGCAAGGACCTCCCATTCAGAAAGTCATTATGCCTAATCCTACCAATACTCCCACTACACCTAGAAAACCTACTTAGCTCCTTTCTCAGTCTGCACCCAACCCAAATAATCATCCCACGAATCACGCATATGCTAGTAACATATATAAATTCCCTATTTATGTCCTTTATATCAAATATGTGTATATTCAGTCTCAAAAAACCTTACCTAACCCAACATATTCTCTCATAATAAAAATTCCAGAGGAAAATGTTTCAATAGTTGTATATCCCTTGTTAAGTAAGCAAGGCCTTATGGATAGACAAGAATACACTAAGCCCAAGGCTAGTTTAGGTGGTTACCCCCTCAGTCTTGGGAGACCATGGCTTGCCACTACTGATGCCTTCATAGGATGTAGGTTAGGGGAAATGATAATCTCAAATGAAAATATAACAATGAAGCTAGTCTTGTATCCACTAGCCCATACACACCAAGAGACTCATTTGGAAATTTGGCTTAATCTAGGTAATTGATATTATGATTCATTACAAACCCTTACGATGATAGACATGAGTCCCATGGTAAATTTGAAATATGAAGATAGTATGATTCCCCACTTAATCCAAAATGACTCACCAAAACCTAGATGATTTTACCTGTTTAGTTTGTTCATCTCATCCATTGCATACTCTACTTCCTATAGCAATAACTAAATGTTACCTTTCTAATTCTACACTACTACATAAGCTTTTACCTCATACATTAGATTAGAGTATGACATCCATAAATGTTGCATCTATGAATCTCCCCACTACACAAGCAAAGATAACAACTAGGAAGAATCTCAATATTAACAACAAATTAAGCCAACAACAACAACAATAATTGAATACTTTACTGTAGAAATATCGCTAAACTTTTTCAATGAATAATGAAGACATGAGAGGACTTGACCCAAATCTTTGCACAAATAATATATATACCTATAAAGTGGAAAATTTGGTCTTAGCAAATCCGTCACTTGGAGAGCAAAATTCACTAAGCCAATTTTCACTTGGAGGACTTTACATTCAAAAGAGGGGATGAATCCAGTAGATCCAATCCTAAATGATACAAGGACTAAATACTAAGTAGATTTATTATGTTTGAAATGTGTGTCTGACCCTCTTTTGTAAGTTGAATATGTAAAGTGATGAAATTGAAGACAAGATAAGCAAAAACAGTGAGCTATAGATTCGAGATTTCATCATGCACCTTGATCTAAGAAGTATGAAATGATTCAGAGTTGCTTTGTGAAATCTACCAAAAGTAGCAGGGACTGTGTGTCCGGACCAGCCATCCTCTTGGTCCTCCGAACTTTTCATGTGTTGAAAAGGGTTTTTTCGTTCATGCAAATAAAGCTTAATTTCAGAAATATAGTCACACTCCTATTTTCTATACACAAAAATAAGGAAAAGGGGTTGGGAATAGAGGTTTGCCTAAGTCAAACTTTAGTTTGGAATCAACCTTGAATGAAATACTGCAAATGCTTGAAATAAATGATGGAAATGTATACCTTCAGATCTACAATAGATGATGATGATTTTTTTGCTTCTTGAATGTAATCACATATATTGTATGAAATGGAAATGAACATGACAAAACCCTAACATACACACATGCTTGCAAATGAATGATGTAATTATGCTCCAATATATAGATGAAGAATATGTAGCCTTGAAAAATGCTTGATGAAGAATGCTTGAATGCTTGATGTAGTCTACTTGCCTTATGATTTCTATAGTGTGTTCTTGTGTATGATTAATAGACCCCCAAATGAGAGGGAAAAATCTCCTTATATACCTTCCTATCGTCAAACATTTTAATTTTCTGACATGGGCTGACATGGGGGATTTATTTCCCGCTCAAATTTGAGACAAGCCCTCGGGGCCAAAATAGGTCCTGATTAGGGAGGACCAGGGTGTGGCACCCTGGTCATGGGGACCAGAGCATGGTGCTTTGGTCCTACCCTAATGTAGGCTAGGAACAAGGGGCTATACAAGTTATAAGATGCAAACATGAGGCTCGATAGCATAGGGGAGGCATAAATAGGTCCCAATCAAGCATAGGGATGAGATTGATAAGGTGAGGGCCCAAAATATGGTCAAAAATGTAAGGGGTGCAATTTTAGGATGCTGCATTTAGCCCCCACTTTAGCGAGAGTATGATCTTACACAAATACTCATGGTAAAGTAGAAGAAGATGAGGAATGCAGAGCAAAATCATGAGTATAAGATATCGCTAATCTCGAGGAACTAAGCCCCCAATCTTAGGATCTTAACTCACTCAAACATATGCAAGGGCACACAAAACAAGATAGAAAACCAAAAAGAAAAATAAAGGAAAATACACAAAGGCACACAAGACCCAAAAGCTAAAGACCAAAAACAACACCTCAAGTAAACTAGCCAAAGAGACCTTGATATCAAAATGTCTCAACAACTAATATCATTCTTGAAAAATGTCATCTCACGAACACAAGTGATTACATAAAAGAGAAAAGAAAACATCATCCATGAACTGTCAATAGAAAATCTACAATCTCATGAGAGGAAGGAGAGAGAGCATGAATACATGGTAGATGTGTTTATTCAAGTGATTCATGAGAAGAATGATGAGAGAGGGCATGGATGTGTTATCTTGTTCATGTTCCAGTTCATCGGTGGTGTTGGATTTGTTTTATGGTGGCCTATTTTGTGGTCGATGTTATCTAGGTTATGGACCAGTTTATGTAACGTGTTGGAGGATGTTCCTGATGTGTTACTAGTGGGATTTAATGATTGGTTTACATTGTTTTTGGCCTAAGATGACTTGGCTGATCATTGGATTGTGGGTTTATGTTATGAATTTATTGGATTATCTTTTAGGTGGCTGACCTAATTGTTTAGGTCCTAGGTTGGTATAAATATGATGTAAGATCTCTTTGTATATCATAGTAATGGTAATGGGCATATGGGATTAAGGTTATGGGATTATCTATGTGTGAATTATGTTGTAATCATATGCAGAAGGTTTGGTCAATCATAAGTGATCGAATTGGATTGGTGAGAGAGGTTTAAGACCTCTGGTACTAAGCTTAACTGAAACTGTACTCAGGCATAGGAGATGATATCTTTGTAGTTCAATCTTCATTCTGGATTGTAGTCTGGATTTATTTTGTAGTTAGTGAGGCTCCTTTTTGTGATGAGTAGTGTGCTCTAGGCTGTTGGCCTTCCTGCATGTGCAGGCCCCTTATATTGTAATCACATACTTAATGCAGAAGTATTATCTGACTGTGGGTAGACTTCCTACCATGGTTTTTTCCTTTACTGGGTTTTCCATGTACAAATCTTGGTGTCATGTGTTATGGATGGATGGTAACTATTTTGTGATTTATGTTTATGTTTAATTGATATATCAGTTATTCTGGTATTTGGTTTATGCATTTCGGTATTGAGTTTATGTGTTCTAGTAATAAGGATTTGAATGCTTAAAGTTCTATAATCTAGTGACAACTGATTCACCCCCCCCCCCCACCCCTCTTAGTTGTCCTCTGATTATTTGAGTTGTCTAACATTTAAGACATGCAAAAATGATATGCAAGAGTTATAGTACAATTTAGTACAAATCTTGCGATATGGGTGCCCCCCTTAAGATATCAACATAGTGTCATGTTGATGTCTTAAGGAAGTTAGAAACAAGGATACCTTACCTTCAACACCAAGGAGATATCCTTTAGGAAACAATGTTATAAATCCAATCTTCAAGCAATGATGAGATAGTTGAAAAAGAGATATCTTGCAATAGGTGTAAAGGAGATCTTTGGAGGAGAAGAGATCTTTTCTCAAAAGATATATACCTCCAAAAGGAGCTATCTTGAACATACATAACATCTTCTACCAAAAGAAAGGAAAAAAGAACACTTGAATTCATACCTTCCTCCTATTCCCAAGGGAAAGGGATTCTTGATGAAGGATGACACATTTTTTACTCAATGTAAAAGGGTAAGTTTATGGTAGATGTACATTCCCAAGTGAAGAAGAGGTTGTAGCCAAGGACTTGCACCTCTTGTATAAGAGATAATCCTTGAGAAAACAATAACTTCACACAAGTAATGACACCCAATCATGAACAAACACCATTCCACAAAGGAAAAGTAGATCCTTAGAGGGGAGAGAGAAAAGGAGAAATCAATCATTTCCCCCAAAGTGTAAGGACAATGAGAAGAATTAAACAATCTTCTAAGGAGATATTAGGCATAAGAAAATTCACAATATACTCATATGAATAAATATCCAATGCAAGAAAAGACATTAGTTTATGTATAACTAATCTCAAAAGAACTGGTAATTTTCAAAGAGAGAGGGAAAGAGAGATCACATATTTCTCTAAGGAGGGATTAATCATAAGAGACATATCATTGGAAGGAAGTATATCAACACATTAAAAAAACACAACCCCTAGAGGGAATAGTGATACATTGGATAGAAATGGAGAGGTAGAAAAAGTCATCCTTGCCCTCCAAGCAAGAGGACAAAGATGAAAACTACACATCTTCTAAAGAGGTTATTCATAAGATATGAACCATTTCAAACAAAGAATATGTCCTAATCAAGGATCAAACATGTGCTCGCATGAAGGATAACTCTATGCAAGAAAAGGATCTCAAGTGATGAATAAGACAACACAAAAGAAGAGGTAATTTTCAAAGAGAAAGGAAGAGACGAAGAAGGATCACAAAAGTTCTCTAAGGAGAGATTATTCATAAAAGTTCACCATTTCAAGAAAGGAATAGGTCCCATCTGAGGGACAGATATACACATGCAAGAAAGGATATCAATTTATGAGGAATGCAATCATGAAGAAAATAGTGAAACCTTGGAAGAGGAGAGAAAGAGGAAATCATGTTGCTACCCCAAGATATTTGAAATTGGAGAAGCACCACCTCTAATGACCAATAGCCCCTAATTAAGTTAACTACTTGTGTCATAGGGTGAGGAGCAACATGTGGGTGAAATAAGTGCTAAGGCACTTCCCTTTCACCGAGAAAAAAAGCAAGATCCCTTGAAAGACATATACGAGCACGATTGTATTATTCTTAAACAGATTCCTTAAATTATTTACTTTCCAAGAGAATGAGAATAAAAATTGTGAAAAAGGCAATGTGCATCACCTTTCTTATTCTTATAATTGTAATTCGATCTAATGAAAGGAAAAACAATATTCTTATCATACTTCAATCTCCAAAAGATTCTAGTTGCTAATCTTTCTTGATAATTAATAGATGTAGGTTTAATCTTTTGAGATTGAGGAAAATAGTTGTTATTAGAAGAGGAAGGATTGTCATCCATGATTTTAACTTTACCACTATCAATAAGTTTTTTAATTAAATTTTGAAATTTGAGACAATCATTGGCATGGTGATCATGGGTTTGATGAAATGAACAAAAAGGAGCTTTTGAATAAGAAGCTCTTTTGCAAGCACTAATGCCTTGTTGTCTTGCAAGATGATTTTTGACGTCTTGAATCCTAAGGAGTTCATCCATAGGAGATTTATTATCATTTCCTAGGCATAATGTCATGAATTGTGCGAGACAGTTTATAGGGACTCGAATTCCTTGTTCAAATTTTCCAAGTCCTTGTCCTCTAAAACCTTGTTTTGATATTATTTTAAAGCCACTCCTATAATAATATTTTAATTGAGAAGGTCGAAGAACATTATAATAGATTTCTTTGAATTTTGTAATGTAAGGATGTTTAGGAGGAATGAAAGGATTAGTAAATGAAGAAGGAATATCTCGTAGAGGAGGATTTTTTTTTCTTTCATCATGCATTTCCTCTTTGGTAGGAGAGGAAGGAAGATCCTTATCATCTAAGGCCTCATCTTTTGTTAATGTTATATGGGGAGAGATATCATGAATGAAATGCATGACATCATCTTCTCTACAAATGCTTTGATGTTTAAGATGGGATCTAGGAGAATAAGGAGGATCTAGAGAGATAGAAACATAAATATTTTTAACTTGCCCCCCTTGCGCAAGGGTATGTGTATGAGAAGAAGATGAGGCCATGTTGCTTTTCAATTCTTTCTCTCCTTTAAAGATATCATTGATAGGAGTATTAGCTCTTTCTTCATTCACATTAGATACCCCGAGAGAGGTACAAGTATTAGGTTTCTTATTATCATCTCTAGGATTAGGATATACAAAAGATTTTAGGTGATCTACGTATGAAATGCATTTACCCAAAAATATCACCATAGCACAACATATATGAAAAATGAAAACTTTGATATCTAATCTAAGAAAAGGAATCAACTTGGAAATCAGAAGAATGCAATATATCCAAGTGTTATGAATCAAAAGAAGTAACATGAAGTGAAAGAAGCCATTATCCAACACATGATTATAATAAATGTGCGTAAAGAGCAATGTAATCATATGTGAAATAGAAAATAGGTCAAGCCCATTAATTTCCATGATTAATATAAAAATTTAAATCCAAGCAAACCACTTAATTTATTTAAATCGATGAGATGAAATTAGAATTTGAAAGTTGGGATTTGGAATAATTCAAAATTTTAGAAAAGATGATTATTCAATTTTTGAAAAATTATGCAACCTCCTAGGAAATTTAAATTTATAATTAGGGCCCTGAAAATAACCTCTTAATTTAATTGTAAAATTACCCACTAGATGTTTTGAATTTATCCAAAAAAAAATTAATTTTAAAATTAGGGCTTTGTTAAATAACCTCTTAATTTTTAAAATTTTAATTTGAAATTTTTCCAAAAGAGAATTAAATTTAAAACTAGGGTCTTGTAGAAAGAACCACTTAATTGAAAATTTAAATTAAAAAATAGATCTAAGATTGGAATTTAGAATTTGAAAAATTGGAAAATGCACAAGATTAATTTAAATTTAGAAATTGGGGTTTGTTTGATTAACCGCTTAATTTTAAAATTTCAATTTGAATTAGCAACCAAACTTGAAGAGATAAATTCAAACTTTAAACAACCCATAAGATCAATTTTTAAAATTAAAAAATTAGGGTTTTTGAAATTAACCACTTAATTAATGTTGAAATTTGACTTTTAGATGAAAATTTGAATTCACAAATTGAATGAATGCTCAAATCTGAAATAGTTAATCCAAATTATACAAATCACAAGCTCAATTTTGAATTTTAAACTTAGGGTTTTGATGAAATTAACCTTTAAAAAATTTAAAATTTGCAAGGAAATCAAACTTGTAAATGAAAACTTGAATTTTAAATTGAATACACTCAGATCTTAAAGCAAAAAATCAGAATTAATGGTGTAAGGAATCGGGTTCACCAAAATGTAAAGTGGAAAATTTGGGCTTAGCAAATCCGCCACTTGGAAAGGAGAATTCACTAAGCCAATTTTCACTTGGAGGACTTTACATTCAAAAGAGTGGATGAATCCACTAGATCCAATCCTAAATGATACAATGACTAAATACTAAGTAGATTGATTGTGTTTGGAATGTGTGTCTGACCCTCTTTTGTAATTTGGATAAGTAAAGTGTTTAAATTGAAGAGAAGATAAGAAGAAACTGTGAGCTACAAATTCGGGATTTCGTCATGCACCTAGTTCTGAGAAGAATAAAATGATTCGGAGTTGCACTATGAAATCTACCAAAAGTATCAAGGACCATGTGTCCAAACCAAGTCGCTTACCCTCTTGGTCCTCCAAACTTTCCATTCTTTGAAAGAGGTTTTTTCATCTCTGCAAATAAATCTTAATTCTAGAAATGCAGTTGCGCACCTATTTCCTACACACAAAAAGAAGGACAAAAGGTTTGGGAATAGGGGTTTGCCTATGTCAAACCCCGGTTTGGAATCAACCTTGAATGAAATACTGCAAATGCTTAAATTATATGATGGAAAGGTATACCTTCATATCTGTAATAGATGATGATGATGATGCTTTTGCTTCTTGAATGTAATCACATATGTTGTATGAAATGGTATAAATATGACAAAACCATAACACACACATGCTTGCAAATGAATGATGTAATTATGCTCCAATAGATAGATGAAGAATATGCAGCCTTGAAGAATGCTTGATAAAGAATGCTTAATGTAGTCTCCTCGCCTTATGATCACTATAGTGTGTTCTTGTGTGTGATTGACAAACCCCCAAATGAGAGGGGAAAATCTCCTTATATACTTTCTAGTTGTCAAACATTTTAATTTTCTTACATGGGCTGACATGGGGGATTTATTTCCCGCTCAAATTTGAGATAGGGCCTAGGGGCCAAAATAGGTCCTGATTAGGGAGGACTAGGGCATGGCACCTTGGTTCTACCCTAATTTAGACCAGGATCAAGGGGCTATGCAAGTTATAAGATGCAAACATGAAGCTCAGTTGCATAGGGGAGGCATAAATAGGTCCTGATCAAGAATGGGGATGAGACCGATAAGGTGAGGGCCCAAAATATGATCAAAATTGCAAGGGTTACAATTTTAGGACACTGTAATACCAAAGAAGGTTGGAGACCAGTTATGTAACCATAATGAAGGATGAATCCAATAGTTAAAGAAATAGTCAAAGATTGAATTGCAGAAATTGTTGAATGCAACATTCATATATCCAATCTTAGATAGCCAATGGGTTTCTCCATTGGTGATTGTTCCTAAAAAGGGTGGAAAATGGAGAGTCTACATGGAATATAGAGAAATGAATTCAACAACCAAGAAGGATCATTTTCATCTCCCTTTCATTGATCAAGTGTTAGACTCCTTAGCTAGTAAGCAATACTTTTTTGTTTTGGATAGGTTTAGTGGCTACAATCAAATCAAGATAGTTGCAAAAGACCAAGACAAGCCAATATTGACCTACCCATGAGGAACATATGCCTATTCAGTACTTCCTTTTGGCTTTTGTAATTCCCCTAGAACATTTTAGAGGGTAGTGCTTAGCATCTTGTATAATCTCACACATGATTGTATGGAAGTCTATATGAATAAATTCACCACATATGGTGATACTTATGAGCAAGCTATAAAAAACTTGCAACAAGTCCTCCAAAGGTGCCAAGAACACAATTTATCATTAAGAAATGAAAAATGCTACATGATAATGCAGGGAGTGGTTCTAAGACATTAAATTTCTAAGAAGGGAATATAGGTTGATCCAATAAAGATTGAAGTGATAAAGAACCTTCCTATTCCATCAAAATAAAAGGATGTAAGAAGTTTCCTAGGGCACGTTGGTTACTACAGGTGCTTTATCAAAGACCAGTAAAATTGTTGCACCTTTGTAAACTTTATTGACCAAAGATATAGAGTTTTACTAGACTACTCATTATCAGACAACCTTCTAGATGCTCAAATATTGCACACTTTTATTTCACATCCACATAGATGCATTGACCATATAGTAATCTGAGCAATTCAAAGATGGGAAGAAGGAATCATTAAATATGCAATTTACTAGTACATAGTGATAGAGAAGTAAATATTAGCAGTTATCCACACTATCAATAGATATAGGCATTACATCACTAGATATCAGGTATTTATGCATATTGATCATGTTGTAGTAAGGTACTTGATGAATAAACTAGTTAGTAGTGGTAGGCTAGCTAGATGACTACTATTTTTGCAAGAATTTGATATGACAATGTAGATAAACTTGAAGGGAAAATATAGTTGTATATTTCCTTTCTAGGTTGACTCATGGAGAAAAGGAACCTATTATAGATTACTATTTTTCAAGTGAGCATCTTTTTGCACTCCACACATATACTACATGGTATGTTGATATTTCCAATCACCTAGTATCAAGAACTCCCACTTATTTCTCTCCTAAGGAGAAACACCAATTGACATAAAAGAGTCTTACATATTCATGGATATCAAGATATCTATTTTAATCAAGGCCTAATAATGTCATGAGGAGATGCATTAGAGAAGATGAGATCTATGGCATTCTACATGTTTGTCTTGATGACCTATGTGAGGAAAATTTTGAAGCAAAAAGGATAGCCATGAAAGTGCTAAATGCTAGTTATTATTGGCCTTCTTTGCATAAGGATGTAATTAACTATACCAGACAATGTGATGGATGTCAAAGGATGGGTAGACCAACTAGATCAGATGAGATGGCATTACATCCAGAGTTAGTCCTCTCACCCTATGACAAATGGAATAGATTTTAAAGGACCCATAGATTCACCATCAAACAACAAAGAGTACATCCTGGTATGCACTGGTTACCTTTAAAAGTGGGTCAAGGTCCAATAAATGAAACATGCAAGGGATAACAAGGTAGCGGATTTTTTTTATAAAGAAATCTTCATCAGTTATGGTGTCCCTAGGGAGATTATACCAGATCAAGAGCCCTAGTTTACCTCAACTCTTATTCAAATACTCATTAATGGATACAAATTAAGGCACAAAAAGTCTACCCCATACCATGCTTAGTAAAAATGGGAAATTTGAGGTAACCAATAGGGAAATAGAAACCATTCTAACAAAGACAATAGCATTGCACAAGAAGTATTGGGCATATAGGTTACTAAGAGTTATCTAGGCCTAAAAATCCACTTGGAAGATAACTATAAGGTTTACACCCTCCAAGTTTATGTATGGATAGAAGGTTGTATTGCCCATTGATTTTGAACATATGACACTCAAAATTGCCTTAGAACTTGGTATAGATATTTTTTAAGCACAAAAGCAAAGGACAATGTAATTGAATGCATTAGATGAACTACGAAATAAGGCACTTCATCACACTGAGGTAATTTAGTCACAATGAATGATGTGGTGTGACGGGCATATCAAGACAAAATAGTTTATAGCTAATGATTGGGCTATATGAGTTTAGGTATTGAGACCACCAAGGTAAATTCCAAACACATTAGCTTGGGTCATATAAAATAGCAGAAGTTGTCTCAAATGTTTTAGTATGATTGCAGAATATTAATCTAGTATGATTCTTATTACTTGTTAATGGTCACCACTTGCGATTATATAAAAAAGCTTTAGTCAGATAAGATTTCCTTCAAAAGGTTAAACAAGTTGGATTTCAAGACTTTATTGCAACTGCACTGCTGGAGGTAGTCGATACAAGTCTTTCTACATAATAATACTATATCCATATTTTATAGTAAGTTTCTTTGCTCTAAAAACATTTACTATTATGAATAAAACTCCATTCTAGCAATAGATTTAATATTTCATAGCCAGAGGGACTTGTTCTAGCAATAATTATGGGACTTGTTACTTCTATACTTGGACACACTTTTGAACCATCAACTCTTGGTGATGATACAATGTATTTTATTCAAACATGACACTCAATAGACCCTACACAACCCTAGTGGACCTCCAATACTCATATCGTGGAAGTCTTCATCAATTAACTATCATTTCCTACCACCTTTTGAGCACCACATCATCTCATCATATGCAAAAAAATGAAATATGATCTACCATCTTATTTGCACGTGCCTATCATCATTTCTACTTCTGTCAAAGTTGGTATGATCCATTTACAAGGTACACAAACTACCACATGAATGACATCTCTAGTTTGATTTACATTTTTTCCTCATAATTGCAAACAATCATTTCCAGATCATATTTATGCTACATTAAGCATCAAAATAAATAAACATTTTAAATACTTTCCCTTTCACATACAAGTGAGGACATTTGTTAGTTTCAATTAGGGGCAATGGTAATATTTTTTAATTATGTTTAAATGTATGCAAACTTTTGTAAGCATGTCTTTTAGCAACAACTCTCTTCCAATTTTTGAGCTCTTTTCAATTATTTTGAGTCTTTTTACAATTTTTTTAAGTAGTTGAATGATAGTAAGACAACATGGTCATTAATTCCTCTTTTACCATTTGATAGTTATCTCCAACTCTTGTTAATTTTTGTACCTAAGTTCTTGTTGAACACACCACAAGACTGGGAAGGGGGGTGAATTAGTCTAGACCTCAAAACACTTCACTTCTGATCTATTAAACTTTAAACTACACTTATCTTATTACTGTAATTATGAAACAAGAAAACACAAAGCACATCATACACGTGAACACCAAATTTAATGAAAACCCTAAGTAGGGAAAAACTATGGTGATAATTAAACTTATAATATGAATAATTGATTACAATGTTTAGGGTAGAGGCCAAGGATATCACTACCCCTAAAAGTACTTGCAAGCCTGAGGCGCACTACCTCGGGGCAAGATAAAAGATATTTGCAGAACTAAGACTCCTTGTCCTAGGGAAGGATACAAATGAATGCATTGATTGTCAAAAGGAATACACCTTCTTTTGTTAGGTGTAGAGGATTAATGAACTGAAATGAAGAAGATCTCCTAATCATGAAATTGTCCTTGAACCACTATGTCAAGTGACCAATATCATGGCAAACACATCTGACTTTAATCTATCTCAATGCTCTTCACAATTGTCTTTTGCACTTTTGTTGTACCAAATCTACTTGTGCATTATTCAAGTCCACTTCACATCAATTCATATACATCCCATACCCAAATCACACATTTGCACTCATATATATACATGATAACTTATTGAAACCCTAAACTAGGTTGGCCATAACATAATATAAAAATTGCATAAATTAGGCCACTTGGACCTATAACATCCATTTTGGTCTACTCCAAGAGATAGAGGGGCCCCACATACATCTTTTCCAAATGATTCCAATAAACCACACATTCTAACACATCCTCCAAGGTCAATAACAAATGAAACGTGTAGATAAACAGTGTAGCATGTCAATCAGTTGGCCCAAAACAATCTTCTCATGCACGTAACTCAATGTGGATCTACACACACCACGATGAGATCCATATCAACATCCAACCACCAAATCATATTTAGACCAAAAGAGTATGATCTAAATAGAATACACAACCATAGTCAACCAAAAACCAATCTTGCTGACAACACAAAACTTAAAACACCATAGCTTCACTTTCCAATCAAACCATCACCAAAAACTTGAAATGGAACACTACACAAACCAAATGAACATGTCCCCCAAGCCACAACACTTGAATCCATAAAATAAAGAACTACCAAGAATTCTTTGGACCCATTCTAATAGATAGCCACTATCAGAAACAAAAACCAACTCTACCATCTAAGCAATAGAGGACATATAAACTTGATATTACAACATACACAAATCATAAATATTATATCCAAATCTGCACTCCAAAATCTTCACATACTAGAGGAATGAAAAGCATTCTTCCACTAAGACATTAAAAACTCTTTCCTACATAAATATTATATCCTGGATATTGAAACTTACACTACACCAACCTTCTAGAAACACCTCAACCTTACTCAATATCAGTACAGCAATATCAGAAAATACATTTCTAGACCACCTACAACAAATAGTGAGATCATTTACAACACAAGACAGGTTGACATCAATGATAACACAACACAATAATTCAAGTTTCCAATAATCTTCCCCTTTATCATTGATGACAAACAACAACAAAGAAAAGTAAACTCACAACTAATCTCTCTCCCAATCTGTATCTCTACCCCTTTGGCATCAAGGTCAAAGGGCACACTACTAAAATTTCTCCCTCTTTCTGATAAGCTCTAATACTACAACACTCATTGCTCCACATGAGAGAATCCAATGCATCAATCCAAGAGAAAAAGATGAACTTTAGAACTCGACCTAGACAAATGCACCATTTGAACACATCTAGTTTAAAGAAGGGGGACAATAACCCCCAACTTCTATTAATTATACTCAAAGGTATCCTTCGCCAAAGCCTTAATAAAGATGTTTGCAATCTGTTCCTTAGTAGGTAGATACTCCAATCTAACTTCCTTCTCTACAATCTTCTCTCATAAAAGATGATACTAGATTACAATGTGTTTAGTCCCATTATTCAATTCTTTGATATGTTAATAGCAATTGTATTATTACAGATAATAGAATTCCTTCATTATACTTTAACTTAATATCACTAAGAGTTTGTCTCATCCACATAACTTGAGTATAGCAACATGTTGTTGAAATGTATTATGCCTCTATAGTAGATAATGACACTGGATCTTGTTTCTTACTTGGCCAAGAAGTCAATCTGCCTCCAAACAAAAATGCACCACCACTTGCACTTCTCCTATCATTAGCATATTTGTCCCAATCAACATCTATATGTATTCTTTCAAAGTGAAATCATCATCTTTCTTATACCATAATCCATAATCTAGAGTCCCTTTCAAATATCTGAATATCCTCTTTACCACTTCATCACGAGATTGCTTAGGATTAGTGTGATATCTAGCAACAAGAAAGACATCCTACATCATATCCAATCTTGAATTAGTCAAATACAATAATCCTCTAATCATAAACCTATAGTTTTTCTTATCAACATTCAAAGATACATCATCCTTGCTTGACTTACAACCACTAGCCATAGGAAAAATGCCTTTCTTTGATTGAGTAACTTGAAGACTAAGGAAAAACGATGACATCTTAAATGATTTTTTCAATTCTTCAACAAACTTCTTACATACATTGTCATCTCCTCTAAATATGATATCATCAACATACACAACAACAATCAACAATTTATTACCTTCAATTTTGAGATAAACATTACTATCAGTAGTACCTTTTCTAAAAAAATTGCAACAAATACCTATCCAACCTTGCATATCAAGCTCTAATAGCATGCTTGATTCCATCAAGCACCTTATTTAATCTCTACACCATGTCTATATCCTTTGACAACTTGAATCCATCTGGTTGTTCAATGTATAGTCTACAAATTCTCCATTCAAGAATGTTGACTTGAAATCCATATGATATACTTTAAATGTATTGTAAGCGGAAAATGGAACAAGCATCCTTGTAGCATTCATTCTTGCAACTAGATCAAAAATATCTTCAAAATATATACCTTCAATTTGTGAATAACCCTTACACACCAGTTTTTCCTTATTCCTTGTAACTTTTCCATCTTCATTCAACTTGTTTCAAAACACCCACTTGGTTCCTATGACATTATTATCCATCTGTCTAGGTACAAGTTCTCATGTTTGATTCTTCTCTATCTAATCTAGCTCCTCTTCCATTTTCTTAATCCATCTTTCATCCTTGCTAGCTTCCACATGGGTCTTTCGTTCTACCTAAGATAAGAAATAATAGTTTGCTTGTTTAGTGGTTTTTGTAAGTCTTCTTCTTATCTAAACTCCTTTATTCATCTCTCCAATAATTTGTTCCTTTGAATGATTCTTTCTCACATACTTTGTTGGTGCCTTAGGAGTCTATTCAGGTTCCTTTTTTTCTTAACTTATTTTTTCTTTCTCTTCTAGAGAAACCTTCTCTTCTGCAACAAGCAAAACGACTTCTATCTATGTCTCAAATTCAAGTATAGTCTTAGTCTGATTTCATTCTTCACTAACTCTGACATTTTCACTCTCCACAATCTTGTTTATCTTGTTGTTGTAATATTGATAATCCTTAATCCTTTTATAAAATCCCAAGAATATGCCTTCATTTTTTCTTGCATCAAACTACCCTAGATCTTCTTCATCTCTCCTTATGTATCACTTGCTCCTAAAAATTTTGAAATACTTGATTTTAGAAAGTCTTTCGTTCCATAGATCATAAGATATCTTTGTGTGATTTAATCTTATCTAAATCCTATTAAGAATATAAATAGCATTTTCATAGCCTCTTTCCAATACACATTAGGTAGGTTAGCATCCTTCATCATAGTTCTAGTCATTTCAACAAAAATCCTATTTTGTCTTTCTTCTAGTTCATTTTGTTGAGGGTTCCTAGGAGAAAAAAAAAGTCTTCTAAGACCACAATATTCATAGAATATATAAAATTCATTTGACATAAACTCTCCTCCGCTATCAAACCTTAAACACTTGATCTTTGCATCACCTTTCTATAGCTTCATATCTTTCTCTCAAGAAATTAACCGATGTCATTCTAGAATAATTATTAATAAGAAATATAAAATACCTTTCACCATTTAGTCCTCTTGTCCTTGTCATTCCACATAGATCTGTATTCACCAGTTCAAAAGGATTTTAAGTTGAATACTCCTTGTTCTTGAATCTCCCCTTTGTTTTCTTTCTTAGCTAACATTCCTTGCACATAGTATCAACAGGTTTGATAGTCTTTGGAAAATCTCTTACAACGTGAGTATAATTGATCTTCACCATGCTATCAAAATTGATATGTCTCATCCTTTTGTGCCGCAACTAGCATTCACTAATCTACACCAACATACAAATACAACCATTGTTATCCTTCATATATTAAACATTATCATTAGTTATTATACCTTCTACAACTAATGTTCTAGAACTCCCTTTCTTGATCTCATATTTGGACCCATGAAATATAAGCTTATATCCCTTACTACACATCTGAATCACACTCAAAAGATTATTTCTCAAGCCCTTAACATAATAACCATCACTAATTTTATGCTTAGCATCAATTAAAATGGTACCTTTGTCATAAATAGTTGTAGCTTCCTCACCTGCAAATTTTACAAAACCACCATCATACTTTTGAAAATCAAATCATAACACATTGCATCCCATCATATCAATGCATATCATATCATATGTCATAATCATATCGGAGTACAAAATCGGATTGTCTGTCCTAAGTATGGCCCGCAGGCTGACTACAACATGTCAAAATACATAATGTCCACTGTCTGTCATAAGGAGCACGTGCCTCTGTCACTGGGTGCTCCCTCTGTCCTCCTCATCCCTACCATGTCTCACGGATGATGTCCCTCCTGGTCCTGGCTGTGGTGGTCTCACAGGTCCACTCACCCCCATACTGCTCAATGACCTCCGAGAGCATGCCCTGCTCTCTGTCCTCGATCGTGCCCGATATGAAGGCGCTCTCTACTCTGGTGGAACAACACCCTCATATAGTGTCCTCCAATACAATCTCTCCTCTCCGGTCTCTACCAGCATCTGTGCCATCTCCCGTGCACTGGCATCCCTAATCGACCCAATGAACTTAGTGACTCTCTGTCCCTCTCGCTGTGCCTGAGCTATGGCTGTATCTCGAGCTGCTGTGAGTCTGGCTATCTCCGCTCTGAACTGCTCATGCTCCCTCTCCAATGTCGCAATATAGTCTTGCTGACTCGCTATGGTAGCCCTGCACATCTCCACCTCCTCTGTCCTAGCTGTCTCCGGCTCTAGAGGAATGTCCTGCAATGTCTCCTGATCCACTGAGTCTGGCTCCTCCTCGTCCTCCCCTCCACCATCTTCATCATCTCCCCCGTCCTCGTCATCCTCATCATCCTCATCACCATCATCTCCCCCATCCTCATTATCCTCATCATCCTCATCACCATCCTCTCCCCCGTCTCCGTCATCCTCATCCTCCTCGTCCTCATCATCTCCCTCCTCTCCTGTGAGTGGGAAGTCCTCCTGTCTCCTCGGTACTGGAATATCAGGATCAGTCAAAGGCACTGGTCATCATTGTACGAACCATGTCTCATACTCCTCTGTAGTCCCAGCATCCACCACATCTGACCACCACTCCCACTGTCTTTGCTGTAGCTGTGCAAAGTCGACATATGCTATACGTGGTTGAATCATACTCCCCCACTGACTCATCTCTCGGTGAGATCGGGCAAAGCATGCAGTCCTCCTAGGTACATCCTGTCACTCTCCAAACTGTCGCCTGACTCTCTCTGGCAGGTACAACTCAATCACTCTCTGGCGGTTCACTGTTCGCCCAATCAGGTACCTCTCCTGTCTGCAATTTGGTAACTCCTCATGATCATCTGACCATCCGGGGCAATCTCGATATGGCCTCCATATGAACTCTCTCAGTCTGTCTAGCTCATGTCGCCAGTATAGTATGTATCCAAACGGACCCTGTCTCAGTGCTCCACCATAGCTATATACATATGGTCGGTGTGGTACAATCTGTCTATCTGTAATCAGCTGACATATGGCAATATGCTCAAATGCCCATACCTGAAGCAATGTAACTCCACAGCTCAAAGTCTGCACTCCCTGATACGCTATCTAATGCAACTGGAAATACAACATAGCCAGTACACATGGTCCCCATGCATACACTGTCCCCTCTGTCGCCATCCACTCTAGTACTCTTCCCCAGCCAATAGGGAATCCATGTCCTCGTCTATCTCCTGCTAGAAGACATGCTATCACAACTGCTATCACCACATATCGTCGGTCATACTCGGTAGCCATAGTCTCCCAGCGAATCTCCCTCTCGACAATGTCCAGATCATCTACGTCACACTCAAACAGTCTGCATAATGCGTCTCTACCTATCACTGGGTCATACTTTATCATCTCCCCATGTATCAGAATGCGGAGGATGCGCCATACATCCTCTAGAGTCATTGTCGCCTCGCCAGTTGCCAAATGGAATGAGGAAGTCTTCGAATGCCATCGCTCTGCCAATGCAGTAAGCAATCCTGTGTTTTCCCTAATCTCAGGCATGTATGTGATATAATATATCCCCAGTCCTGCTAATGTGTCTCTCTCTGTGCTCCTAAGTCTATGTCATAGCATGAAACAGTCTGGTCGATTCTCCCGCGTGATCAACGGATACTGTCGACTCTGCATCACAATCGGGGCATCATTTTGTTAGTTTTAGGGTTTGCTCCTACGGGTTGCATTTCCTCATTTTCATGTCCAATCAGGGTGTTTTTCATCTACATTGGCCTATCCCACCCTTGTTCCCCCCTTTTCAAGTCATTTGCATGCAATTTTGAGTTAAAATTGAGTCATTTATGCACACTTGCGCCTGTGTCTTGTAACCTATGCTTGTGTCAGATGACTTGCGCTTGTGTCTTCCTACACAAGCACAGAACTCCCTACACAAGCGCAGAACTAGATGACACAAGCGCAGGAGTCCATTTTTGCATCCCCTGTGGGCCCCGCAATGTCCCGTAAGCCATCAAAATTCATGAAATTCAAAACATGGGTTTTCGAGATACATACCGCTGCTCCTGCATCCTCTGGTCATCTGAATGTGCGTACACATTCCCCAAGGTGATCCACCATTGGAATGTTCGCCATCTGTCTGCAAGTGTCCTTGTCCAGAGCAACAAATCCTCCTCTTTAGCTAGTGCAAATCAGTAATTTTCACCCTCTTGGTCCCATTTATCGCTCTTTGTCATTGCATAGATGGACGTGCATCTTCTCCATCTTATGTTGGTCACGGTCTTGTGCACCTTACATTGCTTGTCCTTCATGTGTTCGATCTCCGATTGTCAGTCCGTTCGATCCTATCATTTTTATCGATCAATTGGCCTCTTTTCCGCATGTTTCCGGCCAATTCCTCGAGGGGGCATGCATATGTCATTATTATTGTCTGGGGCATTTTCATTATTGTTCTTTGAAACAACGCTTAAAATCGCATTGTCTCAAAGAGGGGCAAAATGTAGACACCTAAAAATGGTCAACGCTTGCGAGGTCATACTTTAACATTTGCGCATTGACTCATTTTAGGTTTTTGCGTCGCATTAACATTTCTCCTATGTCACGCACTTGGTCTTTATCATTTGTGAACATCGAGTCATTCTTCTACATTCTTCAATCATCTCGTCCTCAAATTTGGTCTTGTCGACAACATTATCCAATCATGATTTTGATCGAACTTATCTTGTTGCATCAATGTGCGTGCTAATTTGTCATCATTTTGGACATCGTCAATCCTAATTAGGGTTTTCTCCTCCTGTCAATCTTGCGATTGATTTGTCATCAATCGTTGCTCTCTTATCAATCTTATCATCAATCTTATCATTTTGGAATCGTCAATCCTAATTAGGGTTTTGTCCTCTTTTCAATCTTATCATCTGGCGATCGGTTTATCAATCTTGTCGTTTTACGATCGATTTGTCATCGATCGTTGTCATGTTCGATCTTGTCATTTGCGAACGATTTATCATCGATCGTGGTCATTTTCAATCCTATCATTTTGCAATCTATTTTGTCATCGATTCTTGTCCTCTTGTCAATCTTGTCATTTGGCGATCGATTTGTCTATTGATCATTGTCCTTCTCAATCGTGTCAATTTGGATCAATTTGTCATTGTTCCTCGTCAATTGGTGCATTTTATTAATCAAATCATTTATCACATTGGTCATTTATCAATCCAAAATCAAATCAAATTGAGTCAATTATCTTTCAAGACCTAATTCGTCTTCCAAGGTTTCATGATTTCATCATTTAACCTTGTGTGTCATTTTCTTCCTTAGGATTAATAAATTACTTATTTATCCTAAGTCTTCTCATTACAATTAAATCTTCATTTAATTGGCTAATTATTCCTCTTTGTGAATTGATTAATAAATGAAAAATTATTAATTAATTCACTAATTCCTAATTTCTAATTTCCTAATTTCTAATTTCTTAATTCCTCTTTTTCTAAATTTTCTAATTTCTTAATTCTTAATTTCAATTTCCTCCTATTTCTCTCCTAAATTTATGGAAATGACATAGAAATTTGTCATAGAATTTGTCATAAATTGTCATAAATTCTTGACATAGAAATTTGTCATAGAATTTGTCATAAATTGTCATAAATTCTTGACATAGAAATTTGTCATGAATTGTCATAAGCCTTGCATAGCAATTTGTCATAGATATGTCATAATTTTTCTATTCTTGATTTGAATTTCCATTTGAATTGCATCATGCTAATCTTGTCATTTATCCAATTCTTCTATAAATTGGATGATTTTCAATCAAAGCTAAGGCGAATCCTTAATCAAACTACCGAACTTACGCTTCTAGTACTCTTGAGCTTTTCATCAATATTGATTTCAATTGTATGTGCACTTGTAGGTGAGATCCACAAATCCATTGAAGAGGAAAGAACAACAATGGAGCCGCATGGAAGGAGCATTCAACTCTGCATTTGGTTTGCATAATCTTTCATTTTGAATGCTTTGTTTTCATATCTCTATTGAGTGTGCTTAGGATTAGGTTCATTTGCAATGAGTGCTCTCATGATTGAGTTATCATGTCTTGTGTTTTGATTGATCTACTTATCTTGTGATGATTCCTAATTCCGATGCTACACTCACTATAATAAAAAATGGTTGAACTGAAGAAAATTGCATCTCCAAATGCATGAGATCAATTCCAAGATAAGCTCAAACATAAAAACAATGACTTACAACATATCCAATAAGGGATCTCTACAACACTTCCTCCAACCTATCAATACATTAAGGGATTACTGCAACACTTTCTGCACTCGCACTATCCACACTTAGTTACATCTTCACTCTCTACTACCATTTCCACACACTCCTCGCATACACTTTATTCTCACACACCATCCATACATCCACATGTACACACATACATACATACATGTACATATATATGTATTTATGTATGTATGTATGTGTATACACACTGATAAGCACATATACCTATTAAATATCCAGGCAACTTAGAGGGGGATGAATCAGTTGAAAACTTAAATTTTTCTTTTAATTCTTTCACACATATAGAATAACAAATAGAATTAATTAAAGAAAATATAACTTGAAAGCACATACACAAAACAGATCACACAATAAACACTAGATATGACGTAGAAAACACGAGAAAGGAAAAACCACAAAAAATGTTAGTTCTTAATATACAACACCAATTAAGGAGACACTTGTTAAATGATTTTTACAAAAGGGTGGCTCAATGTTAAAATGCTCACTACAGGATGACCCACTGCTCAGAAAGGCTCACTACCAAAGGAAGGAGAAAGAAAAGAGAATCCACCACTGAAACATTAACTACAATACTGGAACTACTTCTATTGTCTCTCAACAACACACCTCACATATCAACATCAATCAGATTTTTCTTTTCAGTCACGCACATATTCCATATCTTAACACAATCAGATCATCCTCTTATATATACTATCTTCGAGAAACATAATTTTCTAAGTTGGGTAAATAGAGATTCAAAATAGGTAATCACTAAACATTCTGGTGGTGGGAAGGAATGAGAATTAGACCATACCACAATGCAATTCGTTGGTCAAATCAGCACATTACATCCATCACAAATATCAAACCAAAATTATGACTCATATGCTACACAACTACCACTACTCATTCTCCAATTTTGCATTGAACAGAACCCAAAACAACACTACCCAAATTAGCAAAAAATAAGAATGAAACCAAGATACTCATGAATACAATCAATCAATACCATATCTGGTAAATAAAGAAATCCAGATTACCACCAACATGAATAAACAACACTAGATATCAACAATAGCACATATTTTAGAGCACCAAACATTCTAGGAACACATCTTCAATATCACTAGCCTTATGGAACCAATCCCAAAACAATATGTTGACATCAATAAAAATCATTAATGACAACCATCAACATCACATTTGCAACAATCTCCCCCTTTTTCATTAATGGCAACTGTAGTCACATAAATCTATCCAGTTTAATTAAATGAATATTTGTTATTTATTTGATTAAAAATCCACTAGCCATTAGTTAATTAAATTAATATTTGATTAATTCATCTTCAAACATTCTCCTATTAATTAAATAAATTATTCAATTTATTTTAATTAATTCATTATACCAAATTCACAATCAATTAATTGAATAAATTCTATTTATTTAATTAAATCCCCCTTTTCCTCTTTTAAATAAATTAAATAAAATATTTATTTAAATCATTTATACCCCCACTTGCATTTTCCTACAAATGCAACTTGCACACATTTATTGAAATAAATTAATTTTATTTTAAATAAAATCCTATTTTCTCTCACCCACCATCTCCCACTTGCCCTTCCTAAATTCTTCTAGAACCTATCTAATCCTAATCAATTAACCTAATCCATCCCCTAATTATTGTCACATTCCTAAGCAACTTGAAGTCACTTCTCAAAGACTTCAAAGTCTTTGAAAAGCATTTAATGATTTGTGTGTTCAACAATCTAACCTCTAAAGTCTTCCAAAACCACTAATGGCTCTTACATGACCATTAATGGCTCTTACATAACCATTTATGGTTAATTCAACTTGCACTCATGTGTCTCCTCAAGCATTTATTGCTTTGACCATGGTTATCCCTTTTGCCTTTGCACAAGGGTTTATCCATTTGATAAAAGCTTTATTCTTTGAATAAATAATTTATTCACTCAACCCAGCCTTGACCTTAACTCCCAAGTTAACTCTCAAGTCATGTCAAACATTTAATGTTTATTCCCTCTCCTCTCAACCTATCTCATATTGACATTTGTCATCCTGGGATTGGGTTGAAAGCCTTCACAAGGATTGAATATCATTCAATCCTGACCCTTGTTGAGATTACTCAATCTCAACCATCCATTGCCCTATTTTCACTATAAATAGAGCTCACATTCCTCATTTTCAAATCCTCAAGCATTTAGTATTCATAGTCATAATCCTGAAAAATTGTATGCATCTAAGTTATAGAGAATTTTAGAGAGCATTTAGCATAAAATCACTAATATCTTGTTATTTTAGCCTAAAATAAATCATTTTAGCATCATAGCATCTAATATTAGCTTTTATTCACATTTGCGTAGCATTTTAGAGTAAACATTTCAATCTTGAACCTCCATAAGCATCCATAGTGCAAAAAGCTGCTGAGAGCTACACTAGTTTGGAACTTGGAGAGGAGAGGAACAAAGGAGAAGGAGCTAACAGCATGGTAGAAGGCATTTGGAGATGTCTTCTTGCATTTACATTCGTAGTTAAATGCTTTACTTTGTTTTTGGTGTCTCTTTTGATATGTCTACTTAGAATAGTTTTTGGTTGATTAACACTAACGGTTTCTTGTGTTTTTGTGTGTTATTCCACCACAGGCTTTAGTCTAACTTTGCCCCATTTCACAGCGCATCATTTGGTGAACCCGACGTGAATCCAAACACCCAAAAACAATTTTTTTAACACAACTAACTCATTTGAATGTTAAGCTTGACACACAGGTCGTGCTTTAGCGCTCTTGATCGCGTTGTAGCGCTATTGCAATTTGACATTCTAGCGCTATTGTATTTACAATAGCGCTATTGTCTCAAATTTGGCGCTATTGACCATTATTTAGTGCTTTTGTGGCGTAAATAGCGCATTTGTGCTTATTTTGGCGCTTTTGTATTTGCTGTCAAAGTTTTACTTTTAGCACTTTTGTCTTCATATTAGCGCGTTTGTGTTAAATAGCTCTTCTATTGGCACACAGAGTAGCGCTATTGTAACAAAATGTTGTAAAAAAAACCATGTAACCAAAAATATAATTTTTCTTAGGCTTGTGGAAGCCTTCCATGGGTTCAGATTTTCCTAACCATTCATTTCTTGTGCAGGTTTTAAAATGACTCCTTTTTGTTGTTTAAAGTTAAAATTTCCATTTGATGCTCTAAAATTGAACAAAACAAACAACTTCATTTCTTGCAAGTTAGGATCAATCTTATTTTGGTGCTCTAAAAATTGAACAACACAAACTTCATTTCTTGCAAGTTAGGATCAATCTTATTTTGGTGCTCTAAAATTGAACAACACAAACTTCATTTCTTGCAAGTTAGGATCAATCTTGTTTTGGTGTTCTAAAAATTGAACAAAGAAAAATTTATTTATTGCATCAAAGCTAAAAATTCACAATCCACACTTCCATTTTGGTACAAATAAAAGGAACAATCAATTTGTCTTATTTTGCAAACGATTTACTTCATGCATACGTGTTTCAAATTAAGTTGACCAGGATTTCAAATTCTAGTTTACTCAAACATTTTGCCTTCGAAGTTAAAAAGAACACCATGATGGTTGGAGCAACATCTCCAAATAATTAAATCACATTGCGATGATGGGTTAAAAAGAACAAGTGCATTTTGTGTTTGGCACACTTGTGCAAAAGAGTTTGTCGAGTGGTCCTACTTCTAACACACACTATCCTCTCCCTTGGCTTTCATGGTCCTAGGTGCAAGAGAAAAGTGTTAGTAACACTCAAGTTTTATCTTTTTAAGAGAGGTCTGCCAAGAGACACATCACTCTTGGGAACGACCTCGCGGGGTAAATCCTTCAAGCCGTTATAGAAATCAAGTGAGAGTGAAAGTTGTAGCCTTGGGTATAGTTGTTCCTACAGTGTAACTTGCCCAAAGGACAAATGGGCCCCACCACAAGTTGCAAGGCTCTTAAGTGAGTCACTGCAGAATGAACTTATGTCCAAAAACATCAAACATTACTAAATACCTTTAAGTAGTAGCCCACCCGTTCTATTGATTAAGGATATTTGTGATATAATTCAGTGAAAGAGCATAGATGGTTTTGCTCCCAAGATACTCACCATACATATTTCCTTGAGTAGAAACATAGCTTTTTGAAAAGTCACTTGTGACTTGATGAAAGTGATGACTCCCCCATCATAGTGATCATCTATTTGTTATGCTCGTGCAAGACTTAGTATATCACATCCTTACCTGCCACAGCGGGATTCATAAGGTATGTAATACCAAAGTCGAAGAAATATCAAGATGTGGGCTGAATTTATCGCAACTGGCCATTTGACCTTAGGGATAAAGAGTGTTTGACGTGTTTTCATTTTTGAATCAAGACCAATGCAAATTGAGCTGAATTCAGGCTTTGGAAAACATCTAAAAATAAACTTAAAGGAAATGGTCATAAAAAGTCCAAGGATTGGGTTGATCTAGACCCATACTTATTTGTGCCTTTTGAGGCAACATTCTTGTGTTTGTGTGCTTGCTTTGTTTTCTTGTCAAAGAAAGAAAGAAAGAAAAGAAAAAAAAAAACCAAATTCCAAATAACAAGTATTCATCCAACATAAACATTTCCAAACACCAACAAAAGATCAAAAACAAAGAGCAAGAGTATCAAACTATATGACCATTCTTCACATCTTGAGAAAGAAGAATCTTCATCAAAACATCAACTTAGAGAAAAGACCATTGAGCTTAAAGGCTCTTATCAAAAGGAGAAAATTCTTCTATCTTAATAAAAAAATCTTTGTCTCTCATAGAGCCTTCTTATGTCACATGTGTCTTTATCTTCAAGGGAGATCAAATGAATTTGATCAAGAGTCATTAAACCGCGAAGCTTTCACACAATATCGAGCTTTGAGTTATCACAAAAACAAAGGAGGCAACATCAATCCTGACTTCTTTCCAAACATTTGCATCACATATAACGTAGCTCGAGAAGAACCACCAACTCCCAAAAAAGAAGAGGAAGAATTTGTCCCATATTTAACACAACGCTTTTATTGAAGTTAAACATTTCATCCATTATCATATCCATATCTCATCAACTCCATTCCAACTCTCAACACACCTAAAGGTTTTTGTCCTAAGTTCTATTCTAATATTGCTTGAATCAAACGCAAAACATCACCTTTTAGAGTGTCTCTACATCTAGGATAAACTCATCCTAAGAGACATTTCTACGCAGGTTAAAACTAGTCTATGAGTGAATCCTATCATTACTAGGTAGTTAAGTCTGTAACACATCTTAGATTTCTCTAAACCTTATCACATCAAACCTTATCAAAAACAACAATCAATTCAAGAAGAAAACTTTGGTCACATCTACCTCTAAAGTGCTAGAGATCCATATGCAACACACCACACCAACCATAAATCTCTCATTTCATCAACAACTCATCATCATTTTCACCCAACTTCAACAAAAACTTATAAACAAAATGGCTCATACCAGATCACGATCTAGACAACAAGAAATTGAAGAAGAAGAGGAAGAAAATATCAATGAGTTCCAAGAAGCCCTTGGAGGAAATGTAAATGAGGAAAATCCAGGCACTCCTACTCTTGTGGCAATAGAAAGGGCGCAACACAACCCTCTCTTCAACGGACTTTTTGATGAAGTACTCAAGAGTAATGTTGATGCTCACTTTTTAAAACTTGCTCAAGAAGGAGCCAAACTCCCCTCTGACTTTGACCTTGCACAACTAAGACAAGCATCAGAACATCAAAGTCATAATGAGGATGAAATAGGTCGAGAGCACATTAGATACAACTTTCATCAAGGTAATCCTCCTCCTCCTCCTCCTCCAAGTGAAATAGACATGTTGCGGAAACAAGTTGAAAATCTCGCCCAACAACTTCATAGTGGTGTAAAAACAAATCAATTCTCACTCAATGACATTTGTCCCTATCCCTTTGATAGGAATCTTCATATGCCACCTTTTCCGTGAGGGTTCGAAACACTCAAGTTTGAAAAGTATAGAGGAAAAGGAGATCCTCGTGATCATGTTAGAGAATTCCATTCGGCTTGCCTTGAAGTGGCATACGAGGATACATACCTAATGCGACTTTTTCCCCAAAGCTTGGGAGGAACAACCAGATCATGGTTTTCCCAATTACCAAGTGGCATTAGGACATTTGAAGAGTTAGTCCAGAAATTCTTGGCACATTACTCACCCAACATCGAACATGATATCATCATGGCTGATCTATGTAACACTAAACAAAAACCAACTGAATTATTCTCAGTCTTTCTGCAACGATGGCGTCAAATGTCTAGTAGACGTTCTCTTCAGTTACATGAACAAGAACTAGTGGAAATATTTATTTCCAACTTAAATGAAGAAATGGAATTTCACCTGGACGTAAAAGACACAGACTCTTTCAATGACATGATCACCAAAGGCTTAAAATGTGAGCGGGCTCTCATCAAGAAAGGACTTATCAAAATCTATAATGAGCCAAAAGACGGCCCTCACCCATGCTTCAATAGTGACAAACCAAGCTTTTGCAACAAAAACAAAAATATTATCAACGACGGGGTTATGGATGCAAGAACTATCAAAAGTGCACAACATGTAGTTTGATTTGTAGGACAGAATCCCCCACCTCAGACTAACACAATTGCTCCTCCAAATCAAGGTCGCATCACATCTCAAGACAAACCCAGACAACGTCAACAGAAACCAAAGCGAACATACACTCCCTTAGGGGAACCCATCGAAACAATGTTACGACAGTTGGTTTCTCAAAATCTGGTAACCTTACCCAAAACATCAAATTATGAACCTCAAGTCAAACCTTCTTGGTGGAGGGATACTGAGCATTGTGATTTCCATCAAGGGAAAGGACATAAGAAAAGCAATTGTCACAGATTGAAAGATCTTATTCAGGATCTTATTGACTGAGGTGAAATTGAAATCAAAGGACATGACCCTAAGACAACAAACAATGATCATCTTATGTTTAAAAATCCACTTCCATCACAAGATCAAAGGGGTCCTTCCACTTCAGGGAGAAACACAGATACCACCAATTATATGCAAGCCGCATATAATTATACTATGAATCGCCTATACGATGCCAGTGAATAGATTGCAACTATAACCATCAAAAATCCCAACTCCACTTGCAATGTTGTTACACGTCATAGCAAGATTACCATCAAAGCAGCTCCACAAGGCACCCCATCTATCCCAAAGCAGTATAACCTTATGGAACAGTTAGACAAAATGCCCGCACTGATATCTATCTTAGAGATATTACGCCTATCTCATCCCATAAAATAATCTTGGATCAAGCTCTCCAAGAGGTGTCGGTCCCTGCAAACCTAAATACAGATCAATTCCAAGCCATGGTCAAAAATCTAAGATCCTCACCTTGTCTCACTTTCTCAAAAAGTGACAACTCCTCCTTCCAGCAACCTCATAATGCCTCACTCCATATTGAAGGGTTTATCAACTAGCATAGGATCAAGCGAGTCTTGATCAACAATGGAGCAGGCCTGAATATCTGTACTCTACAATTAGTCACAACTTTGGGATATGCAATAGAATCAGTGGATCCCTGCAAGAAGATCACAATCAAAGCCTATGATGATGCCAAACGTTCATCTAAAGGAGCTATGGTGCTACCAATCCGAGTGGGCCCTGTGTGAAACACATTATCTATCAAGTTCTGGACCTTCCTCTTCCATACAATCTATTGTTAGGAAGACCTTGGATACATGCCATGCAAGTCGTTCCATCCACCTACCATCAGCATATCAAGTTCTTGCATAATGGTGTAGAGATCACAATCCTGGGCGATGCAAACCCCTTTGCATATTGTCGCAATATAAGTCATCAACCAGAGATTACCGTTCCTAACAATAGAGAAGCCATCTCCTCAACATCATACGTAAGTCCAGCCTCTCTTTCCAGTTCAAACACCACTATACCCAAGCAAGAAAAGATTAAGATGAAAATAGCAGAGGAAGGTCCTGGAGAATACAATTTAAGCCAACTCTTTTGTGTTGGACAAATGCCCACTTCTCCTAAGACACATGGTAAACCTCAACAATTACTTCAACAACCACTAATCAAGCCAGCAACCATCATAGGATCAAGCGAGTCTTGATCGACAATGGAGCAGATATCTATACTCTACAATTAGTCACAACTTTGGGATATGAAATAGAATCAATGGATCCCTGCAAGAAGATCACAATCAAAGCCTATGATGATGCTGAACGTTCATCTAAAGGAGTTGTGGTGCTACCAATCTGAGTGGGCCCTATGTGAAACACATTATCTATCAAGTTCTGGACCTTCCTCTTCCATACAATCTATTGTTAGGAAAACCTTGGATACACACCATGCAAGCCGTTCCATCCACCTACCATCAGCGTATCAAGTTCTTGCATAATGGTGTAGAGATCACAATCTTGGGCGATGCAAACCCCTTTGCATATTGTCGCAATATAAGTCATCAACCAGAGATTACCATTCCTAACAATAGAGAAGCCATCTCCTCCACATCATACGTAAGTCCAGCCTCTCTTTCCAGTTCAAACACCACTATACCCAAGCAAGAAAAGATTAAGATGAAAATAGCAGAGGAAGGTCCTGGAGAATAAAATTTAAGCCAACTCTTTTGTGTTGGACAAATGCCCACTTCTCCTAAGACACATGGTAAACCTCAACAATTACTTCAACAACCACTAATCAAGCCAGCATGTACTTTGACACCTTTCATCCTGGGAAAGAGTCAAGAAGAAGAAACAAGAGATGAGGACTTAGCAAAATGGACCTATAAAGATCTCATCACCACCAATTCTCCGCAAGCTAAGCTTCCCACAGATCAGTATGGAAAAGGCCTTCTTATTATGCAAAGAATGGGTTATGATGGTCAGAGTGCTTTGGGACCTTGCAAACAAGGAAGACATGAACCACTGTAGCCAGAATTAAAGCCCAAGGATAATACAGGATTAGGCTTTCAAAAGGAGATCCTTTCTAAGCTAAGATTCAAAGGAAAATCTAGCCAACCACTATATCAGCCTATTACAAAAGAGGTCACCTTTAATTATAAAAGCAACATCAAACACCATGGCAACTACCCCATCAAGGCTAAAAATCCCAAAACAACCACCTATAATACCCATCATCCCACCAATCAGACTAGCGATCCAACCGGTAGCAGCAATAACATCAATAGCACCATTAGCAGCAGCAATTGTATGAGAACCCACAGCAGTATCTACGACACCAACAAATCCAGTAGAAGCAGCAGAGTCAACACTACCAATACTCCCCGTATCGGATTAATTGATCCCCATAATCCTTCCTGCAGCACCAATCATTTCATCTACAATGGTACATCAACCAATCACACCTGTAGTATTTAACTCAAAAGACATCCCGGTATGGTATAGTAATCGGATACTGGAAAGTGACTCAAAGACCGACTCACATGAATGAGAATTTGATTCCATCCAGCTTAATACTTCAGATGAGGAAGACACATCACTACCTCCACCTCGCAAAGACATCCCTATTTATGGAGAAGCACAGATAAAGACCTCTTAGGTTCCTGAGCTGGAAACATCTTCCACAGACCCTACATCCC
This sequence comes from Cryptomeria japonica, assembly GCF_030272615.1. NCBI lineage: Eukaryota > Viridiplantae > Streptophyta > Pinopsida > Cupressales > Cupressaceae > Cryptomeria > Cryptomeria japonica. The sequence continues at coordinate 474,353,555 of NC_081414.1, forward strand.
ATCCTATGCCTGATTCTGACAGGGAGAGTACCATCAATGACCTTCACCACAACATCTTAACCCTCATTGACACATCTAACAAATTTAACCTAATTGATGAGGTAATGCCCATTATCCATCCTGAACTCATCGAATGGAACCAACCTAATCCCCCATGTCTTGACCTTTTCCAAAATGATGAGGCGATCATTGACTTTTTGGAACTACGGGATAACATACCTAGCGGGGATCATAAAGCTGGATTTGCCATAGAACTTAATAGTGCAGCATACTTTGGCGCTGATGCCAAACCTTTCAGCTGCAAAAATATAACAATAAAACATGGATCTTCTAGTGAAAACCACATTGTGGCACTATTTGATCCCACAAAAGTAAAAAAGAAAGAGTGTATCCAACGATGAAAAGCTCTCTAAGGCACTAGAGGATGAAAGGTTTGACATTCTCCCTGCTAGTACACAATAGGAATGATCAATAATTCTCATCAAAGAAACAAAAGAATACAATGTGGGGACTCCTGAAATGCCTCACCACATACATCTGGCATCTCTTTTAACTCCAGAGGAACAACCTAAGTTTGTAGAGTTCTTCCAGAAGCGTCAGATCAACTTCGCATGGTCATATGCAGATATGCCTAGGCTTGATCCTAATTTAGTCATGCATCACCTCACCGCAGTAGAAGAAGCCAAACCTGTCAAGCAGAAACTTCGCAAAATGCATCCTCAAATTGCAGTACTAGTCAAAGCAGAACTCAAGAAACTCCTAGATGTTGGTTTTATTAGACCAATTGATTATGCAGAATGGATATCCAATATTGTGCCTGTTGGCAAACCAAATGGGGTCATCTATATTTGTACTGACTTCAGAGATCTAAATAAGGCATGTCCTAAGGATGACTTCCCCCTACCGAACATCGACATAATAGTAGACCTAACAGTGGGACATGCCATGCTTTCACTCATGGATGGCTTTTCAAGGTACAATCAGATAAAGATCGCACCAGAAGATCAACATAAGACAACCTTCACATGTCCATGGGGCACATACTGCTAGAATGTAATGCCTTTTGGTCTCAAGAATGCAAGAGCGACCTATCAACAAGCAATGACCACCATCTTCCATGACATGATGCATACCATAATGGAAGATTATGTTGATGACTTACTGGCAAAATCACTCACAAGAGAAGGTCATCTACACATATTGGTGAAAATATTTGACAGACTGGAACAATATCATGTTCGGCTCAACCCAAAGAAGTGTGTCTTTGGAGTAACCTCAGGGAAGCTTCTAGGATACATCGTCTCAAGTAAAGGTATTGAGGTCGATCCAGCAAAGGTCAAAGCAATCATGGACATGCCACCTCCAAACAGCATCAGTCAGCTAAGGACATTACAAGGATGACTTCAATCTAACTGAGGATTCATTGCACAACTGGTAGATAAGTGTCACCCATTTACACACCTATTACACAAGAAAATCTACTTTCAATCGGATACCAGATGCCAACAAGCATTCCAGATGCTTAAAAACTATCTCATGAATACACCATTATTGATTCCACCAGATCTGAGTAGACCTTTACTACTCTATATATCAGCAACAAATACAACATTGGGTGTACTATTGGCACAACACAATGCAGAAGGGAAAGAGTGTGTTGTTTACTACCTCTCTGGCACATTGGTTGTCTATGAACTCAATTACACACTTATTGAGCGAGCTTGCTTAGCAGTAATCTTGGCAGCCACTAAACTGAGGCACTATCTGTTAACACACAAAGTACAGCTCATTGCGAAGATCGACCCACTCAAGTACTTACTCAGTAAAGCTGCATTGACTGGCCATTTGGCCAAATGGGTGATGATTCTCAGTGAATTTGATATCGAATATGTGGACTGTAAGGCTATCAAGGGTCAAGTTATTGCAGATCAGTTGGTCGATGCACCACTCATAGGCGATCATCCTCTCATTTCAAGTTTTCCAGATGAAGAGATATTCATGATCACAACAACACAACCATGGAAACTATACTTTGATGGTTCATACACTAGGCATGGATCGAGAGCAGGCATTCTGTTTATCACACCTTAAGGTGACAGCATCTCAAAGTCTTACAGGCTCACCTTTCCATGCACAAACTACATAGTAGAGTATGAGGCCTTGATCACAGGACTCAGGCTAGCAATACAATGGAAGTTACAAGAACTGCAAGTATATGGAGACTCCCATCTAGTCATTTGATAAGCAACTGATGAATATCAGACTAAAGATGACAAACTCATGTTGTACAAACAAATGGTGGACAGTCTAAAGGCATCATTTACTACTATCACCTTTGAGCAGATACTAAGAGATCAGAATCGAGCTGCTAACGCTATGGCTACCATTGCATCTTTCCTAGATCTTCCACAGAATTCAACATGCTACGAGTTCTTGGTAGAACAACTTTGGATCCCCACTTATGATATCCCTGAATCTGAGATGATATGTCACCTTATCGGTTCTGAATCCCCATGGTATGGTGAGTTCTACACTTACCTCCACGATCACACTCTTCCTCCTAACCAATCGAATAACCAACGTAAAACCTTCATTCGCCAAACTGCTCGATATACCATTATCATTGAAACCCTATACCAACACAGTCTTGATGGTACTCTCCTTCGATATCTATAATAGGATGAGATAACAAAGGCCTTGGAAGAGGTACATGAAGGAATTTGTGCAACTCATGCAAGTGGCCCGTCACTAGCCAACAAGATCCTGCGCACTGGATACCATTGGCCATATATGAAAAAAGACTCCTGCTACTTTGTCAGAAAGTGCAAGAAATGCCAAGTTCATGGAAACCTAATACATGCACCTACGCATGAATTGCAACCAATCACAACACCATGGCCCTTTTGTCAATGGGGCCTTAACCTTGTGGGTAAAATTCATCCATCTTCATCCAACGGCCACAAATTCATTATTACTGCCACCGAATACTTCACAAAGTGGATCGAAGCTGTTCCACTTACCCAAGTCATCGGCAAGTAGATCACCTCATTCATCCTCAATTACATCATATGTCGGTATGGTGTACCCATGTCCATCATCATAGATAATGGACTTCCATTCAAAAATCAAGATGTCCGTGAGCTCTGTGAGACGTTTCACATCCAACACTGCTTTTCCATGCCCTATTACCCACAAGGAAATGGTCAGGCCGAAGCATCAAATAAAAACATATTAAGAATCCTCAAGAAGACAGTCAATGATGTCGGTCGTGATTGGCATGTCCAATTGAATCCAGCACTATGGGCATATCGAACTAGCATTCGAACCCCTACAGGCGCAACTCCCTACTCACTAGTCTATGGCGCAAAAGCTATCTTACTTATTGAGGTCGAGATACCATCACTATAGGTTTCCTTTCACAATCTCATTAATGATGAGGCCTACAAAGTATCACGTCTTCAGGACTTAGAGCTACTTGATGAGAAGTGACAAGCTGCATACAATCACCTCAAGGCCTATCAGCAGCACATCAGCAGAAGCTATAATCATCAGGTTAGACCTCGTACATTCGAGGTAGGTGATCTTGTTCTTCAAGAGAATCCTCATAACCAACCAAACCATGAACATCAGGGAAAGTTTAAATCAAATTGGCTGGGTCCATATGTTATCACTATTGTATTTAGGTCCGGGGCATATCAATTGGCTACATCAGAAGGAGAACAACTAGCAGATCCGATCAATAGCAGGCACCTCAAATGGTTTTTTACATAAGATGCATAGAGAATCAAGCTCCCATACATACCGGCAAAAACACCAAAAACATTCAGATAAATGACCTGAAGAAAATACAAAAACATCAAAATAGTAAAAGAAAAATCATACATCCAAACGGTGAACAACCACTTCGGTGGCACCTTGGGTAAGTATGACGGTGAAAACTTGGCAAACAGGCGCCACTCATAAAGGCTATGACTCCATTGTCTTTCAGGCTTGTTGTGATCATATTTATTTCATATACACATCCATCAGTCCAAACCATGGCTTCTTATTAATCTGCAATCCAAGATAGTCAAGTCTAAACTGGGGGCAATGCCCTTAACCTATTGATGGAAGGGGATTCTACATTGTTTTGTGATTCACTAAGTTCTTCATTTCAAAAATATCTCACAAAATACCAAAAACATTCAAAACTGTCTCACAAAATACCAAAAACATTCAAAACAATCATCAAAGTCCAAAACATTCAAAAAATCACAAAATCCAAAAACATCAAAAATCAAACAAAAACATGGCAACACATTGTACATACTCATCCGAGCAGATACCAAACAAGCATTGTGAAATACTCCAAATGATGACCACTTATCCAATTGACCAAACAATCGACATCAACACTCAAACTATCTTCAAACAAGGATGCATCCTTCCTTACCAAAACAAAGACAAGATGACATTTTCTTTGACAAAGAAAATTTTGTTTAAGCTATCAAATAATTGGTTGATCTATGGGGTATTTATTCTTATTAGGTTTCTACAACATTATTTGTGTATCTTCAGTGCATTATTCTGATGAAGTACTGGGGCATGTACCAATGGTGTCTATGTGGGAAGTTCACTAAGCTACGTGATCATCAGCAAAATAGAGTCATAGATCACTACAGCTTGTTGACTACAGCGTATACCTCAACCATGTGAGCTCGAACCATTACCAAGGATCCATATTCTTTATTCTTTATGTATGTTGTTTGATTACGGGTACAACGCTCTTTCTTTGGTTCCTCCTACCTCATCCAAATTGGATAAAGGTTTTTTTCTCTTATTACAGTATGAACTTGTCTCAAGATCTGATCAGCCCAAGATCAAGGAGGATGATCCAAGTCATGCATGAAAGGAGATGATCCTTGTCTGTCCTGCAAGCAATACTCAAGTCAACTTTACCCAATATATCAAGTTGTTTGTATTAACTTGATATATCAAAATCCATGTAAGGAATACTCAGGTCATCTTGAATCATTATGTCAAGATGCTTGTATTTTCTTACAACATTTTAAAGCTCGATGATGAAAAATAAAGCACTATGGATCGTCATTTCATCTCATCTATTTATATTGCATTCTGTTGCATATCGATCATCCATTTACTCATCCATTATTCATATACGTGATTTTATAGGCAAAATGTGAATAAAGTTAATGTGAGCAGTTATGTGAAAATTGAGCTGGTCTTGGCTACAATCGCGACAGAGTATTCTAATACATCATCAGTGCATTATGCAAAGTCTAAAACAACCTTGCATTCATCTATCATGGTCATATCCATCATCATTGCATTTAGTTGCATTTAGTACATTTCATATCATTTTAGTTGCATAAAATTACATAGGGTTCATTCTCATTTACTTGCATTAGTATCATTATATCATTTCATTATTCCACTCATGACATTTAAAAATAATTAATTGTCCTTATTTGCATTTACTACCATGATTAGCCATTACTAAACATTCATTAATCTATCCATTAGTTAAAAAGTGCATTCATTCATCCTTTTTTAGTGTCTTATCATACTCATTTTATTTCCCTTAGGATTCATTTAGATTGCATTCATTATCACTTTTAATTACATTAAGGTGTGGTTATTAAGCATGAGTTGCATTATCATCACATTATCATTTTACTTCATCATATTTGGGCATTTAGAATCATAAAACCATTTGTCTCAAACATTGGTTCATACATTATAGCATATGCATTCATTTAGAAATCATCATTTAAACATTTGTACTTTACATTTGTTTATCCATGTTACATTTATTTTTAACCATCTAGATGCATATACATAAATAAATCATTCATTCAAAAGCATTTGCATTAACATCATTGCATATCATTATCCCATCATTGTGTTAATATAAAGTACAAAATTCTATATATACCATCATAAATCATCATTTTATTATGCATACATGACCATCATGACATTACATACGTCATGCATTTTATCCCAAAACATCAATACACACATATATCAACCTGCATCCACATGTTAGCATCCAACCTCATACAAACATGCATATTGACATCATGTAAGAATAAATCATCATAAAACATGCATATAGGAATCATCTCATAAACACATACATATAGAAAACTACAAATCATCATCCTACATAAAATCCATACATATCAACATGCATATCATAAAATGGGATCTCCTCATATATATCATCTCATGTATCAGAGTACAATGAAGTCTACAAAATTGGCTACCAAGAGCCATCCAAGACAAACGTCCAAAGTAACAATATAAATACATGCATGCAAAATGCTTTCTCAGATGCCACTCTGACCAGATGCTACACCACCATCACCACCTACTCCCCCACTAGTCCCTGCACCATCTGATCTATCTCTCTATGGAGGCCCCATCAAACCCCCACTAGCTCCTACGCCACCTAACCTATCTCTCCGTAGAGGACCCATCACACCCCCACTGCTCTGCATCCTCTAAGACTGCTCTGATCTAGCCTGCCGCATCTATGAATAGCTCAGTGCTCGCTGACTAGCTGGCACCACCTACTCATATAAACCCCACCAATACTCTATCTCAACTTGTGCTCGCTAGACCTCCCTCACCAAAGCCTCCACAGTCGGCCCCTATCTCGGTACTCCCTCCAAGGCCCGCACTCTCTCCTGCAACTGAGTCACTCTCTCCACCACACCATCCCTCTCCTATAGCACTACAGTTAGCTCTGACTCTCATGCAAATAGTTGCACATCTCTAGTTGCAACCTTTGCCTCCAGATCCTCCACCTATGTCTCGCCTGCTATAAGTCAAGTTTGAAAATTTAATATCATATGATCCAGAAGATCACCACCCCCTGTCGCTCCCTCCCCTATATCCATAGGTGCCTCACCTGTAGCTCCCTCTCCAGTGGATCCCTCCCCTCTATCCATCGGTACCTCCCTCTCTCCCATACCTCTCCCACCCAATCTAACTCCTCCCTGCATCAGAGGTCCCTGTGATATCCACAATGGCAAACCACCTCTCCCTCTCCGCTGAACTCGACCACCGCCACCTCCACCTCTGAATCCACCACCCCCACCATCCCCTCCATCTCCTCCATCACCACCTCCTCCACCTCCACCATCCCCTCCTCCTCCTCCATCACTGCCATCCCCTCTCCCTCATCCATCTACTATCGGTCTTCGACCTCCTCTCCTCCTCCATCTCCATCCCCTATCCTCCTCAAAATCAAGAATCGGCTCTGTCGGATCTGATATCCGAGGAATCAGATGAGCTGCCATATACTGTGTATACTCCTCCGACACCCCTGCATCTACCACCCTCGGCCGTATATCCCATGGTCTCGCCTGTAGCATCTGAAACTCTGCCAATTCCTGATCATAAGGTAATACTGGCCCCCATGCGTACCTCTCCCGGACCACCTTGGCATACTCTCCTGATCCCCTTGGCAATCCCTGCCATCATCCAAACTATCTGATAACTCTGCCCGGCAACTATCTCTCCACATGGTAGGTTGTCCTCCCAATGAGGAATCAGGTCATGAATACATGCGGCAATGCCTTTGCATCATCCTCCCAGGGCTTGCACTCAATATAGGGTCTCCAGATCACTGCATCCAGATCATTCAGTGCCCGCCACCACCACTCTAACTTCCCCAGGTGGGGCTGACTCATCATACCGCTATACATATACATATATGGCTGGTCGACTACCTGAAATCTCAGACTCACTGGTCGGGTAACTGGTAGGTGCTCCCACGCCTAAATATGCAGCAATGTCACTCCCACTGCCAATGAGCCCCTCCCGCGGTATACTACCTCATGAAGCTCCTGATATAGGTGCGCTAACATACACGGTCCCCATGCAAACCAAGTCCCCTCTGTAATCATCTGCTTAATAACCTGCCCCCAACCAACGGCTAGACCATGTGATCGCCTGTCCGAACATAGTAGCCCCCCAATGATCCCTGACAACACTGCTGGTAATGGCTCGTACAATGTAGCAATATCCTCCCAAGCTATAGAGCCATCATTAATATACACGTCCTCATCAAAGAATCTCTACACCACTAGGGTACCCCACGCTCTATCGTATGTAACCAGCTCACCTCGAATGGGAATATGCAGGATGCGCCATACATCCTCCAATGTAACAGTCATCTCCCCCTGCATCAAGTGAAACATACATGTCTCACTATGCTAGCGCTCTGCCAATGTTGTCATCAAACTGTGATTCATCTGAATCATGGGCATATGCATCACATCGTATAGCCCAGTCACTGCAATGCAATCCACCTCGGCCTCTGTCAACCAATCACGCAGCCCCTGTGTGGCAGGATGTCTCTCGCGCAACTGTAAGACGCGTAGATCCTCCTACACAAGTGCATCAACCATTATCATCAGTTGTTTTGTTTCAAACTTTCTTAAGTTTAAACCTAGATTATCAACAGATACTTTGATCAAGTATCTTCGGGTCTCAACAGGTAAGCAATCATCGCACACCTAGACTTCAACAGGCATTTATCCTAATGACCTAAGTCTCATCAGGGCTGCTATGGTCCAAAACAACTCTCACTTCACATCTCCATCCATCCATCATTGGCATACGGAGATTATTTGTTCAAACACTAGGGCATCTGTTTTTCTGCATAAAAGCGTTATTTTGCACACAAAAGCGCCATTTGTTAACAATAGCACCACTTCCCTAACAAAAGCGCTTAAAAAACTATTCAAAAGTGCTCAAACCACAAAAGCGCTACATTAGCTATGCAATAACGTTGCTTCACATCACTAGCACTCAATCAACTACTCAATAGCGATGAACAACCAATAGAGCTCAAACATCTATACAATAGCGCTAATATTTACAAAAGCGCCCAAACGACTACACAATAGTGTCATTGTGGCACAAAAGCGCTAGTTAAATCGACAAAAACGCCAAAACACAGTTTCAGTGCTATTGTCTCGACTCAACTTGGACCTAGCTAAAAATGCATCAAAAAGGCAGAAAATTCAAAAACTCAAATTCACATACCGTTGGTCCGTAGTCATCTGGCCCCTGGAATCGGCGGACTCGCTCAAGTCGGTGCTCTGCTACTGGTATCGGCATCTTGACTGCTCCTTGCTCTTCCAAACAATCACTATCAGAGCTAAAGTTTCACTATGGACGCGAATGCAAATGAGCTTGTTTTTACCCCTTTCTCTCCATATAAACCCTTTGTCATAACCATAATTTTCCCCTGCTCACCGTCGTGGTCCCCGTGAACTTCCCGAGCCTTCCATTTCTTCATTTTATCTCTGATTTCTTCTATTTTTCACCAGCATTGCTAACTTCTTCTCTTCTATCGCTCTGCCAATTTTCATTCTTTTTTGAGAGATCGTCCAATGTTTTGAAATTTTTTGGCCCATCTCTCGAGGGGGCATACCACCCATTAAATCAACATTTTATGGGGCATTTCTTCACACCTATTTTTCTTTCTTTAAAACGACGCGATAAACCGCACCATCTCAAAGAGGGGCAACTGTAGTCACATAAATCAGTCCAATTTAATTAAATGAATATTTGCTATTTATTTGATTAAAAATCCACTAGCCATTAGTTAATTAAATTAATATTTGATTAATTCATCTTCAAACATTCTCCTATTAATTAAATAAATTATTCAATTTATTTTAATTAATTTATTATACCAAATTCACAATCAATTAAATGAATAAATTCTATTTATTTAATTGAATCCCCCTTTTCCTCTTTTAAATAAATTAAATAAAACATTTATTTAAATCATTTATACCCCCACTTGCATTTTCCTACAAATGCAACTTGCACACATTTATTGAAATAAATTAATTTTATTTTAAATAAAATCCTATTTTCTCTCACCCACCATCTCCCACTTGCCCTTCCTAAATTCTTCTAGAACCTATTTAATCCTAATCAATTAACCTAATCCATCCCTAATTATTGTCACATTCCTAAGCAACTTGAAGTCACTTCTCAAAGACTTCAAAGTCTTTGAAAAGCATTTAATGATTTGTGTGTTCAACAATCTAACCTCTAAAGTCTTCCAAAACCACTAATGGCTCTTACATGACCATTAATGGCTCTTACATAACCATTTATGGTTAATTCAACTTGCACTCATGTGTCTCCTCAAGCATTTATTACTTTGACCATGGTTATCCCTTTTGCCTTTGCACAAGGGTTTATCCATTGGATAAAAGCTTTATTCTATGAATAAATAATTTATTCTTTGAATAAATAATTTATTCACTCAACCCAGCCTTGACCTTAACTCCCAAGTTAACTCTCAGGTCATGTCAAACATTTAATGTTTATTCCCTCTCCTCTCAACCTATCTCATATTGACATTTGTCATCCTGGGATTGGGTTGAAAGCCTTCACAAGGATTGAATATCATTCAATCTTGACCCTTGTTGAGATTACTCAATCTCAACCATCCATTGCCCTATTTTCACTATAAATAGAGCTCACATTCCTCATTTTCAAATCCTCAAGCATTTAGTATTCATAGTCATAATCCTGAAAAATTGTATGCATCTAAGTTATAGAGAATTTTAGAGAGCATTTAGCATAAAATCACTAATATCTTGTTATTTTAGCCTAAAATAAATCATTTTAGCATCATAGCATCTAATATTAGCTTGTATTCACATTTGCATAGCATTTTAGAGTAAACATTTCAATCTTGAACCTCCATAAGCATCCATAGTGCAAAAAGTTGTTGAGAGCTACACTAGTTTGGAACTTGGAGAGGAGAGGAACAAAGGAGAAGGAGCTAACAGCATGGTAGAAGGCATTTGGAGATGTCTTCTTGCATTTACATTCATAGTTAAATGCTTTACTTTGTTTTTGGTGTCTCTTCATCTCATCACATCATCTTTGCATCTCTCCCCCTTTGACATCAAGGACAAAGGCGGGAAAAACTCCCCCTATGAAACTTACTTTTCTCCCCCTATAAGGAAGCACCAAAGCATTAGTCCAAATAAGAAAATTCAAGTAGTTCACTAGACCAATCCACATCCAGAAGTACATTAATTTGAATTAGAAAGGGGTAATACCCCTAATTTATGTCGAAGATACTCAAAAGTATCCTTACATAACACATTTGTGAAGATATCTACAATATGCTCTTTTGTAGGTACATACTCAAGCTTTACTTCATTGTCCAACACCTTTTCTCTGAAGAAGTGATACCAAATCGATATATGCTTTGTTCTAGAATGTTGTACCGAATTCTTAGAAATGTTTATTGCACTAATGTTATCACACATGATTGAGATAGGCTCATTAAACAATACACCGATATCCTTTAAAGTCTGCTTCATCCATAGTATCTATGTGTAACATGAGGATGTTGCAATATATTCTTCTTCAACTATAGATATAGACATATAATCCTACTTCTTACTTGAGCAAGCAACTATCTGGGAGCCAAGAAAGAATGCTCCACCACTTGTATGTAACCTGTCATCAACACTTTTGGCCTAGTTTGCATCTGTATAAGCTATCAATGTGAAATCTAAATTTTTGGGATGCCACAAACCAAACTCTTTTGTCCCTTTCAAATATCTAAAAATTCTTTTTACAGCTACAACTTGTGATTCTTTTGGATCTTGCTGAAATCTAGCCACCAAACAAACTCCATATATGATATTCGATCTAGTAGCAGTCGAACATAACAGTCCTCCAATCATTATGTAGCATTCTAAAATTGTACCCCTTGCAATTTTGACTGTATTTTGGGCCCTTACCTTATCGCTCTCATCCCCATGCTTGATCGGGACCTATTTATGCCTCCCCTATTCAACCAAGCTTCATGTTTGCATCTTGTAACTTACATAGCCCCATGTTCCTAGCCTAAATTAGGGCAAGACCAAGGTGCCACGCCCTAGTCCTCCCTAATCAAGACCTATTTTGGCCCCTAGGCCAAATCTCAAATTTGAGCAGGAAATAAATCCCCCATGTCGGCCCATGTCAAAAAATTAAAATATTTGATGATAGGCAGGTATATAAGGAGATTTTCCTGTCTCATTAGGGGTTTCATCAATCATACACAAGAACACACTATAGCAATCATAAGGCAAGGAGACTACATCAAGCACTCAAACATTCTTCATCAAACATTTCTCAAGGCTGCATATTCTTCATCTATCTATCAGAGCATAACTACATCATTCATTTGCAAGCATGTGTGTGTTAGGGTTTTGTCATGTTCATGCCATTTCATACAACATATGTGATTACATTCAAGAAGCAAAAGCATCATCATCATATATTGCAGATCTGAAGGTATACACTTCCATTATTTATTTCAAGCATTTGTAGTATTCCATTCAAGGTTGATTCCAAACTGGGGTTTGACTTAGGCAAACCCCTTATCCCAACCCCTTTCTCCTTCTTTCTATGTGTAGGAAACAGGTGTTCGGTTGTACTTTTGGAATTAAGTTTTATTTGTAGAGATGAAAAAACCATTTTCGACATGCAGAAAGTTCAGAGGACCAAGAGGGTGGGCAACCTAGTCCGTACACATGATCCCTGCTACTTTTGGCAGATTTCGCAGAGCAACTCTGAGTCATCTTAAACTTCTTAGATCTAGGTGCATAACGAAATCTTGAATCTCTAGCTCATTGTTTTCGCTTATTTTGTCTTTAATTTCACCACTTTACTTATTCAACTTACAAAAGAGGGTGAAACACATTCCAAACACAATCAATCTACTTAGTGTAGACACCTAAAATTGTCATGTCTAATTAAATAAATATCTTTATTTATTTAATTGTCTTTAGCCTAATTCTTCTATTAATTAAATAAATCTTTATTTATTTAATTCATTCATTTATCCTCTTCTAGCCTTATTTCTCATTTAAATAAATACATTTATTTATTTAAATTATCCTTTTCCTAGATTAAATAAATATCTTATTTATTTAATTATCCCACTTCTTCTATTAATTAAATAAATCTTTATTTATTTAATTAATTTATTAACCTTTTCTACCTATGACACATGGCATTCATCTCTTAATTCATACACTACCTACCCTCTCATTATTTTATTATTTCCTCTACCTACCCTTTAATCATAGCCAACCATTTATCTTTTACACCTCTCAATCTTATCCCTCCATTTCATATAGTGTCTTCTATATAAGGAAATGCTTCCTTCATTATCTAGCCACGGGACATATACATTCTAATCAAGCATCCTAGCATTTGAACTTTCATATGCGATCAAGCCTACTTGCAACCACATTTCCATTCTTTGTTGAGCTCTTGTGCACACATAAAATCTGAAAGCAAATATATCAAGCAAGATCAATGGAGATAGGAAGAATGGAGATACAACCCCTATTGGACATGTGATGGTATAATCTTTGTGATTTCATTTGATTTCCATTGTCTTAGGTAATCTTCATATGTTATGGTGGATCTTTGTTGTTGTTAGGCTAGGGTTTTGTGGTTAAATTCATTTAGTCTTTCATTATCGTTTTATCCATTTTCATCGTATACACTTAGTATTCAGTCCTTTTATTATTTAGGATGGGATCTAGTGGATTCATCCCCTCTTTTGAATGTAAAGTCGTCCAAGTGAAAATCAGCTTAGTGAATTCTCCTCTCCAACTGGTGGATTTGCTAAGCTCAAAATTTCCACTTTACACATTGATCTGTACTGACTTGCATTAGGATTAGAAAATTTATCATGTTTTGTTAACTTGTATCTCGTGGTCATAGGTGTACACACTGGTTTAGAATTTTCCAAACCAAACTTCTTCAACAATTTTGTAATGTATTTAGACCGAGAAATAAAAATTTCATTGCTATTATGATTTACTTGCAAACCAAGAAAGAAATTTAACTCACCAATCATGGGCATCTCATATTCCTTCTACATCTCATTAGTAAACATATGCCTTATTTCCTTCAAATATTGTGTCATCAACATACACTACAACAATCAAATTTTTGCCTAAGTCAATTTGGAAATGAAGATTACTATCAACATATCCCTTCTAAAATCCTTAATCAATCAAGTACTTGTCTAGCCTTCCATACCAAGCTCTAGGATTGTGTTTTATTCCATATAGAGCCTTCTTCAATATAAAAATAATGTTTGGATCATCTCTCAGCTTAAATACTTCTTGTTGTTCAATGTAAACTTCTTCTTTTAGCTCTCCATTAAAAAATGTTGATGTTACATCCATCTGATAAACTTTGAAATCCTTAAATGCTGCAAAAGCCAAAAACATCCTAATAGTTTCCATCTGGGCAACAAGAGCATATATTTCTTCAAAGTCAATGCCTTCAACTTGTGCGTAACCTTGGAAAACCAAACTTGTTTTATTTCTCACAACTTTTCCATCCTCATCCAACTTGTTCCAAAATGCACATTTTGTTCCAAGTACATTCTTGTATGTCGGTCTGAGAACTAGTTCCCATGTCTGATTTTTCTCAATCTACTCTAGCCCTTCTCTCATTGCCTTTATCCAAATGTGATCATTGCAAGATTCTTCTACTATTTTTGATTCAGTCTTAAATATTAAACATAACAAAACTTGTTCTTGACCTTCTTTGCTTCTTGTGATAATTCCTTTGTTTTTATCTCTAATAATCTGATCCACTAAGTGATTCTTCTATACATACCATGGGTTTTTAAATGAAGATGCCAGAGCATCCTGAGTTTCCTTTTCTTTCTCTTCTTCTATGGTTTCCTCTTCCCTTTTTTTGTTAACGGACTCATCAAATTCATATCCTGTCAAGTTGTTAGATTCTTTAGAAATGTCTTCATCAACCTTCACATTTGCACTTTCAACAATCTTGTTCAATCTTTTGTTGTAACATCGGTATGCCTTGCTCTTTATAGAATATTCTAGGAATATACCTTCATCTACCCTACTGTCAAATTTTTCAAGATTATCCTCATCTCTCTGGATATAGCATTTTCTTCCAAATACCTTAAAATATTTCACTATCGGAGTTCTACCATGTCATAGTTCATACGATGTCTTTCCATGTCTTTTCCAATATAGAATTTTGTTAAGAGTGTCGATAATTGTGTGAATTGCTTCTCTCCAGTAGACTTCTGGTAGTTTTTCTCCTTTGATCATTATTTTAGTTGCCTCTTGTATATTTCTATTCATTCTTTCCACTACACCATTTTGTTGTGGTGTCCTCGAGGCAGATAATTGTCTTCTAATACAATATTTTTTACAAAAATTGTTAAACTCATCAAAAATAAGTTATCCTCCTTTGTCAGACCTCAAACACTTAATCTTTTTGTCAGCTTCATTTTTAACTCTTATCTTGAATATCTTAAATTTTTCTAATGCTTATGACTTTTGTCTCAAACATACAACCCATGTCATTCTAGAATAATTATCAATTAGCAACATGAAATATCTCTCACCTTGTATACTTCTCATTCTGGTAGGACTGCATAAGTATATGCTCACAAAGTCCAACAATCTAGTGGATGATTGTTTCTTTCCTTTGAATATTCCTCTTATCTTCTTTCCTTCTTGACATTCTTTTCAAATAATGGTATCGAGTTTGGTCAGCCTTGGCAAATATCTCATTGCACAAAGAACTGATCTTTACCAAATTATCAAATTTGATATGACACATCCTCCAGTGCTAGAGCTAGCTATCATTGATCTGGGATAACAAATAATGTCTTTTAGCTCCTTCTAGCTAATACATGTTTCCACCAGTCTTTTTCCCTACTTGAATAACAATTTTGGATCCCTTCTAGATCTCACAACCATCATCCTTAAAGACAAAATTATAACCGTTTTCACACATTTTCCCAACACTCAAGAGATTATGATGCAAGACCTCCACATAGTAAACATTATCAGTATTATGATTTTCATCAAAAGTAATAGAGCCAATTCCTACAATTTGTGTTGTTCGATCATCTCTGAACCTAATAGAACCTCCATCATACTTTTCAAGTTTTATGAACTTACTTTTATCACTAGTCATATGATTTGAGCAACCACTATCAATCAACAACTCATTTCTATCTCTTCTAGAATTCAAACAAGTAGCAACAGTCTTAGAAACATCAATCTTAGGTACATCTTTTTCTACCAAAAATAAATAGTCACCATCTTCATAGTCTGATTCATCATCTGAAATACCAGCATCATCTTTAACTTAATAAGCTTTCTTATTAAACTTCCCTTTATTCTCCTTGAATTTTTGTCTTGATCCTTTTTCCAAACAACTAGTAGCTATATGACCAATATTTCCACATCTAAAACATTTAAGAGGTAACATACCTTTATATTTGTTTGTGCCTTTTTTCAGTCTCTATACAAAGTTTGTTTACATCTCATCCAAGATTTTATCTTCTGGATCTTACTCAGAGGCTTTAAAGGTAGTCTCAAATTTTGCTTTGTCTTTTCCAAACTTTCTTATCTCAAATACGGACAAAGTGCCATATAGTTGTTCCCTGATAAAATTCTTTGAATCATAAGTTTCTTCAATAGCAGAGATCTTATCACTACAGCTTTCTGATAGAGACATCGGAATCTTCTCAATTATTTCTTCATCTGTCAAGGTGTAGCCAAGTTCTTTGATTTCATTTATTGCATTGTCAACCTTTTTAAAATATATTGTTATATATTCTCCTTCTTCCATTTTCAAATTTTCATATCTGCACTTACCTATCAACTTCTTTGATAATTTATCTTTGACATTTCCTTCATAGATATCCTTCAACTTTTCTCAAACCTCATGAGCATTTAATGAAATAACCTTTTTTAATTTAGTTGTTTATAGAGAACTAAAGATAGCATACCTCACCTTTTCATTTCTTCATAGGCTTGAATTTCATCCAGAGTTGTAGGACCATTTGCCGATTGTACATACTTAGTTTCCACTGCTTTCCAAGTGTTGTAGCCCAAGGAGACT